>NC_080539.1:275629754-275961897 GCF_028640845.1 Ahaetulla prasina
TTGATTTATTTTTCATTTAGCACCACTCACATTTGTTTATAAAGTCTTTCATGGTTATACAAGCCTATCATAATATAAAGCAATCAAACATGAATCTGGAAAATGAGCTATGACTATCATGGCATCACTATAGAGAGGAAGTATGGAAAACCAGAGAAAGAGTGATCCACAACCTCACAGGGACCCCTTTTCGTTCTTAAAGTGGCAGGAGAGGGAATAAACTAAAAAGCTTCTGGTAAATAAACTAAAAAGGACAAGAGACAGGCTTCCCTTTTGCTCTCCAGAACACTGGCCAAGGAGGAGGAGGAAGAGAATTAAGATACACAGGGATAAGCTACCCTTAGTCAATTGACTTTGTCTACTCCTAGCCTTTTTGATTGTAGGAGCTTCCTCTTCCAACCATTATTTTGGGATTTTCAAAACTGCATAGATTGATAAAACATTTATCATCAGGTTGTAGTTGGGATATTCAACAGGATCCACAGTTATTAATCAAAAGGCTAGAAATCAACAGGTCATCATCAGGTTGCATTTGGAATATTTAACAGGATCACAGCATTTATTAAAAGGCTGGAAAAACCTGCTTCTCTGGAATAGGGATCCAGCTTCTGTGGACAACCATAGGAACTGTTAAAATGAAAGGATCCCTGGTGGTGCAGTTAGAATGCAGTTTTGCAGGCTAACTCTGCCCACAGTCAGGAGTTCGAGTCTGAACAGCTCAAGATGGACTCAGCCTTCTATCCTTCTGAGGTCGGTAAAATGAGGATCCAGATTGTTTGGGACAATGTGCTGACATTTATAAATACCTTAGAGAGGTCTATAAAGCACTATGAACTGGTATATAAGTCTAAGTGCTATTGATTACTTAACTTGACCTCCTTGTGCTTAGGACTTGGTTAGCTGAACGTAAGCAGTTATGCTACTGCCAGCAGGGTGCCTGGTGATGCACAGCATTCAGATTTGGTCCTTATCCTATCTCAAGCATGATTATTCATGACAAATAAAATATTTTCTTTCTAAATGAAGTTGTTCGTCTTGTCCCATATAATACTCCGTTTTCAAATCAATCCATCTTGCCCCCAAATACTCCAAAACTGTTATCAATGAACATTTAGTCACTTTGCCTTGATTGCCCTAAAAGGAGGAGAATGAGGAGGTTCTTATGCTGACATTAAGTTTTTAAAATCTAGACACAAACTCTTAAATAATGTAACTCAGCCGTACTTTCAGACTTATCAGATTTTTAAAAAGTGTATTAGCATGAGATAATAATAATAATATCAGAGTTGGAAGGGACCTTGGAGGTCTTCTAGTCCAACCCCCTGCCCAGGCAGGAAACCCTACACCATTTCAGACAAATGGCTATCCAACATTTTCTTAAAAATTTCCAGTGTTGGAGTATTTACAACTTCTGCAGGCAAGTTGTTCCACTGATTAATTGTTCTAACTGTCAGGAAATTTCTCCTTAGTTCTAGGTTGCTTCTCTCCTTGATTAAATTTCCACCCATTGCTTCTTGCTCTACCCTCAGGTGCATTGGAGAATAGTTTGACTCCCTCTTCTTTGTGGCAACCCCTGAGATATTGGAACATTGCTATCATGTCTCCCCTAATCCCTCTTTTTATTAAACTAGGCATACCAAGTTCCTGCAACCGTTCTTCATATGTTTTAGCTTCCAGTCCCCTAATCATCTTTGTTGCTCTTCTCTGCACTCTTTCTAGAGTCTCAACATCCTTTTTACATCGTGGCGACCAAAACTGAATGCAATATTCCAAGTGTGGCCTTACCAAGGCATTATAAAGTGGTATTAACACTTCACATGATCTTGATTCTATCCCTCTGTTTATGCAGCCCAGAACTGTGTTGGCTTTTTTGGCAGCTGCTGCACACTCAATGCAAAAGTTTCACCCTTCCCCTGAACTAATTAGAACTGTGTAAGAGACAGCAAAATTCTGTGCCTTGAATTGCAAGTAGTGTCCAAAAGGCAAGACAAGAAACAATGGAAACTATTTAAGAAGAGAAGCAACCTAGAACGAAAGAGAAATTTCCTAACAGTGAGGACAATTAACCAGCAGAACAACTTGCCTTCAGAAGTTTTGGCTGCTCCATCACTGGAGGTTTTTAAGAAGAATCTGGACAGCCATTTATCTGGAATGGTATAGGGTCACCTGCTTGAGCAAGGGGTTGGACTAGAACATCTCCAAGGTCCCTTCCAACTCTGCTTGTCTGTTAACTTTCTGATGCTAATTAAGGAAAGGATACAATGGATTCTGTTTTTAAAGTGGACTTATTCAAAGATTTATCTTCATTTTTCAGAAGCATGTTAAATATCTTAAAAATCCTCACAAGTTATATATTTAATTTTTAAAAACCTTTTCAAATCCTTGAAAATTAGGAATGGGAAAGAACTAGCAAAACTTAAAGACAGCCTACAAAATAGAAGATATAAAATCTCAAATATATATAAAAAATTATGCTAGGCGTATGGTGAACAAACTTTTAAATTGCAGTCATTGAAATGATACAAATACAGATCGCCTTTTCATTTTAAAAGCATCTACCTCCTCAGGAATTTATTTGCCAAGCAGAGCAGTATATTTTAGTCACAACTAAATATTTAATCATACTGTTTCATGCTTTCATGAAATTTTATCTTTTTTGGCAATTTGGCCAGAAATGATAAACTACGTGATACTGGTAAGTGTAATTCATATGTATTTTATAACACATTTTCTGTCTAGGAAACAGTGCTGTGAATAACTCAAAAGCTTCTCTATGAGCTGGAATGTTGCAAATCTATCAGGATTGCCATTTCCAGATTTCCTTATCACTATCTCTAGAGCAGAAGTCCACGGGCCAGATAAGGCCCGCATAGGCCACACCCACCCTGGCTCCGCAAGGGCAAAAATAATCCCGATACGTCACGATACAGCCTGCTCTAGAGAATAGGCTAGAACAGTAATTCTCAATTTATGGTCTGCGGACCCCTGAGTGACCACAATTGTCATCACACGGAGGCCATGAAAGCTTGAAAAATACAATTTAAAACTTGAGCTAACTCTTGGGGGTCAGTGGCCACAAAAAGTATTTAAAGGGGTCCATGGTGAAGAAAAGGTTGAGAACCACTGGGCTAGAGGATTCAACACTTTCACATTGTGCCACTAAACCAGATTTAAAAAGTTACAATTATACTACTTACATTACATTGGCAATGCTCTATCAAATCCTGTTCCTGTCAAAAATGGTGTTCCTCAAGGCAGCATTCTTGGACCAACGCTCTTCATACTATACATAAATGATCTGTGTGACCATATCTCAAGTTATTGTGTTCTCTTTGCTGATGATGTCAAACTATTTAACACCACCAACAATACTACTACCCTTCAAAAAGACCTTGACTTTGTATCCGATTGGTCTAAAACTTGGCAACTCCAAATCTCAACCAGTAAATGCTCAGTCTTACATATTGGAAAAAAGAACCCAAACACTAAGTACAAGCTTGATGGACATTACCTTACAGATGACCACCACCCTGTTAAAGACCTTGGAGTTTTCATATCAAATGATCTTAGTGCCAAAGCCCACTGCAACTACATAGCAAAAAAGGCTCTAAGAGTTGTAAACCTAATTTTGTGTAGCTTCTTTTCCAAAAACTCTACACTACTAACCAGAGCATACAAAACATTTGCTAGACCTATCCTTGAATACAGCTCACCTGTCTGGAACCCATACCACATTTCTGACATTAATACAATTGAACAAGTCCAGAAATATTTTACAAGAGTTCTCCACTCCTCTGTAAACAACAAAACACCTTATCCCACCAGACTTAAAATCCTAGGTTTAGAAAACTTAGAACTCCGCCGACTCCGACAAGACCTGTGTTTAACACATAGAATCATCTATTGCAATGTCCTTCCTGTTAAAGACTATTTCAGCTTCAATCGCAATAATACAAGAACAAGCAATAGATTTAAACTTAATGTTAACCGCTTTAATCTTGATTGCAGAAAATATGACTTTTGTAACAGAGTTGTTAATGCTTGGAACACACTGCCTGACTCTGTGGTCTCTTCTCAAACTCCCAAAAGCTTTAACCAAAAACTGTCTACCATTGACCTCACCCCTTTCCTAAGAGGACTATAAGGGGCGTGTATAAGAGCACAAAAGTGCCTACCGTTCCTGTCCTATTGTTTCCTTTCAATATATGTACTTGTATATAATGTTGTGACAAAATAAAAAATAATAATAATCCCTGTCTAAATACATGGGTCAGTGTGGTGTCTGTGGTTAAGGTGTTACCCAGCTTCAAATATACCTCAGCCATGGAAACTCACCACATTGCACAGAATAGTGTCAGCAAACCTATGGCACGTGTGGGTTTTTTTTTTGGTTTGTTTTTTTTGATTTACATTTATATCCCGCCCTTCTCCGAAGACTCAGGGCGGCTTACAGTGTGTAAGGCAATAGTCTCATTCTATTTGTATATTTACAAAGTCAACTTATTGCCCCCCAACAATCTGGGTCCTCATTTTACCTACCTTATAAAGGATGGAAGGCTGAGTCAACCTTGGACCTGGTGGAACTAGAACCTGCAGTAATTGCAGGCAGCTGTGTTTTAATAACAGGCTTCTTACAGCCTGAGCCACGGCATGCAAACCATCCTGCGATGAATGTGCGGCCTCACCGGCTCCTCTTCCACGTTCCTGTGCTCAACCGTGCACCGGTCAGCTGGCTGTTGCATGTGTGGGAGCAGTGGATCTCAGAAGAGCAGCGTTCCAAAACACATGTGCAGGCCAGCACCGACTTTCCAGGTTGATGTCGCACGCATGCACGATGGCCAGCTGTTCGTCGGGCACGCTTCCATGCCAGTATCCAGGTGTTTGGGTGCCAGCTCACACATGCACGATGGGCCGTCGCTCTTCCGGACATCGCCGCTCCCCCGCGTGCGAAGGCCAGCGGGGCCGCGCATACCTTGCAGGATTGTTTCACGTGTCACTTCCAGCCAGCAGGCTGGCCCATGGGAACGACAAAGGTTCACCAACACTGGCACAGGAAATCTGCAGATGACCATGCATGCTTACTTGCACCCAGGTTCCATCCAGAACTCACCATCAAATCTATTGCCTATATCAAGGATCTCCAAACTTGACAACTTTAAGACTTATGGACTTCAGCTTCCAGAATTACTCAGCCAGCATATCTGTCCACAAGTCTTAAAGATGCTGAGTTTGGAGCCCCCTAGTCTATAGGCAGGCTCTATGTTCAACTGGTAGAATTAAACCAGGCGTTCAAGAAATTGAACTATCCTACCCAACAACATCAAACAAATCAATAGGGCCAGTTTGATTCCAAGGAGGAGGTACCAAAAGACAGACCACTGGAACAAAACAAACAGAACACTGCTGAGTGTCATCTACAGTCCATAGCTCAAAGCACTCAAACACGTTATTAATAAGCTGCAGTCCATGCTGGATTATGGCACTGCACTTTCTCAGGCACTGGTTGACAGGCTCATACTTGCATACAGACAATCATCCAGGCTGAAGCACATTCTCACAAACAACAAGCAACAACAGGGCAATGAGGCTAACACAAGCAATAATAATATATTGAATAGTATATGACATGAAAAGAGTCTTCATATCACGCTTAACTTTACATCCCTCTATCATTGTTACCCTGCCTTTCCTGTTTTTTCTTCCAATTCTAGAAGATCTCCCAAATGTGTGATTTTTCACAAAAAGAGGATTTGTTCCAGCTTCTTGGTCATTTGTTCCAACTCTTGAACATTTTTAAAGCTTGTCCCTCTTTTTCTCCCTTTGACATTTAGTCAATTTGCATTCTTTATTTTTATCTGAATCTGGCTGTGAAAGGATATTATCAGATGGTGTATTCCATTACATCATGGGCAAGGAACAGAAGTTGTCCATTGGCAGGACTGTTCTATCTAGCCTGTTTATTTTGCAAGGAAAGCACACAATCAAAGCAGTTATATTCCGTTTGGCATCTGACATTTATTTGTTGTTAGTTGCAAATTCGTGTCCAACCCATCGCAACCCCATGGACAATGTTCCTCCAGGCCTTCCTGTCCTCTACCATCCTCTGGAGTCCATTTAAGCTCACGCCTACTGCTTCAGTGACTCCATCCAGCCACTTCGTTCTCATTCGTCCCCTTCTTCTTTTGCCCTCAATCTTTCCCAGCATTAGGCTTTTCTCCAGTGGGTCCTTCCTTCTCATTAAGTGGCCAAAGTATTTCAGTTTTATCTAGGCCTTCTAAAGAGCAGTCAGGGTTGATCTCCTCTAGGACTGACTGATTTGATCACTTTGCAGTCCAAGGGACTGACAGGACCAGAGCCAGAGTTCAAAACGGGCCATGCAGAGCACTGCAGAGTGCTTCTGGGGGCCTGGAAGGGCAAAATCTGACATGCAAAGGTAAAAAACTATTTTTTTCTTGTTTTCCTCCTGTAAATTTAGGTGTGTCTTATAGTCCAAAAAATATGGTAGTTATTTAATGAAGAGTAAAAATAGCTGATTTTTCAATTCAGTTTTTCTGCATAAACTTAAATCTTATTACTTGTAACTTCAAGGATCCTCTATAATAGTAAACCTTATACTGGGACAAATGACAAAAAACACCTTGTCCCCAAACACCCCAATTTTAGTTCATGTACTCTGCAGAATGCAGCTTTTTGTACCACCAAGATAGCAAATATCAACAGCTGTCATTGTTCCAAGAGATTTTACACCATGAAACAAAGAACTCATTTTTCACCGAACTCCAAATATAGAATTTGCTTCTCTTCCTGACCACTGTCTTAGAATAATGCACTGGCAGTCTCTTTGGAAATATTATAACTAAATTATAATGCACAATATCAATTAGCAGGATACTGAAGAACTTCTCTGGAGAACAGCAGATTGATGTTTCAATTACCCAATTTACCATTCAGTTTTGTTATAAAAAGGACAGATATGCAACCAGAGGCCATGTTCACAAATCATTCATGTTTTACTTCATTCCAAAGTTTGATTGACATTTGAGTTCCCTTGGACTCGAGCTTGCATTTGAGCTGTTTGAAATGTCTGAATGGCCAGTACACAAAAGATACACATATTTTGGCATTGTCCTCTTAATGAATCTTCCCCTTAAAGACCAGGAAGTTTGAGTAGCTTCAACCCATAATCTGCATCCGACCTGAAAATTTGTGCCAAAGCCCCTCTGAATTACCACTCAAGGTGTCGGGTGGGGGGAATGAGAATCTTCAGAGGTATTTTTTTTGCTTTTTGCAAAAGTAAAGTTCAAAACAAGTGTGTTAAGATTTAAAGCAGGGGTGTCCAAACTTGGCCCCTTGAAGAGTGGTGAACTTCAACTCCCAGAATTCCCCAGCCAGCATGAGCTATAAATATGAGCAAGTTGCTGGCTGGGGGAATTCAGGGAGTTGAAGTCCACCACTCTTCAAGGGGCCAAGTTTGGACATCCCTGATTTAAAGAATAGTAACAATAACAGGATTTAGATATCTGGTCAAATTGGCTTCTTGTATTTTTAGACTCAAGTACAGAAGAACAAACATTAATAAAAAAAATGTTACTGTATATTATGAAATCTTACCAATTCTACTCAATGCCCTGTCTATGAATAATAAATTCATTCAAGACATTGATATAGCCTCCCAAAATCCCAAGAAAGAATAAGAGAGAGAATTAACTTTGGAAAAACCACAGATTTATAACAGTACATATAGGTCTCATTTGAAAAAATGGAGAAATAAACAAAGTGCCTAATAAAAACTTTGCATATTAGGAGGAAAAATTGAATGGTTATCTGGTAGACCCTGTTTGTATAAGTAGGAAGTAACAAAAGGAGTCAGATTATAGATTCTATATTCATGACATGATACAACCACCAATTTAGTTATCTGAACTAAAGCCAATAAAAGCCAATAACATTAAGTAACTTCTAATAAGTTCTAACTTCGAATAAGCAACTAGTTTATTATAACAGTTGCATGTTTCTTTATGAAAATACGCATATGGCCAGAGTTCAGTGATCATATCTAGGTACAATACTGCTGTTAAAGGTAAAGGTAAAGGTTCCCCTCGCACATACGTGCTAGTCATTGCTGATTCTAGGGGGCGGTGCTCATCTCCATTTCAAAGCCGAAGACCCAGCGCTGTCCAAAGACGTCTCCGTGATCATGTGGCCGGCATGACTCAACGCCAAAGACGCATGGAACGCTGTTACCTTCCCACCAAAGGTGGTCCCTATTTTTTCTACTTGCATTTTTACATGCTTTCGAAACTGCTAGGTTGGCAGAAGCTGGGACAACTAACGGGAGCTCACCCTGTTACACGACAGCACTAGGGATTCGAACCGCCAAGCTGCTGACCTTTCGATCGACAAGCTCAATGTCCTAGCCCCTGAGCCACCGCGTCCCTTTTAATACTGCTGTTGCATCTGTACAATTCAGAATAAGTGAAGAAACAGAAAAGGCCATTCCTTTCATTATTCTATTGGACTTTATTATAGTTTGCTAAAATCACCAAATAACCCTTCTATATAGTGCATCATTACAGCTCTATTAGAATCATTACTATTGCTAGAAAACCACAATTTTATTTGAAAACAAATCTCATATATTGAGAAGTCTAGATTCAAGTAAATATGGATTGAGTAAGAGAATAATTAAAATAGAAAACACACATTAGAAATACATCAGCTTTATGAACTTTGAAGAATGCTTCCCAAAAATTCTCAAACATTTTTTTATCCTGCAGAAGCCAGACTTCCCTGTCAAGTTTAATTCATGCCCCGAACCTCTAGCCTTTGCCTGAAAAACTAGTCACACTTTAGGCATAATTATCAGAATCACTTTTAAATATATTATGTGGAACAGAAAAGTTGTTTGTTAGGTCCACTATTATGTAGGGCACCTAAAACCTTTAAAAAATTGTACAAAAACAACTAGTCTACAAAGACTAAAAAAAAACTTTCCCCCCTTCCGTCTGGATTCTCAAGAGATAGCCTGGAGAAGACCCTAAAATTTTCTTGGTGAGGTTTTTCAGAAGTGATTTTCCATTGCCTGCTTCCTCGGGCTGGGAGAATGTTACTGGCTCATGGTCACCCAGCTGGCTTTGTGCCCAAGGAGAGACTAGAACTCAGTAACCTGATACCTTAACCACTACACCAAACTGGATCTCAAATATATTCCATTTACTCTTGGGAACCATGTCATCTTTAGTCTGGTGACTGCTCCACTAAATTCAGGCAGAATTATTTGTAACGAAAACATCCACAAATTTGGGGTATTGGTTCAATTTATAGATAGCTGAAGAACATACAAAAGAAGCAAGATCTAGTTGAATTAAAACTGTTTCACAACTTTGCTTTATGAGTCCTAAGCAAAGGAGAAATATTGCTGAATTCTGGGTCTGGAAGTGTACTTGGATATCTTCTAATCCAACCGTTTTACCCAGTGCAGGAATCCTCCTAAAATCCTGAATGGCAATCCAATCTTTTCTTGAAAACTCCCATTGATGGAGTATCCACAATTCCAAGGAGGCAAATTATTCCACTGCTTAATAGATCTCACAGTCAGGAAATTCCTCATTTCAAATTAGGTTATTTCTCATTGTAAAAGCTTCTGTCTACAGGTTCTTGTCCTACCCTCAGGTGCTCTGGATAATAAATCCACATTCTTTTCCCTTTGGCATCACTTCTTGTATTAGAAGACTGCTATCTTATCTCTCCTTAGCCTTCTTTTCTTCAGGCTAAACATATCAAATCCCTTTCAATATCCTAGGATATTTATCAAAGATTCAAGAGCTCCAGTAGATGGCATTCAGCTGACGAATCCATTCAGATCTAGCAGAGGCTAATTCAGTTTATAGCTCCTAAAGTGATGAACTTGTAAGTATTGTTTCTGGTGGTGTGGCCATTCTGAATTATTTAACATAGTCTCTAGTTATACATTCTATAACAGTTTTAATACACTCACTAATCAGGTTCAGGCATGATTTAACCATATCAGAAACTAACTAAACCAACCACCCCTCCAAACAAACATGTTTTACAAATCTCAACAGGCGGATTCACATAATACTGTAAACCAAAATGAAACAACCCATTTTAGTGGGTTTGTGATGTGATTTTAATGTTTTTAATGCTTTGATGTCTTTATGCTGTAAGCCTCCCAGAGTCATTGGAAATGAGATGGGAAATAAATAAATAAATAAAACTCCACAGAAATCCCATTACTAGCAGACAATGCAATTTTACATGTATAAATGAAGAAAGTCGGATTGCGTAAAGGCTTACTCTCAAGTCAGATGCTGAAGAATTAAAACCTCAAGGAACATTTCACTGGGTTAAGTTGTGGACTGAAGTCCTGACTAATTTTAATGATTATTCCTGAGTTCCAGCTATTTATTTGGAAGAAGATTTCAATCATTTTAGCTGGAGATGAAATTTAAGCTAAGGTCCAACAGAATTCCAGCTGCAAAATTTAAAAATATTTATCTCAATGAACAGAATGAGGAAACTTTTTTTCTGAAAACAGAAAAAAAAAACCTGCATTAAAAACCACAGAATTAGACTGCAACTTATCTACCACCAGCAGCAAAACATCTGTGCACATTGAATAAATGTGTATGAGAAAAGAAGCAAGGTCACTTTAGTGATCCATGCATTTAAATGAATTGATACAGCTTAACTATGTAATTGTGTGCATTATTTTGAGAGTTCTGTTTCTTCCAGTTCCTTGATCATATTAACTGGTCCAGTCAGGGAAGGCATATAAAAACCAGCAGAGCTTTGATCACACAGTTGGGGCTACCATCTTAATATTTTTTTTTACCATACTCTGGGTATGGTAAAACCCAGAGGTAACCCAGAGGTAACACCTGGGTTATATATGCATTAACTTGGTACCAATAAATTTGGCGTGTTTACATCAGCAGAATGAAACAGAAGAGAGCACAACCATTCCACCTTCTTCTTCTTACTTATCTGTTCGGTGAAAGAATACAAATATCTTATGTAAAGAATGATCCAGAATGACTCTGAACATGCCTAGAATGTCCCTCCATTCCCTACTACTATCACCAAACACTTAAAAAAATGTTTGGCTCCAAGGGCAAGGATTTGGCTGTGTTCAATTGCAAGAAAATAAAATAGCCTGACCTGAATAGAACCTATCTTTTGTATCCAAGACATTGCTGCACAGTAAACACTTTTTTTTTTTGGTTTTACATGTAATGGTTGCTCTGTGGTCACACATTAATGAATAAAGTACACTATAAACTGCATTCCTAATGTGATCCACTGCCATACACCAGTGGCCACTGTTCTCATTATGAGAAAGAAATGGATGACTTTGTAACCTTGTGCATTTGCTTTTATCATTTGCATTTCATACCACAAACTCAGGTCCCATGCAAAATATTGCGTCTGGGGAAAAAAATAACACGGGCAAAGTTGTTTCAGTTTACTTTTTTTAAAAAAGAAGGTTGCAGAACTATACTGAATATCTGACCTTTATCCCCAAAAGCTGACAACTGTCATCGAAAGATAGCAAAAGAACACCAGCCAAAAGCCAGCTATTTTGCTTTTTTAAAAAAAACACGTTCGTGTTATTTAGGTTTTTTTGACCAATATACAATTTCTGTCTGAAAATAGTTGTGTTTGTACATATTACAGGTAACCCCAACTTACAACATTTCATTTAGTGACCATTTGAAGTTACAACAGAACTGAAAAAAGTGACTTGTGACCATTTTTCACATTTATGATCTTTGCAGCGATTTACATTCGGATGTTTGGCAACTGACTCACATTTATGACAGCTGCAGTGTCCGGAAGGCATGTGATCACCTTTTGCGACCTTCTGACAAGGAGAGTCAATGGGGAAGCCAGATTCACTTAACGACCTGGTTACTAACTTAAGAACTGCAGTGATTCACTTAACAAATGTGGCAAGCAAAGCCATGAAATGGGGCAAAACTCAGTTAACAAATTTCTCACTTAGCAACCTAATTTCTTGGCTCAGTTGTGGTCATAAGTCGAGGACTACCTATGGCTTGCTAACTCCTCCTTAACTGAACCATATTTTGAATTAACAAACTGTGTTCAGGCAAGACACTGACCACAAACTATTCCTTATTTATCTCACTGTTATTATTTATTAAGTTTATTATTTTAACTTTATGCTGAATGAATCCAGGCCATAATAATAATAATAATAATAATAATAATAATAATAATAATAATAATAATAATAATAATAATAATAATAATAATAATAATAATAATAATAATAATATAATTTTTATACCGCCCTTCTCCCGAAGGACTCAGGGCGGTGAACAGGCTAATAAAATAATACAATATATTACAATAAAACACATTTTAAAAAACTTATTCAAAGTAGCCTAAATTTAAAATACCATACAAAATATAAAAAATAAACCCCAATAAAATCCATATTTAAAACCCTATTTAAGCCAGTCCTGCTCGAAAGAATAGATATGTCTTCAGCTCGCGGCGAAAGGTCCGGAGGTCAGGAAGTTGTCGAAGTCCTGGGGGAAGCTCGTTCCAGAGGGTAGGTGCGCCCACAGAGAAGGCTCTCCCCCTGGGGGTCGCCAGCCTACACTGTTTGGCTGACGGCACCCTGAGAAGACCCTCTCTATGGGAGCGTACCGGCCGGTGGGAGGCATGTGGTAACAGAAGGCGGTCCCGAAGATATCCCGGTCCTATGCCATGGAGCGCTTTAAAGGTGGTAACCAACACCTTGAAGTGCACTCGGAAAACCACAGGTAGCCAGTGCAGCCTGCGCAGGATCGGTGTTATATGGGAGCCACGAGTGGCTCCCTCTATCACCCGCGCGGCCGCATTCTGAACCAACTGTAGTCTCCGGGTGCACCTCAAGGGGAACCCCATGTAGAGAGCATTGCAGTAGTCCAGGCGAGAAGTGACAAGGGCGTGAGTGACCGTGCATAAGGCATCCCGGTCTAGAAAGGGGCGCAACTGGCGGACCAGGTGAACCTGGTAAAAAGCTCTCCTGGAGACGGTCGCCAAGTGTTCTTCAAAAGACAACCGTCCATCCAGGAGAACACCCAGATTGCGCACCCTCTCCATCGGGGCCAATGACTCGCCCCCAACAGTCAGCCGCGGTTGCAGCTGACTGTACCGGGATGCCGGCATCCACAGCCACTCAGTCTTGGAGGGGTTGAGTTTGAGCCTGTTTCTCCCCATCCAGACCCGTACGGCCTCCCAACACCGAGACAGCACTTCGAAAGCTTCATTGGGGTGGTCAGGGGTGGAAATGTACAGCTGGGTGTCATCCGCGTACAGTTGGTAACTCACCCCAAAACCACTGATGACCTCACCCAGCGCCTTCATGTAGATGTTGAACAGGAGAGGCGAGAGAACCGACCCCTGTGGCACCCCACAAAGGAGGCGCCTCGAGGTCGATCTCTGCCCCCCTGCCAACACCGTCTGCAATCGGTCGGAGAGATAGGATGAGAACCACCGAAACACGGTGCCTCCCACTCCCAGTCCCTCCAACCGTCGCAGCAGGATACCATGTGAAAGACCAGAAAGAATTATGGTATTATTATACAGGAAACTTATAGCTCAAGTGTTTTAGGGTTACAACAGCTGCAACAACAAAAAAACACATGAAGTCTTGGCGATAGTGTCATGGGAAGAAGCTGGACAACACAATAGTATTACATCCAATGACCACATCAATAAGTAATAATAATAAAGATTGATGCCTCTTATTTCAGCCACTAAGCTGCAATAACCCCCAAGATATGCAGAGAAGGCCAACTACATACACACAAATCAACTAAGGATCGGAGGATACCTGCTTGGCATCAAAGGACTCTATCCATGGCATAGGGCTGGGTTATCTACGGGACCGCCTACTGCTACCGAATACCTCTCATCGACCCGTGCGCTCTCACAGGGAGGGACTCCTCAGGGTGCCGTCAGCGAGGCAATGTCGTCTGGTGGCGCCCAGGGGGAGGGCCTTCTCTGTGGGGGCTCCCACCCTCTGGAACGAACTGCCCCCGGGACTTCGTCAACTTCCGGACCTTCGGACCTTCCGCCGTGAGCTCAAAACATACTTATTTCATTGCGCAGGACTGAGTTAGGTTTTAATTAATGGGTTTTAAGTGGGGTTTTATTTTTTATATTTTTAATTATTTTAATTGTTAGGCTTTATAATAAGTTTTTTAATTGTTTTTTAGATTGTATTTATCTGTTTTTTTAGATGCCTGTAAACCGCCCTGAGTCCTGTGGGAGATAGGGCGGTATATAAATTTGAACAATAAATAAACAATAAAATAAATTTCCCAATAAGTATGCCCAGAATGTAATTTTTTGTTTGTTTGTTTGTCTGTCAATCATATATAAGGTAACAGGTAAAAGTATAAACGTAATTTGGATACATGAAAAGAGTAAGTAAAAAAGGAATATTAGGACAGGGTCGGTAGGCGGGGGTGGGTGGGAGGGGGGGGTTGCGCAATCCTATTTCTTCAGCGGAGAAAAATCTCACTAAAAGCAGTGGGATTTCCACTCTACTGTATACCTTTACCATGCTTTTAAGTCCAGGGTAAAAAAAAGTTATTCAAAACGCTCGCCAGACAACGCTCCCCACCATCCTTAACAGGTGAAGGGAGTTTTCCACAGCTCTTACTTCTAATGAAATACCGTGACCACCACGGCTCCGGAATACTATTCCGAAATACCGTTTTTCTTCTCCAGTTTGCAAAAGGCGAGCTGGGAAAATATAACCCCAACCCACCCCAAAAAACAATAACAACAAACGGGGGACGGGATGCTCACATAAGAGTTATCTTCGGCGGACCGACCTTTCAATGAGCGAGAGAAAGAAAGGGGGGGAAAAGCGAGAATTAGAACCGACTTCCATTCACCGCAAACAGCGGAGCGCCAAAGGAACTACTTCAGAACGACGGCGCAGAAAAAGTAGCAAAAAAGGACTTGCCGGCCAGCGCACGGGAGCGAAACGCTCGGCTGGGCAACAGTTGTTCATACGCCGGGTCAAGGAAGGGCTGCTCGCCCTTCTTCCAGCCTTTTTTTTTTTTTTTTTGCAACGGCGACAGGTACGGGGTTGACTCACCTTTCTCTCCTCCGTCCGGCGTCTTTTTCCAGGCGGAAGAACTTGGCTTTGCCCTGCGCAAAGGTCGGCTGGTCGGACGGTCACCTCTCGGCAAGCGCCCCTTTCCCACTCCTGCCGACCTCTAAGCGGAGCCCCCACGGCGCCGCTTAAGCCGCGGCGGCCATTGGCTCTGGAGACAGGACCGGCAGGCAGCTTATTGTTCCCACGTGATTCCAAGCCGAGTCAGGAGGGGAAGTGTGAAGAAGGGGTCCGAAACGCCGCGGCTTTTAACGCCGGCGCGGGAAAGGCTCGGGCTGTGTTTGGCGCGCGCTGGACGACGGATCCGGGACATTTTATGGCTAAGGAGGGGAAATTATTGCAGTAACCGGGGAGGGGGTGTTGGATTTCCCACAAGTAGTTTGTTTCCCACCCACTACCCCCTTCAGTAAGCGCCCGTCGTTTTATGAATCACCTGAAGTTGATGCGAACTCTTGATGTCGTTTCGGTCATTAGAATCTTCATAGACGGGATAAAAATGATCCCCTTTTAGGAGCCCGTCTCTGCCGAGAAGCGCCCGCTGGTGGAAAAAAGCCCGCACCGTTTAGAATACTTGGAAATAAAAGTGTCATCTATCTGTTGAGATTCTCAATCATCCAGGTCAGAGGTCTCCAACTTTGGCAACTTTAAACCTGGAGGACTTCCTCCAGGCTTAAAGTTGCCAAGGTTGGAGACCCCGATCCAGGTCATGGTTGTCCTAAAGTTGCTTCCCCCCCCCCCCAAGAGGCAACTGGACTTTCTGGTTTTTCTTTGAAGACATTGCGCTTTCTCATCCAAGAAGCTTCTCTGGCTCTGACTGGATGGTGTGGAATCGAATAGGGTATTTTTTTAAAAAAAGTTTAAAAGTTTTTTTAAAAAAGTTAACTTGTCCATTTCAGCACATTCTAAAACTTTCCCTATCACTTCTTCATCTGTTGGTATCTTTTCTTGTTTCCAATTTTGTGCATCTGTTATTTGTGCAGCTGTAACAAAAGAAATTAAAGAGAAAGAAGAGACAGATTATTATATAATCTGGAATAAATGGTATGAATGGCTTGAGTCTAGAAATAAAGGGAAAAAAATAAAGGGAAGAAATTAGAATGTACAGAATGTATTAGAAATGTATAATATGTAAATAATAAATATATAAGAATCTAGAAAAGTAAAGCTATTAGTATTAGGTAATTTAATGTAAATAAAGAAAAGGGGATAAGAAAGAAAATAAAATAACAAATGTGATTTGGGGGGAAAGGTATAAAAGTGACCACTAAGAAACGCTGTTTAGAAATAAGAAATATTTATATGTTATATGTTGTGTGTTTGCCAGATTGTGTATCACATTAAAACAATAAAAAAAACTTAAAAAAACATAATTTTTTTTAAAAATGTTATGTAAGAGGAAAAAAAAGGAAGAATCTCGTATTAGACTCTTAGGATAGAACTAGAGCCAGGTTGGTGTAGGCAGGGGTCAGTCTAGAAACCGGGAGACTGTGAGTTCTAGTCTTGCTTTAAGTATGAAAGACTACTGCATGACTTCGGGCCACTCACTCTCTCTCAGCCCACCTCACAGGGTTGTTGCTGTGGAGAAAATGGGGGGTGGGGGGAAGGAATACAGGTAGTACTCAACTTAAAGCAGTTTACTTAGTGACCATTCGATGGCACTGAAAGAAGTGACTTATTACTGTTTTGCAGACTTATGACCATTGCAGCATCCCCATAGTCATGTGATTTATATTTGGTTGACAACCGACTCACATTTATGATGGTTGCAGTGTCCCAGGGTCAGGTTGCAGACTTCTGACAAGCAAAGTCAGTGGGGAAACTAGATTCACTTAACAACCATGGTAGCAATTTAACACCTGCAGTGATTCACTTAACAAATGTGGCAAGAAAAGTCTTAAAATGGGGCAAAGCTCACTTAACAAATTTCTCACTTAACAACATAAATTTTGGGCTAAATTTTGGATCGTAAGTTGAGGACTACCTGTGTCAGGTATGTTTGCTGCCTTGAATTATTTATAGAAATAATAAAGGCAAGATTTTAAAAAATCTAAAAAAAGAAACCTTATTCAGCTTACTTGCTATTCCCCCACCCCATAATGTCTAGGGATGACAGGCTACAATTCCCATTGGGTCCACCTAACATTGCAGGTTGTTCTTGACTTGCAAACACAATTGGGACCAGAACATCTTTCCCTAAGTGATGTGTTCATTAAGTGAGTTGTGCCCTTTTTTTTGTGATGGTCATTAAATAAACCCAGCTTCTCCCATTGATTCTGCTTCTCAGAAGTCTGCTGGGGAAGTTGCAGATGGCAATCATGCATTCACAATTGGGCAAAGATTGATCGTAAGTCACATTTTTCAGTGCCATTGTAACTTTGAATAGTCACTAAACAAATGGTCATAAGGCAAGGACTACCTGTACCAAATGTAAGATCTTCACAGTAGTCTGAAAATTGCTGTGGTTTTTTTCACTATAGAAAAGTGAGAGGAAAAACTGAAGTGAATAGAGTTTCAATTTTTTTAGGGGTATTTCGTGTGTTGCTGAATTATCCCCCAACAATAACCATTAATGTTTGTCAGGCATTTCTCTTGCTTGCATCATGTTGCAACCCGTTCATATTTCAGCATAAGTCACATGTAAAATACGTTTTCAAACAACTGTGCTTTACAATTTTGTGTTCAATTGGAAGTAAAATGTAATGAACTCAGTAGAATTAATCCAAAGGGTATCTAACCACCTGAACCATGATTATTCTGAGAGTTCTGGGAGTTGAAGTCCTCCAGGCTTAAAGTTGCCAAGGTTGGAGACCCCTGATCCAGGTCATGGTTGTCCCAAAGGTGCAGAAATCGCCTGACTGATTTTAGTGAAATTATTCTTTTTCCTAAGTAGTTTGGCTGCAAGTAGTTTCAGCCTTAAAAGCGCAGAAATTATCAGAAAAACTGTGGATGTAAATTATGGGTAGGAATCCAAATGGCATTATTCTTCATTTTTAGCATGCTTGCCTTCTATATTTTATTCCCCAGGGCCCATTTCCATATTTTTTCTTCCAACATTCCATTGGAAAAAATAAAAAATGAAAATATGTATTTTGACTGGGAAGAGCTGTCTGGAGTATCTAAAACCTAATAACCTACTTCTGTGACATTAATCAGATGGGGAAAAAACCAACACATGTCTATTCACTTAAAGGGAGCATATTTTACTATCATGTATTAGTTATACTGACAGATAAATGTATAAGAGAAGTTGCCAGTTCTCTATTACATTGTAGATCTGTCCATTTCCATCTGGTCTTAAAAATCTCGGCTGCTGAAATCTTTAGAATATCTGTTTCAGCTGGATTTATTTATTGCGCTTATAATTACTGTCTAAGCTTTTGGGAGCCAATCCCTCTCTCTCAGCCCAACTCACCTCACAAGGTTGTTGTGAGGAAAATTGGAGGAGGAAGGAGATATGTTTGTGTTATTTATAAAAAAATAAAAGTTGGTTAACAAATAAATATTAAAAAAATAAATTAAACATGAATGGCAAACATTCACCAAGTGTCAGCCAGCTGAGTTGATAACTTTATCCCAGTTGTTCCATAGGGGAATGAAGAAGATAACCTGAGAATTCCCATGATTCAACATGTTGGAAATTAATTAGGATGGCCTACAGAACTGCAAGAACTGCCCTGGTCAGGAATTTGGTATGTGGTACATCTCAGTTTCTCCTTGTTCTGTTCCTTTCCTGGTATATCTTGGCCAGAAGGGTATTTCCCTTAAAAAAAAAATCCTTTTGTAAGCAAATTTTTGAGGTCAACATTGCCTAGCTGAAGAAAAGTATTTTTTGCTGACTAAATGGGATATCTACTAAAAAAATGACTCATACCTCATTATAATCTCCCTGCAGCCAGTACATGTATTAGTTAGGATGGTGCTATTAAACTGCAATCCTATGCATATTTTTCTGGGAATAAGTCCCCACCCTCACCCCATTGGTGAGATACTGTTTTAAATCCTAGTTCCCACAAAGTATCCAGAGAATTACCTTTCTATGGATATTTTCCTTGGATGTTTCGGGTTCCATGCCCATCTACTTCTGGTAATGAAAAAAGTTGTATGTAATGAAAGAAGTTATATGTTTCCATGATGCAAAGCAAAGCATCAGGTAATTTTCATGAATGCTTTTTGGCTCCATAAGGGTCCAATCAGAGAAGGTATTCAGCTGGTTCGGACTGATTCTCCCGAACAGGTGCCATCCTATTTAGGCAAGTTTTTGAGCCCAGGCGCATGCATGGAAGGCCTCACAGACGTGCAGAAGGCAGGTGCGCACATGAACTGGGTGTGCGCATGCATGAAGCTAGCGCACGCGGGCTCGATGAACCGGTATTAGCATAATGTGAAACCCACCACTGGGACAAGCCTATCTGAGGAGTCATCTCACACCAATGGGTTTGACCCACCCCACCCATCTGGCACCATGATTTCATGACTCTGCTATGGTCACAGTACTGCAAGACCTGACATTGACCGGTTGGCACAGGGCTCTGGGATGGGAACCTAAAATCAGATACTTTCATAGTGAGGAAAAGCTTTGAAGCTACATGAAGTTTCCACCCACCCTTGTCCTTTGTTCAGCAAAAAGAGAAAAACAAGCAGGGCTAGTTCAGAATGAGCTCTAAACTTCTTTTCTTAATATGAAGGGGAAAGCAAAATTTGTGACTATACTCCTCGAAATAACAACAGTCTTCCTTATTGCCATTACGGAGACATAAACCCATCTGGCTAAACTCTGCCATGCTTTTCTGAGATTAGAGAATGGGATGGGGCTTTAAGAGGGGAGCTTCAGGAAGAGGGATGGCCTTTTAGTTAATCTTCCTAAGGATGCAACTGGGTCTTTGGCTAGAGTTTCTCCTTCTGTTAAGACATAAAACCAAATACAATTTGTCTCATTTTAAACCAGCCTTGGCAACTTTAAGACTTCTGGACTTGAACTCCCAGAGTTCCCCAGCCAGCATGTTGTCCAGAAGTCTTAAAGTCACCAAGGCTGGACACCTTTGGTTTAAACCAGTGGTGGAATTCAATTTTTTTTACTACCAGTTCTGTGGGCGTGGTTTGCTTGGTGGGCATGGATACTTGGTGGGCGTGCAGGGGAAGGATACTGCAAAATTTCCATTCCCACCCCACTCCTGAGGGAAGGATATTAAAAAATCTCCATTCTCACCCTACTCTGGGGCCAGCCAGAGGTGGTATTTGCTGGTTCTCTGAACTATTCAAAATTTCCACTACCGGTTCTCCAGAACCAGTCAGAACCTGCTGAATAGCACCCCTGGTTTAAACAATATAAAAACCTTGACTGTAAATGGAAGGATATAATTTTTTGCTTCCTCCTGGTCATAACACCAAACAAGGCAAAAGAGGAAGTACATAAACTCAAGGGTTATCCCAATAGCTCAGTATTGTCTACATCATCTACAGTGGTTGCCTGAGATATTCTCAGAACTGAACATGAGACCTTTGGTGTGCAGATCATCTCCTCTAAGAAGTAATACGATGCCTGTCCCAGTTTGCCAACAGACAATTGAGTATTAGATTAATTTATTGATTGATTCAACACATTTCTTTCCTGACCCAGTCAAAAAGATTCTTGGTGGCTTGACACAGAATACCATAAGACAATCTGAAACATCAATGACTCTTCTATTGATACATCAATGACATTTTAATGGTGGGATGGTGAGAAGGCTTCCTTGATTTCTTTGTTAGGCATCATTGTTTGAACTTCACCTGACCTCTGAGGTCCATCATCAGCATCTCTCTTTCTCTCTCAGAGTGCACAATGTGCAGCTGACATCAGCATGTCCAAGCACTGGTAAAATAAGACAGCAGTTTAGTTCATACTCTAGCATGTCATTTTTGGCTACTAGAGATTAAAGATTCAGCTGTTTGTGGACCATGCATTTGTCTTCAGCTGTCTTGATCCCTTGGTTAACCGATCATGCTGGAAATCCATTCATGCTCACAAAGAATAATTTGTTTCAATTCAGCCCCTGTGCGGACATACAACTATCACAAAGAAACCTCTGTCTGTGTTTGATGTCACCCTGTCCCCTCTAACAATGGGGGAGCATTTAAAACAGAATAGAAACTTCATATGTCCTCCACCCACCCACTCCAAAAAAATTAAGAAGAAAACCAACCAAGAAATAGCACCACTAGAAAATTCACTTCTTGATTTTTCTCCCCAAAAATATGTTCCCCTTTCTTTAAATTAAATCAAATCCTTACTGGGTTTCATTTCCAGATGAGAAATTACTATCATTGT
This sequence comes from Ahaetulla prasina, assembly GCF_028640845.1. Taxonomy (NCBI): domain Eukaryota; kingdom Metazoa; phylum Chordata; class Lepidosauria; order Squamata; family Colubridae; genus Ahaetulla; species Ahaetulla prasina. The sequence continues at coordinate 275,651,225 of NC_080539.1, forward strand.
AAATAGCTAAAGGCAGATGTTAGTTCAATGGTTCAGAGTTAAGAAGAATTTTTAATTTATTTTATGCATGATTTTCTTAGAAGTGTATAACAATATTTTTACTATTTGCATGAGGATACAACTCATGCAAAAAGCCAGAGTTTTTGTGTGTGTGTGTGTGTGTGTGTGTGTGTGTGTGTGTATGTGTGCATGTGTGCATTGGCATGTATATGACTCCCTGATTGTGGGAAGGGCACAGGTAACTGCTTCTGTATATCAATGGTTTATCAAAAACTGGTTCATCTATACAAGCCTTTGAAAATGGATTTACAAGTGTAAGTGTGAGGAATGATGTTATTACAGAAGATAATAGTATCTAATTGATCTTGGTGAATCAAAAAGAAAAAGTGTGAAACAGGTTAGATTTAGGTAATATTTGGGTGGGAGACTTTTGATTATTTTTTGGTTAGATATATTTATTTTTTATTGTTTTATTTTTAAGTCACTATGATCAAGAACTGACTTTCAGCATTTCACAATAGAAATAAAAGCCATTTAAACATCCAGTCAAATTCCAGACAATAAAACCCAGAAAACTCTGGTACCGGTCCCAATCTCAGTAGCAATGACAAACAGTTCTCAGGGTCTTGTAGAAAAATCCAGTTATCACAGCCTTCTGAAAAAAAGTAGAGGTAGGAACTTACTGAACTTAAGAAAAGGGAGTTCCATAAGGTATAAGTTATCCCGTCCTGGAGATACCTGTGCATCAAGTCTTTCAGGGCTTTATAGACTAAAATCAGTATTTTGAATAGACCTATTGAAAGCTAATAATGAAGAGGTTACATGGCTATAATGGCTTTCACTCACCTATGTGCAAGCTGCTACATATTGCACGAACTGCACATCCTGAACAGCTTTCAAAGGCCACCAAACATAAAGCACATTGTAGTAATCTAATTTACAGTCAATCAAGGTGAGAACTGACCTTGACAGGTCCTCCTGAACCAGAGTAAAGCCACAAATGCTGAACACTCAAAGTTGAGCAAAAGCTCTACTAACCATGATCCCTACTTGTAAATTTAGCAGTACCCATGAGTCTAGATGAACCTCCAGTCATGGGCTTGCTCTTTTGTTGGTTGTAGGTGACGGTGCTACCCCAATGAGAGATTAAAAGCAGAGTATAGAGAAAACCAGGTGGTTACTGGATCAAGAGCTACATACAGGTTGTCCTCGAGTTACGGCCATTAATGGAGCCTGCCCATCATAATCATAATATGTGACAGTTGTAAACTAGGTTGGTCATGTGTTCGACCTGATTTTACAACCTTGTTTGCAGTGGTGGTTAAATGAAACTGTGGTTGTTATGTGAATGTCATGGTCATTAAGCAAACCAATGGCTCATTATGGGTGCAGTTTTGCTCTAAACTGAAAGTAAATACAGTTATTTCAGCAAGACCATTGTAAAATGCAACTCAATGTGTGGTCACATGATCATGGGGGAGCTAACCATTAGAATTTTGAAATTGGGTCATAAATATTCCCCCCCTCCCCAGAATACCTGTCGGAATTTCTAATAATAGCTAAGCAACTGCTCAGAACTTGTCTACGTAGGGGTCACCTTTATCTTGTTTTGTCACGCTCAGGCCAGTGGTGGTATTGGGACTGGTTCGGGCGAACTGGTGGTGGCGACCTGCGGGTGAGGCGGGTGTCCAACCACCCGCCCCGGTGCTATGCTGTCCTATTTAGCCATGCTTTCTAAGATATGTGCATGCGTGCAAGCCATGTGCGCAAGCAAAGTGCATGAACGGAAGGCTGTGCGCATGTGCAGAAGGCGCATGAGCGAAGTGATTGTGTGCGCTCACGTTTTCAGTGCACGATGAACCGGTGGTAAAAGTATGTGAAATCCACCTCTGGCTCAGGCATCCAAAGCTTCCAGACACCAAGTCAAGAACTCTAGAGCATCAGGGTAGACATCCAAGAACATAGAATAACAGAGTTAGAAAGGACCTTGGTAGTTTTCCTAATCCAACCCCTCTGCTTGAGCAGGAGACCTTATACATTTCAGACAAATTGCTGTTAAGTGTCTTAAAATCCTCCAGTGTTCGGCACCCACAACTTCCGCAGACAAGCCATTCCACTGGTTGATTGATCTCACTGTTAGGAAATCTCTCTTTAGTTCTAGATTGCTTCTCTCCTTGATTACTTACCATCCATAGTTTCTTGTCTTACTTTTGGGGGCTTTGGAAAACAACTGATATCCACAACTGAGCCTTTCACCCAAATTTAACGGATAACCTATCTCAGTGGTTTCATGCAGAAATGATGAGACAGATGTGCGAAGACTGATCACTGCTTTGTTCCACAAGGGAGGTTCTACTGGAATGACCTCTCTGCCCTCTCTCCTGTGTAGATTTTTTTTTTATTTGCATTTATATCCTGCCCTTCTCCGAAGACTCAGGGCGGCTTACACTATGTTAGCAATAGTCTTCATCCTATTTGTATATTTATATACAAAGTCAATTTATTGCCCCCAACAATCTGGGTCCTCATTTTACCTACCTTATAAAGGATGGAAGGCTGAGTCAACTTTGGGCCTGGTGGGACTAGAACCTGCAGTAATTGCAAGCAGCTGTGTTAATAACAGACTGTCTTAGCAGTCTGAGCCACAAAGGCCCATGCGTAGTTACCAGACTGAATTCAGCTTGAAGTATGAACAGTAGTGTGATTCAACCGGTTCCGGCGAACCAGTAGTTAAATTGCTGGCTGGCCCTGCCCTGCCACATCCAGGAGTCCCCACACGCCCCATATTGGCTTCCAGGTAAGTGGAGGGAGGTCTGCTAGGCCTGTTTTCACTCCCAGGAGGCTTCAGGGAGGCCTCCTAGGCCCAAAACAGGGCACGGGGTGGGGGGGAAGTAGTCTACCTCTAAAGCAGGGCTTTCCAACCTTGGCGAATTTAAGACTTGTGGACTTCAGCTCCTAGAATTTTCCCAGCCAGCCATGGGAGTTGAAGTTCACAAGTCTTAAAGTGGCCAAGGTTGGAGACCCCTGAAAAGGACAGAATGTCTTGGGATTGTCCAGAGAACAAATTTTTGCAATTTGCTGTTGGGTTATAAAAGGAAGGGTTTTTTTCCCCCTTCAACAGAAATATTTCTTTGAGAGAAGGCATTCACTTTTTCATGAAAACAGCCACACCCAAGTGCCCTAAACTAGTTTGACGTGGTTTCATAATGTGAAATTGCTGAATGCAAAAACACTTTTAACAAAGGCAAACAGCAAAGGCAAACATCTAAGGATCTCAGTGGGCATGAAACAAAGGCAAGGCTTTGCTGCCACCAAATGGCCATAGAAGAAATACTTTGTACATAATACAATATGAACTCAAGTGGTGTACTTGCACTTTGTTTCATCAGTTCATCCCATCATTTTATGTTTGAATTTGCATATCTATCCTTTGGTAGTGGATGGAAGGGAGATAATTCAATGCTACATTACAGTTTTTTTCTCCAGTCGGATATAGATCATGGAAAGTGAAAATCCAATTCATGTAAAGAAAACCAAATTAGAAAAGTTTGGTCTGATACATCACACTAAATCATAACTGGATTTGATTGTCTAGGCTTGCAAACCCAAACATTGTGACAGTAAATCAGGATTTACATTTTATTTTTAATTTTTTTTGGCATTCTGAAAATCCTTTCAATTTTCACAATATCTCTCTCTAATAATCATCTAATTATTGAGATGATTGAAGTTTTGGCATGGCAAGCTTTTGAGTTCTTCTGAAACCTTCCTGAGGCAAGATGATTTTTTTTTAAAAAAGTAGAAATAGGGAAAATTATTTTTTAAAGTAGCTTCTAACAATGATGAAAAGTGAGAGAGTTTCCAAGACTGCAAATTAGTATAATATTTGAGTCCATAATATGGGACTCAATGTATTTTGGAGTTTGGTAATGTTTGACATTCAAGGCTATATCTCCTAATCAATTCTAATCAGAATACTGAGGCTTTTAAAAACAGACTCTGTCAGTTTATTATATTTGATCCATCTCTTGCTGTTTTTTTACTGCCTGAAATTAATAGGAAGTGAAAAGAAGTGGATATACAATAAATATTATGATTTTAAAAACAAATTGTGATTTAAAAAAATGCTGTCATGCTCTTTTTTGGAACAGTAGTCCTGAACCTACGAACAAAATTGGGACCAGAACTTTGATTGCTAGATGTTGAGGTCATCCAATAAATCAGACCCTATTTTATAATCTTTTTTGTCACCGTCTTTAAGTGAATCTGGCTTCCCCCATTGACTTTGCTTGTCAGAAGCTCCCTAGGAATTTTGCAAATGACAATTTTAAGGACCATGGGACACTGCAACCATCATAACGCATGCCGGTTGCCAAGCACCCAAAGTTTGATCACATGGCTGTGAGCATGCTACAAATGAGAGAACTGGTCATAAATCACTTGTTTCAGTGCCGCTGTAACTTTGAATGGTCCTTAAATGAATGGTTGTAACTTGTGGCTGCTCAGGTTGACAACATCTTCATTCCATTTCTTCATACATTTTCATGTACAAAATCCCTGACCATAACAATCACATGCAATGTTCTGCATTTCAATCAGTATTATTACTTTTGGAGCACTGAATATATTTAGTAAATAGGAATGTTTTTGACTCTTCAGTATATGCTGATAATAGCCAAGAGTACTGTCTGAAATGCCAAAATGAATGACAAACTTTTTAGGTGGAACAACACATTAATATGACAATCCCATTGGTAAACACCATGATGGGTGAGATAGCAGCAAATACATGTTTAATTCCAATCAGTGAAGCATAACTCCTGCACCATATGGCTTGAAGGCACACTGCTTGAAAGCATCACTCTCTTTTCTCTGTGGAGGATTGAAAGATTTTGATTCAAACCAAAATAGGTTTATTAAGTATTTTCAAATAAATTCTAAGAATAAGGTTGAGGATGAAGAGGCAGTACTTCAAGAAGGTATAGAGCAATTTATACACAATCATATGAAAAGAATAGATATAAGCCAACATAAATAATTATTAAGATAACAAATCTATTCTGAAATTCAGAGCAAACATTCCTGAATTTTTTTTTAAATATTGAGTTTTATAAAGAAAAATACTTTTGATAATATTTAGTAGCAATATTCTATGTAAGTTACAACACTATTATAGGAAACGCTATTTGCCAGTTTTCTGTAACATATTAGCCAGTTTGGTCTAATGTTAAAGCATCTGGCTAGAAACTAGGCAACCATGAGTTCTAGACCTGCCTTAGGCATAAAGCCAGCTGGGTGATCTTGGCCTAGTTGTGTTTTCTCAGTCCTAGGAAAGAGGCAATGGCAAACCACTTTTGAACAACCTTGCCAAGAAAACTGCAGGGACTTATCTAGGCAATTTCCAAGAATCAACTAGACTGAATGGGGGTAAAAAATTATAGAAGGAAAAATCTAAGCAAAACTAACTGGAAAAGGGGAAAAATAATCAAAAGATTAAAAACAAAGGAAAAAGAAATCTGGATTTCAAAATTGTACAAAAACATAATTAAGACTTCTTTGCTGAAAAATAGTGAATTCCTGAGATCTGCCTGAAGCCTGCTCATCCGTTGCATCTCCCAAGAGGGTGAGGATCTTAAAATTACACTTCATTCTCTCTGAGCCCCAAGTTCATCTGCCTTCTCTAAAAAGAAAGGAAAATGTAGAAACTTTGGACATGATCAGAAGTTTGGCAGCCAATCAGTGAACTATTATATCAGATTCTGCCCCCTCCTTCTACAAAGTTACAGGTTTTCCCAATAATGACTTTCTGGTAGGATGGTAAATAAAGAGAGAGGAGTTCATAATTCTAAATTGTGCATAGTTTAGTTGATTAAAAGCAGCATGTGCTTTGAACAATGGGCCCTATCCAACAAAATGAAATTTAATGTGGAGAAAAGCAAAGTTTTACATCTGGTCAGGAAAAACTAATCTGTACAAGTACAGATTAGGTGAAACCTGTCTCCAAAACAGTAACTGAGAGAGGGACCTTGGAGTTTTAGTGAACGATCACTTAAACATGAGCTAGCAGTACGCAGCCAAAGTAAGAAAGCAAATACAATCCTTGGTTGTATAAACAGAGGCATAGAATCAAAACCACGTGAAGTATTACCAAAGCCTTGGTAAGACCACACCTGGAATATTGCATACAATTTTGGTCACAACATTACAAAAAAGATGTTGAGACTTTGGAAAAAGTGCAAAGAAGAGCAACTAAGATGATTAAAGGCCTGGAGGCTAAAACATATGAAGAATGGTTGGAAAATTTGGGTTTGGCCAGTCTAAAGAAAAGAAAGACTAGGGGGGGACATGAGAGCAGTATTCCAGTATTTGAGAGGCTGCCACAAAGAAAAAGGGTTTAATTTATTTTCCAAAGCACCAGAGGACAGGACAAGAAATAACGGATGGAAACTAATCAAGGAGAGAAGCAACCTGGAATTGAGGAGAAACTTTCTAACAGTGAGGACAATTAACCAATGGAACAGCTTGCCTTCAGAAATTCTGGATGCTTCATCACTGCAGATTTTTAAGAAGAGACTGGACAGTCATTTGTCTGAAATGGTATAGGATCTCCTGCTTGAGCAGGGGGCTGGACTAGAAGACCTCCAAGGTCCCTTCCATCTCTATTCTGATTTGATTTAGTATTGAAACTGATTGGAAGCCAGTGTTGGTATCACATGACTTCCAGTTTAAGCTCTCATAGCTTTATTGACACTGTCTAAAGCAAGGTTGTCCAACTTCGGCAATTTTTAACTTCAAACGCTCTACCATCATCCCAGTGCCGAAGAAGCCCACCATCAAGGAACTGAATGACTACAGACCAGTTGCTCTAACATCTGTAGTCATGAAAACCTTTGAAAGGCTAGTGCTTTCCTACCTGAAAACCATCACGAATCCGCTCTTAGACCCCTTGCAATTTGCATACCGAGCAAATAGATCAACAGATAATGCTGTTAATATGGCTCTGCACTACATCCTACAACATCTTGAGTCTCCAAAGACCTATGCAAGGGTCCTTTTTGTAGACTTTAGTTCAGCATTCAATACCATCATTCCAGACATTCTTCTAACTAAGCTAAACCAGCTACAGGTACCGGAACAGACTTGTAAGTGGATCACAAGCTTCCTAACAAACAGGAAGCAGCAGGTGAAGCTAAGCAAGATCACATCAAATACCTGTACAATTAGCACAGGGGCCTCCCAAGGCTGTGTGCTCTCCCCACTTCACTTCTCTCTGTATACCAATGACTGCATCTCGAATGATCCATTTGTTAAGCTACTGAAGTTCGCAGATGACACAACAGTGATTGGTCTCATTCGAGACAATGACGAATCCGCATATAGACGAGATGTCGAACGACTAGCCTTGTGGTGCAACCAAAACAATCTGGAACTGAACACACTCAAAACCGTAGAAATGGTGGTAGACTTTAGGAAAAACCCTTCCATACTTCCACCTCTCACAATACTTGACAACACAGTATCAACAGTAGAAACCTTCAATTTTCTGGGTTCTATCATATCGCAAGATCTCAAATGGACAGCTAACATCAAAAACATCATTAAAAAAGGACAACAAAGAATGTTCTTTCTGCGCCAACTCAGTAAGCTCAAACTGCCCAAGGAGCTGCTGATCCAATTCTACAGAGGAATTATTGAGTCTGTCATTTGCACCTCTATAACTGTCTGGTTCGGTTCTGCAACCCAACAAGAAAAACACAGACTTCAGAGGATAATTAGAACTGCAGAAAAATAATTGCTACCAACCTGCCTTCCATTGAGGACCTGTATACTGCACGAATCAAGAAGAGGCCTGTGAAAATATTTGCAGATCCCTCGCATCCTGGACATAAACTGTTTCAACTCCTACCCTCAAAACGACGCTATAGAGCACTGCACACCAGAACAACTAGACACAAGAACAGTTTTTTCCCGAAGGCCATCACTCTGCTAAACAAATAATTCCCTCAACACTGTCAGACTATTTACTGAATCTGCACTACTATTAATCGTTTCATAGTTCCCATCACCAATCTCTTTCCACTTATGACTGTATGACTATAACTTGTTGCTGGCAATCCTTATGATTTATATTGATATATTGATCATCAATTGTGTTGTAAATGTTGTACCTTGATGAACGTATCTTTTCTTTTATGTACACTGAGAGCATATGCACCAAGACAAATTCCTTGTGTGTCCAATCACACTTGGCCAATAAAATTCTATTCTATTCTATTCTATTCTTTTAGACTTGTGGACTTCAACTCCCAGAATTCCACAGCCAGCATGGGCATCTGGGAAATTCTGGGAGTTGAAGTCCACAGATTGGACTTAAAGCTCCAGCTCATCCTGAAAGATAGTTCAATATATCATATATTACAATAATCCAACCAAGAGGATACCAAATCACCGTAGCCAGTTTCTTTGCCTCCTTCTAGGACAGGAGTCTGCAAACCTGGCTCTTTTAAGACTTGTGGACTTCAACTCCCAGAGCAAAGCTGGCTGAGGAACTCTGGGAGTTGAAGTCCACAAGTCTTAAAAGAGCCAAGTTTGCAGACCCATGTTGTAGGGTATCACAAAGTCTGCTTGAATGTTTAATGACAGTGATGGTGCCAGAAAAAGACTTGAGCTATGAGCCAAAACCTGTGGAAGATCAACTTGTTCAATCAACCTATGGAAAAATTACATGATTCCAAAAAATGCCACAGGATAGGTCCATATATCTATAAGATATATGTATATATTATCGTAACAGCACAAGCGTGCCTACCGTTCCTGACCTATTATTTCCTTTTGTTATATCCAATTAATATAGTTATTACATATTCATACTTATATATATCTGCTTATATATTGTATAGTTATTTCATGCTTATGCTTATATATACTGCGTGACAAAATAAATAAATAAATAAAATATATCTTGAAAAGCCATTTGACTAAGTTGGAATTAGTGTTAACTGCACCCAACTGTGGCTTTGTTGACAAAGCAAAACATGCAATACATGAACAATCACTTTTTCATTTTCAGCCAGGGTGGTATTCAGGTGGTTTGGACCGGTTCGGGTGAACCGGTAGTGGAGATTGCTGGTGGGCTTCCTATTTAGGCACATTTCTGAGGCTGGGTGCATGCGCAGGGCACACACGTGAGCAAAGCGCATGTGCGGAAGGCTGGGTGCATGCACAGAAGATGCTCGCGCAAGCAAAGCAAATGCACGTGCGGGCGGCGAACCAGTGGTAACAAAATGTGAAACCTGCCGCCATTTTCAGCTTCACATCAGAACTCCCTCATGAAGGCTTTTGATTGGATTCTATAGTTTTTTCCTTTCTAGTAGAGATTTCAGGATGGAAATGTGCTGATTTAGATAAAGAAATCAAATTCTTTTTTGAACGGTAACTTTCAGTGAGATCATCATAATTACATTTTGCCTCATCTCCCTGTGACTTCATTGTTTATATTTCCTATTCTGGATAATCATTCATTTGATGAAGGGGGTACTGTCCAGGTCAGCATAATGTAATAAATCCTTAAAATGCTACAGGAAGTCCTAATTCTTACATTTGTATTTATGCAATTGTTTTGCCTCTGCAGGTTCTATTGCAAACTTGCTTCACTGAGTGATCTTGGTTATTCTGAAAGAGGAAAAAAAATCCTACATTAACTACTTCGATCTCTGCTTAAAAAGAGAAATTTAATAAACAAACAAACAAACAAATAAATACTTCTACGTCTGCTTCCACCTTGATCTTCAGTCTTTCAGATTTTCCAAATACCTTCGTCATTCCTTATTGGCACTCTTTCTTCAATCTTCCTCTGATGACTACAGTTATATGTTTATTATTAAACACACACCTCCACCGGTAAAACTACACATAGAGATACTTCTTCTGAACTCCAGTTCTTCCAGATCTGCAATAACAATGCTTGATTTACTCTCTATGCCCGTGATGGCGAACCTATGGCACGCGTGCCACAGGTGGCATGTGTAGCCATATCAGTGGGCACACGAGCTCAGCTCAGCTCAGCTTCCTGTGGGACTGGAAGTTGGCAAACGGGCCATTTTTGGCCTCCAGAGGGCCTCGGAGGGGGAGGCCGTTTTCTCCCTCCCCAGACTCCTAGAAAGGCTCTGGAGGGTGGGGAGAGCAAAAAATGAGTTTACCGTGCCATCAGGAGCCAGGAGCAGGGGGAGTGGGAAGGGGGGTCATGTGTGGGGGCAGGGCACATAGATTTATGGGTGTGGGCATGCACATGACCCCCCCGCTCCTGGCACACGATGGCAAAAAGGTTACCCATCACTGTTCTATGCTAGAATAGAATAGAATAGAATTTATTTATTGGCCAAGTGTGATTGGACACACAAGGAATTTTTTTTGGTGCATATGCTCTCAGTGTACATAAAAGAAAAAGAAAAATAGTACCTTCATCAAGGTACAACATTTACAACACAAATGATGATCATAGGGTACAATTTAACCCCTAATGATAGCAACAAAAAGTTACAGTCATACAGTCATAAGTGGAAAGAAATTAGTGATGGAAACGATGATAAGATTAATAGTAGTGTAGATTTAGTAAATAGTTTGACAGTGCTGAGGGAATTATTTGTTTAGCAGATGGCCTTTGGAAAAAAACTGTTCTTGCGTCTAGTTGTTCTGGTGTGCAGTGCTCTATAGAATCGTTTTGATGGTAGGAGTTGAAATAGTTTATGTCCAGGATGTGAGGGATCTGTAAATATTTTCACGTCCCTCTTCTTGATTCGTGCAATATACAGGTCCTCAATGGAAGGCAGGTTGATAGCAATTATTTTTTCTGCAGTTCTAATTATCCTCTGAAGTCTGTGTTTTTCTTGTTGGGTTGCAGAACCGAACCAGACAGTTATAGAAGTGCAAATGACAGACTCAATAATTCCTCTGTAGACCTGGATCAGCAGCTCCTTGGGCAGTTTGAGCTTTCTGAGTTGGCGCAGAAAGAACAGTCTTTGTTGTCCTTTTTTGATGATGTTTTTGATGTTAACTGTCCATTTTAGATCTTGTGATATGATAGAACCTAGAAATTTGAAGGTTTCTATTGTTGATACTGTGTTGTCAAGTATTGTGAGAGGTGGAAGTATGGAAGGGTTTCTCCTAAAGTTTACCACCATTTCTATGGTTTTGAGTGTGTTCAGTTCCAGATTGTTCTGTCGCACCACGAGGCTAGTTGTTCAACCTCCCGTCTGTATGCAGATTCATCATTGTCTCAAATGAGACCAATCACTGTTGTGTCATCTGCGAACTTCAGTAGTTTAACAGATGGATCGTTGGAGATGCAGTCATTGGTATGCAGAGAGAAGAGAAGTGGGGAGAGTACACAGCCTTGGGGGGCCCCTATGCTAATTGTACAGGTATCTGATGTGATCCTGCTTAGCTTCACCTGCTGCTTCCTGTTTCTTAGGAAGCTTGTGATCCACTTACAAGTCTGTTCAGGTACCTGTAGCTAGTTTAGCTTAGTTAGAAGAGTGTCTGGAATGATGGTATTGAATGCTGAACTAAAGTCTACAAAGCGGACCCTTACATAGGTCTTTGGAAATTCAAGATGTTGTAAGATGCAGTGCAGAGCCATATTAACAGCATCATCTGTTGATCTATTTGCTCGGTATGCAAATTGCAAGGGGTCTAACAGCGGATCCGTGATGGTTTTCAAGTAGAAAAACACTAGCCTTTCAAAGGTTTTCATGACTACAGATGTTAAAGCAACTGGTCTGTAGTCATTCAGTTCATTGATAGTGGGCTTCTTCAGCACTGGGATGATGGTAGAGCATTTGAAGCAAGAAGGAACATAGCACATCTCTAGTGATTTATTGAAGATATGGGTGAAGATGGGGGCCAATGGTCAGCACAGACTTTTAAGCAAGAAGGAGTTATCTTGTCTGGGCCTCTGGAGCTTTTCCTGGCTTTTGTCTGTGAAATAGGTCTGCACTTTCTTTTCTGTGATCACTAGAGGTTGTGAACCCAATGGGATGGGGTCAGTTGTAGGAGGCTTGGCTGTTGTTGGTGTGTCTGAGATGGGGGTTATGGAGATAGGTGGCTGTAGTTTCCTTTCAAACCTGCAGTAAAACACGTTCAGGTCATCTGCCAGTTGTTGATTTCCTTCAGCCTGGGAGGGAGGTTTGCCATAGCCGGTGATATTTTTAAGAGTTTTCTACATGTTTGCTGGTTCATTTGCTGAAAACTGATTCTTTAGCTTTTCAGAGTAGCTTTTTTTTTGCTGCTCTGATCTCCCTTGTTAGTACATTTCTGGCCTGATTGTACAGCATTTTATCACCTTTCCTGTAGGCTTCCTCTTTGGAATGACATAGCTGCTTAAGTTTAGGTGTGAACCAAGGTTTGTTGTTACTGTATATTCGCAAGTTCTTTGTGGGTACACATAGGTCTTCACAGAAGCTGGTATATGATGTTATAGTATCTGTCAGTTCATCCAGGTCAGCAGAGGTATCTTCAAAAATGTTCCAATCAGTGCAGTCAAAGCAGGCCTGCAGCTTTAATTTTGACTCCTCCGTGCAGATCTTCACTGATTTAATTGTTGGTTTTGTGGTTTTAAGTCTTTGCCTAAAAGCAGGTACAAGGTGAATCATGCAATGATCAGAGTGTCCTACAGCTGCACGTGGTAAAGACCGATAAGCATCTTTTAGTGTTGTGCAGCAATGGTCTAAAGTATTATTGCCTCTAGTGGGACAATTGACATGCTGAAAGTATTTTGGTAGTTCTTTCTTTAAGTTTGCTTTGTTAAGATCTCCTGGCACGCGATGGCAAAAAGATTACCCATCACTGTTCTATTTATTTATTTATTTATTTATTTAATCATATTTATATACCGCCCTATCTCCCGAAGGACTCAGGGCGGTTCACAGGCACTTAAAAACACATAAATACAATATAAAAGCAATTAAAAAACTTATTCTAAAAGCCCGTTAATTAAAATATCAAAATAAAACCCAATTAAAACCCATAAGTTTAAAATCTAGCTCAGTCCTGCACAATTAAATAAGTATGTTTTAAGCCCGCGGCGGAAGGTCCGAAGGTCCGGAAGCTGACGAAGTCCGGGGGGTAGTTCGTTCCAGAGGGTGGGAGCCCCCACAGAGAAGGCCCTTCCCCTGGGCGTCGCCAGACGACATTGCCTCGCTGACGGCACCCTGAGGAGACCCTCTCTATGAGAGTGCACGGGTCGGTGAGAGGTATTCGGTAGCAGTAGGCGGTCCCGTAAATAACCCGGCCCAATGCCATGGAGCGCTTTAAAGGTGGTCACCAAAACCTTGAAGCGCACCCGGAAGGCCACAGGTAGCCAGTGCAGTCTGCGCAGGATGGGTGTTATGCGGGAGCCACGAGGGGCTCCATCTATCACCCGCGCAGCCGCATTCTGGACTAACTGTAGCCTCCGGATGCCCTTCAAGGGGAGCCCCATGTAGAGAGCATTGCAGTAATCCAGGCGAGATGTCACGAGTGCGTGAGTGACCATGCATAGGGCATCCCGGTCCAGAAAGGGGCGCAACTGGCGTACCAGGCGAACCTGGTAGAACGCTCTCCTGGAGACGGCCGTCAAATGATCTTCTAGAGACAGCCATTCATCCAGGAGGACGCCTAAGTTGCGGACCCTCTCCATCGGGGCCAATGACTCGCCACCGATGGTCAGCCGCGGATTTAGCTGACTGTACCGGGATGCCGGCATCCACAGCCACTCTGTCTTGGAGGGATTGAGCTTGAGCCTGTTTCTCCCCATCCAGACCCGTACGGCCTCCAGACACCGGGACAGCACTTGATAGCCGTTGGGGTGGTCCGGTGTCGAAAAGTACAGCTGGGTGTCATCCGCATACAGCTGGTACTTCACACCGAAACCACTGATGATCTCACCCAGCGGCTTCATGTAGATGTTAAACAGTAGGGGCGAGAGGATCGACCCCTGCGGCACCCCACAAGTGAGGCGCCTCGGGGCCGACCTCTGCCCCCCTGTCAACACCGACTGCGGCCGGTCGGAGAGATAGGGGGGGAACCACCGATAAACGGTGCCTCCCACTCCCAATCCCTCCAACCCGCGCAGCAGGATACCATGGTCGATGGTATCGAAAGCCGCTGAGAGGTCTAATAGGACCAGGGCAGAGGAACAACCCCTATCCCTGGCCCTCCAGAGATCATCCACCAACGCGACCAAAGCCGTCTCCGTGCTGTAACCGGGCCGGAAACCGGACTGGAACGGGTCTAGATAGACAGTTTCATCCAGGTGCAAGGGAAACTGATATGCCACCATACTCTCTACAACCTTCGCCGCGAAGCGAAGGTTGGAGACCGGACGATAATTACCTAAAACAGCTGGGTCCAGGGAAGGCTTCTTAAGGAGGGGCCTCACCACCGCCTCTTTCAAGGCGGCCGGGAAGACGCCCTCCACCAAAGAAGCGGTCGTAATCGCCTGGAGCCAGCCTCGTGTCACCTCCTGAGTGGCCAGCACCAGCCAGGAGGGGCACGGGTCCAGTAAACACGTGGTGGCATTCAGCCTACCCAACAACCTGTCCATGTCCTCGGGAGCCACAGGGTCAAACTCATCCCAAACAATATCGCCAAGACCACCCTCGAGCATCTCACCCGCGCCACCGCAATCTTGGTCCAGACCATCCCGAAGCTGAACGATTTTATCGTATAGATAACCGTTAAACTCCTCAGCACGTCCCTGCAACGGGTCATCCCGCTCCCCCTGGTGTAGGAGGGAGTGAGTCACCCGAAACAGGGCGGCTGGGCGGTTATCTGCCAATGCAATGAGGGAGGAGGCATAGCTACGCCTCGCTTCCCTCAATGCCACTAGGTAAGTCCTAGTATAGGACTTCACTAGTGTCCGATCAGCTTCCGAACGGCTAGACCTCCAGGAACTCTCTAGGCGTCTTCTCCGGCGCTTCATCCCTCTCAGCTCCTCGGAGAACCAAGGAGCCGGTTGGGACCTGCGCCGGGTCAGAGGCCGCAAAGGCACGACACGGTCTAAGGCCCCCGCCGCGGCCCGTTCCCAGGCCGCAACAAGTTCCTCAGCCGAGCCGTGAGCCAGACCCTCAGGAAATGGCCCAAGCTCCGTCCGGAACCCATCTGGGTCCATCAGGCGCCTGGGACGGAACCAACGTATCGGCTCCGTCTCCCTGCGGTGGTGAATGGCGGTCAGAAAGTCCAGGCGAAGAAGAGAGTGATCTGACCATGACAAAGGTTCAGTGACTATTTCCTTTAAGTCCAGATCTCTCAACCACTGACCAGAGAGAAAAATCAGGTCCAGAGTGCCACCCCCAATGTGAGTAGGGCCATCAACTACTTGGGTCAGGTCCAAGGCCGTCATGGAAGCCGTGAACTCCCGAGCTGCCGTCGATGACGAGCCGGAAGATGGCAAGTTAAAGTCCCCCATGACTAAAAGTCTGGGGGTCTCAACTGCCACCCCAGCCAGCACCTCCAGGAGCTCGGGCAGGGCAGCTGTCACGCAGCAAGGAGCCAGGTACGTGATCAGCAAACCCATCTGACACCTACGACCCCATCTCACAAAGAGGGATTCGCACCCGGCAATCTGAGGTACAGTGGTCTCCCTCGGCTCTAGACTCTCTCTAATCACAACCGCCACCCCCCCACCCCTACCCTGGGCCCTCGGCTGATGGAATGCACGGAAACCCGGCGGGCACATCTCAACAAGGGGCACGCCCCCTTCAGTGCCCAACCAGGTCTCCGTAATGCCCATAAGGTCCGCGGAACCCCCCTGTATAAGATCACAGACAAGGGGGGCTTTGTTCACCACGGACCGAGCATTGCACAACATCAACCGAAGGCCCAAGCTCTGAGGATCCTGACCATCCGGGGAACGGGAGAAGTCCAAGGGGTCGGAGCGCGTGATCGCTTTCAGACATCGAGCACGCGCTCCCGGAACTTGATATGACCCCTCGCTTCCGCCATACCTGCCTCTCCCACTTACCGTGTCGATAGAACCACCCTCACAGATAGGAACACACTCCTCCCCCATAACCTCCGAACCTGATAGAGAAAAACCGCCGCGAGCATGTGCAGGAACTGGCCCCCTACCCGACGGGTTACCCCCATTACCCGCCCTTACCCTCCCACCCCTTAAAAATTCCCTCTCTAAAAAACCCCACAAGCTCTTCTTTTTCGCATGCCACCTCTGTGGGTCCCAAGACCCGTCATGGAGGCCGGCCCTCGGTAGTGAGGAGGGCCATTCCTGCGAGGCGGGGGCACCTCGCAGGCGCAAGAGTTCACAAGAAGTATAATGCGTAGCAGCTGAGACTAAGAATCGGCAAAATAGAGGTTCCATCTCCGAATGGCAAGATGGTAACAGATGGTACTAGTCCAGAATGAGGGCAGACAAAGAATGGAACCACAATTGGCACCGAATGACAGTCTAGGTGGTATTCTGTCCGGTGCATAGTCCAAGCATCCTGGAACCGGGGGTGAGGGGAAATGGCAATCCAGTCGCTGGCCACGTCTTCCTCCGTCTTCCTCTGTCCCCAGATAAATCCCTTGTCTCCCCCCAAAAGTCCTAATAGGACCAAACGGCCATAGAAGTCCCAAAAAGGCCGAGGGGGGCATGGGTGATGTTATCACAGTCACAGTCACGGACTGGTTACAGGGGAACAACTCCGGGATGCCTCCATCATCTCCCCGCAGTCCTCCAACAACCACCTCCAGACATGGCCGGGATAAATCCTAACCACTCCAGAGGCCAGGTCTCTCCAGACCTCTCCCTCCAAGAGGCGAAGCCCATATAAGAGGCTAAACCTCTCCGAGAGGCTGGGGAATATGAAGGCTGCCAAGTCCACAGTCCGGCAGCAGGGAGAAAGCCAAAAAACCATGGCAACGAGGCAGATGGCAATAATAAGGGTAGATGTAATACCTCCGCTATCATCCAGATCGTCCAAGTTGCAGAGGCTAGCCCAAAAGGCTATAACCCAAAAAGTCCGGAGTCCATACTCAAAAGAGGGCCGGGAAACGGGCCAGAGGCTAGAGGCCAGCCGGCAAGACGAATCGGCCGAAAAACGGCCGAAAAAACGCCGACTCATCGCCCCACCTCCGAGCCTAAAAACATGGCCGCCCGAATCCACCGCTTGCCTACCCGGCCTCGTTCTCGGCAGCCATGTGTGTGAAAAAGTCCAGAGACCTCTCCTATGGCTGCCCGAGGTAAGATCTACCGGGCCGGGGACAGCAAGCGGCTAAACGGGCGACCGAGGCATCACCAGCATCGGAGGGGCCTCTCAATGCCGGAGCCGAGTCTTCAGAGCCGCGCCATCTTGCGCATGCGCAGAGCTGTCTATGCTATCATGCAAAGAGTAACAGAAGCTGCATGCTGCAAGTAGACATTTTGGAACTTAAATTTTTCCATCTCCACGGGTTTTTTTTGGGGGGGGGGTTTTTGGCATTTCTTATTCTGCCTGGAAAAAAACAGGGCTATTGATCTGTCTCTCCAGAACAGTCAAAATGAATTTCTCTCAAAGTTCTGGATGAACAGGTACATCTGGCATTTCGGAAGAAAAATAGGGGCGTATATTTGGTGCTACGCTATCCATTTTCAGTATTGGGTACTGAAAATTGATTTTATTTATTGCGCGTTTGTATTGCCCCAAATTTAAAGACATCAGGAAAGCTTAAAATCATAATAGTGTTTTATTATAATGTTTTCATTATGCAATATAGTGAAAAATGTAGAACACATGATGGAAGTGTTTGTATTCCTCCTTCCTGTTGACCACAGAATCCTATCACTTAATATTTGAATGGGGAAAATTTGCATGGGGAAATGCAAATACAGAAAATCAAAGTTGTAATTTCCTTCTTGTTGTTTTGTCTATAGTTTCCTTTACAAATCTCATATCTTCGTCAGAACATATCACGGTGGACAAATCTCTCTACTGTGAAGTATGAATAAGACACTGTCTTTTAATGGTGATTAGAAGGGCAATTATAAGTTTAACCCAAACAGAGCATTGTTTACCCAAAAAGAGCAAAGAAAAGTATGAATGGCAGACATGCTGAGCCAAGAAGGTGGGTTTACCAGGGAAAGCAAGCAAAGGGATTGCACCAAGCTCGATCATTACCTCACATTTTAAATGTAGTTCCTAGCTTGGAGGACACACAGATCATCCAACAAAGGAAAAGAAAGGAAACTTAAGAAAGACGGAAAAGCACAGAACCATCTTCCTCAATATTATCTATACTTTTTGGGTCTCAAAGGTCTCAGGCGTAATCTTCAAGCTTTTCTTGAAAATAATTGGGCATAGAGAGAAGATATTTTATTGGGAAAAATATGCTCTTTCATTCACTGTGCCTCACAATCTACTGACCCCAAGGGGAAGTAGGATATATATATAGAAAGCAAAATATTTGTCCCTCCGTCTGCCTCTGAGTTTTTTTTTAATTTACATTTATATCCCGCCCTTCTCCGAAGACTCAGGGTGGCTTACATTGTGTAAGGCAATAGTTTGCTATCTTTGCCTCTTTTCTTTGCATGGTATAGCAAGCTAAGCATTAGACTTTGCTATCCTTATCAAGCATTTCCTAAAATAAATTTCTTTTTCTAGTAAAGCTATACAGTCATCCATTGCTTACTCATCCTTGCTCAGGTTAGATCTTCCCTCTGTCGAAAATACTAATACAAGCATAGAGATTACAGTATTCTATTTTTCTCAAGCAAAAGAGAAGAAAGAACTTTGGGACAATAAGTAAGTCAAAGAAAGGAAAATGAAATTAGAAAAGAGAATTGGTCCATTAAAATAGTTTTTGAAGAGCAGAGAAATTCTTGGTGAGGATGAGACAAAAATCCTGTAAACAGGAGAGACGACTTCCGGTATCCAGTGGCAACGGACGTCTGGAAGGTTTCTCCTGCCTCCAGCGCCCGAATCCGGCCGCCGCCGAGGCCCTCAGGGGCCAGGTGTTCCGAAAAGGACACCTGCCGTACGGACGGCTCGCCAGGGGTCTCCCAGCCGATATACAGGACTGTGGGGACCGATGCTGGCGCGTCCTAGGCTTGGCGGGGTTCGGAGGCCACAGGCCGCGGCCATTATTTTGGTCGTCGCCTGGGCCGCTGTGCCCGGTGACACCGGGGCATTGGATTTATAACTGCAGCAGCCTGGTGGTGAACAGGGCACGGAGTAGAATTGAGGAGGAGAAGGGAAGGGAATATCGGTGGCGTGGTGGAGTGCTCCGGTCGGGGGTTTTCTCTCCCCTGCGGTTGGAAGGAGCACGAGTTATTTTGGAGAGAGGAGAACTTAAAATAAGAAGATTACCGGTTTTGTGGAGCTCTGGAGAGAAGAGGTGATGGAGAAATTTAGGAGGGAAGGTTTGAGGCCCCCCCTCCTTCTGGGGAACAGTGGTGGCGTCCAGCTTCCGCCTTCACTATGAGAATTTTGATGACATCACTTCCCTTCGGTTTCCTGGTTGACTAACTGTACTCTGGACTCGTTGCTCCTGTGAGTGCCCCCTGGTGGATCAGGAGGAAATTACAAGGATACTGTGCTTGCCTGAGGATTTTGATTCTTTTTTTTTTCAAATGGCAAAAGGTCAGAGACCAACTGCTGGAGAGATGGAGAGAATTCTGGAAAAGTTATCCAATATGGACAAGAAACTGGATGATTTGCAAAGAGGCCAAACGGAAATAAGAGAAGAAATTGTGACTATCCAAAAGGATTTAAAGGATACCCAACAAGCCTCAGCAGAAAACAAGCAGAAAGTGGAAGGTCTGGAGGGTGAAATGCGGGCAGTGCAGAAAAGAGAGGAGACGACAGGCAATGCTGTGCTTGGACTACAGATGGATAAAATGTCTTATTTCCTTAGGTTTCAAAATTTGGAAGAAGTGGACCAAGAAGACTTGAGAGATGTTGTGACTAAATTGTTGGGAGAATTTCTTGGGAGAAGTGTTGATTTCATGAATTGGGATGTGGATCGAGTTTATAGAGTTAATTCGCAATATGCACGCACGCATGCAGTTCCCAGAGAGGTTCATGTCAATTTTGTGAGAAGAGGCGAGAGATGAAATTCTTAGAAAACATAGGAGTGGGGCACTGATTTACAGGGGCAGGGAGATAGCCATTCTGAGGCAGATTCCCAGACAGGTACGTGAAAAAGAAAGAAATATTATTTTTGTCAAGCAAATTGTACCAGAAGGAGTGGGCTTCAGATGGCTGATGCCAGAGGATTGATGATTTTCCGGGAGGGCATTACGAAAAAAATCAGTACAATTGCGGAGGCTACGGCCTATGTGGAGGAACACAAAGCCTTCCTGGAATCAGATGACCCAGGAATTGAAGAAGGGGAGGTTATAGATCATGGGGCTGAAGCGGCTGCCGCTGTTGCGGCCCTGGAGTTGGGTCAGGCTGAACCCAGAGTTCTGAGATCCAAAACTAGGAAGTGATAAAGATATTTGGGATTGTGTTGGTTTTCCTTATTCTCTTTTGTACGATATTCTGTTTATTCTTGACTCTTCTTTATTACGTATTTAAAATTTGCAAACTTTGCTACTTCGTGTCACCTGCTTGCCTTATGGCTGTTGTATGTATTAAAAAATTTGAGTAAAATTCTTATTTTAGATAAGAAAAATGAAAATTTACCATACCTGATATGTATTTGTATAAACCTTTTTTGACTAATAAAAACTTTTTGAACAAAAAAAAAAAAAAAAAAAAAAAAAATCCTGTAAACAGAAGAAAACAGAAAAACAAAGGAGGCTATAAAATCAAGCATCCTATATTTTACATTTGAATAAAAGTGCAGGTACTCTTTTTTTCTTCTTCTCTAGACTCCTAGAATTGAAAAACAATGATGCTTTTTGTTTCTTTCCCACTCCTCATTTTTCTCTGAAGACACCCTCATTTTTTATAAGCAGTAAATGGTCTCTTAGATCCTGATATGAAGTAATCCAAGGTGCTGCACTGAAAAGACACCTCTTTTCTGTATGAAGTAACTAACCCTTTCTTTAACTCAACAGCTCCCCTAGATGTCAGATAGGGCTGAGACATCTTCTTACAAAAACAACAAATTATAAACTACCCATAAACCTATGACGGTGAACCTATGGCACGCGCAGTGGTGGGATTCAGCCAATTTGCACCACCTCGGGAGAACCGGTTGTTAACTTTCTGAGCAGTTTGGCGAACTGGTTGCTGGAAGAAATCATTAGGGCAGAGAACCGGTTGTTAAATTATTTGAATCCAACCACTGGGCACGCGTGCCAAAGGTGGCATGCAGAGCCCTTTCTTTGGACATGTCTGCCGTCGCCACCTGCTCTTCTGGTTTCTAGCGCATGCATGCACGCTGGCCAGCTGGTCTTTGGGTTTCCAGTGCGCGTGTCCCATTTTTTGGGCACTCATTGCCGAAAAGGTTCGCTATCACTGCCATAAACTTTAGGGGGCAGGGGAAGAGGGAGAGAAGAAGAAGAAGAAGAAGAAGAAGAAGAAGAAGAAGAAGAAGAAGAAGAAGAAGAAGAAGAAGAAGAAGAAGAAGAAGAAGAAGAAGAAGAAGAAGAAGAAGAAGAAGAAGTAGTAGTAGTTGTTAGGCTGGTGCAGAGGACATTCTGTTCTTTTTTTTTTTTTTAACTTTTTTGACTTGTAATGAGCTTGTAAATGACCTGAGAGCCATCATCCCAGGCAAAGAGTTGTTTGTCTCTGTGATTATAATGAACCATAGCATGATTTGACTGACGTTTGGGGAAACGAAGTACTGTGTTTTCATACGGACTGATGACATCTAAGGTGTCATAAATACATTCTATTTGAGAGACACCACGCCCTGGTGAGTTGTATACAACATAGAGAGCACCACACATCATGAAAGCAGCTTCTGCATTCTGGCTTCTGCAGGATGTATCCCATGTATATTCCACAGTCATGGTTTCATGGTTGATTTTAGTAATCACAAGCTTTCCAGCTGTATCTGGTTCTGCATGGATTGCCCATAATCCTAGTTCATCCACAGCTAAGTCTATTTTAGTAGAAGGGTGAAGTTCGTAGGCAGGTATCTCTCCAGCACCCGACAACAGCATCTGATCAGTTGCATTTCTGTTCTGAATATCAAACTTAATTATCTCATTTAAGGAGCCATATTTATGATAAAATAAAAATCCATTATATATAGCATGGCCTGTTCCTTGCCAGGGAAATGGTAGCGCAACTCTACGAGCCAGCTGTTTCTCACCACTTTCTGCAAAAGATCGAATATTTGCAAACTCCATAACAATTTTATTCTTTGTTCCGGTGAAGAAATAAATCTTTTGGTAATTCTTGCCAGGGTCTTTCAACCATGAGCCAATTGCATCTCCAGACTTTTTGACTATCTTCAGCGATTTGAAGCCTGTAATCATGTAGTTGCAGCCTTTAAAAAAAAGATAAATAATAGGCCATCAACAAAATATAAACGTTTTAAAATTTTAATTGCTTTTCTAATTATCATATCATATTATATCATATATCATATCATCGATTATCATCTGTTCGAATCCCTAGTGCTGCACAACGGGGTGAGCTCCCGTTACTTGTCCCAGCTTGCCAACCTAGCAGTTCGAAAGCATGTAAGAAATGCAAGTAGAAAAATAGGGACCACCTTTGGTGGGAAGGTAACAGTGTTCCGTGCGCCTTTGGCATTGAGTCATGCTGGCCACATGATCACGGAGACGTCTTCTGACAGCGCTGGCTCTTCGGCTTTGAAACGGAGATGAGCACCGCCCCCTAGAGTCGGGAACGACTAACACATATGTGCGAGG
This sequence comes from Ahaetulla prasina, assembly GCF_028640845.1. Classification (NCBI taxonomy): domain Eukaryota; kingdom Metazoa; phylum Chordata; class Lepidosauria; order Squamata; family Colubridae; genus Ahaetulla; species Ahaetulla prasina. The sequence continues at coordinate 275,674,011 of NC_080539.1, forward strand.
GGAACCTTTACCTTTACTTAATTATCATTTTATGTTCTGTAAACTGCCCAGAGTCACCTATCTGGAGATGGGCAGCATATAAATTAAACAAACAAACAAACAAACAAACAAACAAACAGTACTCTGATGTAGTATCTCAATATCCCCACTTATGTGACAAACATAAATGAAGGCAGCATACATTACTCACAACTTTGGCTTTTTAGTTGCCATCCTTCATTGAAGCTGTGATGGCACAGTGGTTAGAATGCAGTATTGCAGACTAATTCTGCTGACTGCCAATTGCCAACAGATTGACAGTTCGAATCTCACCAGGCTCAAGGTTGACTCAGCCTTCCATCCTGCCAAGGTCGGTAAAATGAAGACCCAGATTGTTGGGGACAATATGTTGACTCTGTAAACAGCTTAGATAGGGCTGTATAAAGCACTGTGAAGCAGTATATAAGTCTAAGTGCTATTGCTATCCTTTTTCATTTTTGAACATTAAAATAGCTAACATGTTATTTTACAGGGTCTCTCTTCTGTTGCTGTTCCTAGTTGGGCTACGATCCCTTCCCTCAGAGGCCACTGGGACTAAATAACATGAACGAAGAGTACCTCTTGAGGTTGCAAAGTTGTATGCTACCCTTATAAAATTTACATATTTAATAAGAAGCCATCAAATATTCACACCTGGGGGTGCCTGAATGTTCTTGTTTTTCCACTCTGTCTTTATTTTCCTTTCCTTTTGAACTGAGTCTTTTAAAGATAGCCTAAGAATAGAAACTCTCTTCCTTTTATTTATTTAGTAAATTACTCAGGGAACCGTTTAAGGCTGAAAGTACAGTATAAATGCTTTAAACATCATTTCATTAAATAAATATATTTAGTCTCTGTTCCTTCCCAGCATGGCTCATTTAGTACAGGAATCCTGCTATCTTATTTTTGTTGAAGTCATGAGTCAGAAAATTCATATTATGTTGGCATTCATATAGTAAAAAAAGGCACATAAGCAGCAATATAGTCAGATTATGGAGCCTATCTTAATATCACACACACACACACACACACACACACACACACACACACACAGAGGTTCTCAAACTTGCCATTTTTAAAATGGATCTTTCTGATTTTTTTTAAAAATATGAGGTATCAGAAGCAGAATTTGAAACCTAATGTATTCAAATTTCTATACCTTTATAGTACTGTTAGTTACACATTCAGCTATATATACTGTGTATGAATGTATATCACACATAGCAAGCAAATAAAGACACGTGCACACACACACACACATACACAAACATACAGAGTTTGAAGGAAATAATAGTAATCTGAGTCCACAAATGCATTGTTCTGAATGCAAGAAAGAACAGAGTCAAGAAAAGTCCATGTAAATAATCCTCAACTCTGGCTTGACATTAGAGTAGCTCTGGGAAAAAAAGATTCTCTTTTCCTATTAAGTGAACAATGCATGCAATTTGATATAGACAGAAGGTTTGTTAAAACCTTGCTGGATTCCAGAACACAGACATTTTTTCTTAGAGCCCTATTTTGTTCGGTTCATTACAATATACTTATGTTATGATTTACCGGTACACTAACCTGCCAAGGGCTAGATCAACGGTTCTCAACCTGTGGGTCGGGACCCCGTTGGGGGTCGAATGACGATTTGCCAGGGGTCGCCTAAGACCATCGGAAATATGGGAAGTATACTTGCGAGTTGAAGAATCGCGCTCCAATGGTTGACTTCACAAGCCAGCTGCAGGCTCTTCAAATCGCTAGCCGAATTCGGCTTCAGGCGCGATGAATTAAAAAAGAGAGAAATCTTTGCTCTGATGTCTCCCTCTCAAGCCAACTGCAATCACTCCCAATCGCTAGCCTAATCTGGCTTCAGGCGCGCTAAATTAATAGGGAAGAAGTCTCCGCTTTAATGCCTCCGTCCTCAAGGCAATCGCAAACAGTTCAGATTGCTAGCCAATATGGCTTCAGGCGCAATAAATTCAAAACAAAAATAATTTTATGGTTGGGGTCGCCACATTGTGGGGAATTGTATTAAAGGGGTCGCAGCACTATAAAGGTTGAGAACCACTGGGCTAGATGAATAGAGAACAGGCTAAATAAATAAATAAATAAATAAATAAATAAATAACTCAAACAACAGGCCATTTAAGTAAGTAAGTAAGTAAGTAAGTAAGTAAGTAAGTAAGTAAGTAAATAAGAACAGCACTTAAACAAGCCCTTCAGGAAGGATGCTGTAGTTAATAGAAAGCATAAAACAGCCACCGTCATATTACTACCATCCTGGTTAGAAGATTGATCCAGATTAATGGAAAGGAATGGAAATGTTTCCATTCCTTATAAGGAGAGCTATGTTGATGGATCCCAATGGTTTAGGCTTAGGTTTACGACTAATGACTAATGGTCATAAAACCAAATGAAAGTCAAAACAAGACAAATGATAATTGCACTCCACCGCAATGTTTAAAATAAAGCATCCTTGATTGAGAATTTAAAGACTTTTTTTTTTGGTGCAGTTCTTTAGTCAGTCAATCTGAGGCTTGGAAACATTCACAACTGAGGAGTGTTTTCTGATCAGCCCTCAAGATAAATTTTACATCTGCAAAGTAACTGTCATCAGAAAAACTGGATTAACAGATGGTACAATCTAAATCTGTACTATGAAGTCAGGGAAAGGAGATTGAGGGTTCGATCCTGCAAAAGTGGAGACATGGCCCTGAAGATTGTTTTGGCCCTCAATCTGTGGAACACATCATTTTGGAAATATATTTCTGTTGATATTTTACAAAACTGTTAAGATAATGCCATTTTAACAGGTGTTACTAGCTCGATTTTGATTATAAAATGACTGTACTGCTGCATTATTTTTGCTGGGGAAGGTCATGCTGGTTATTTTTTATATTTGTATTATACATTTATATTTTTTATATTTTATATTTATATAATTTGATTACTGGTAGTTGCGTATGCTTTTAACTCTCTTAATATAAACTTCTAGAAGTCTTGGGAGCTGTACACAAATATATCTAAAATATAAATAAAAGAGATCAGTGCAATTTTGGCCTGTATGTTTTCCACAGAAGACATATTTGGGAATTTATGTTTCACAAAACAGAGATTTCTCATTAAGTTTTTTTACAAATATGAACATATTCTAAATATATTTTATTCTTACACTGCATATTATTGCAATGTAAGTATTGCAAAACTCCATTTTAATCTGAACATTAATCAAAAGAGATAAACTAATTCAGATTTAAATTTTAAAGCATCCCTTTTATAGTTAGTGAGAAGCATAAAATGGAGCTTTCTATACTGGCACCCCTGAAATCATATTAAGTTACATGGCAAAATTTTCTTTAGACAAATGTCTAATTTAGTCAACCTTTGGGTGGAAAATAGAGAAAGTAGAGAAATTTGCCTTTGCCTCAAAAAGAATTCTAATTTAAAAAGACCTGTCAAAATAATATAGAAATTTTAAATTCAATAGATTAAGCTGCAGTCTGAATTCAAATCACAAAATAAATTCATTCAAATCTGTAGGACTTTAATCTGAGCCAGAAGAATTGCATTGCTAGTCATGAATGGGTGGAGCTTCAGCTTTTGGTTGCATCAGTGTTTAGAGAAGAATGGGGTTTCAGTATTATATTATTTCAAAAATGAAATTAGGGTTTATTTCAGAAAGAAACTGTGTATACTGTAATTTTTGTTACATCACTGAGAGCATCAGGGTCAGAGGTGGGTTTCAGCAGATTCTGACCAGTTCTGGAGAACTGGTAGCGGAAATTTTTAGTAGCTCGGAGAACCGGTAGTAAAAATTCTGACTGGGCCCGCCCCCATCTATTCTCTGACTCCCAAATCCCAGCTGATTGGGAGGAAATGGGGATTTTGCATCATCCTTTCCCTGGAGTGGGGTGGGAATGGAGATTTTGCAGTATCCTTCCCTGCCACACCTACCATGCCATGCCCACCAAGCCACGGCACGCCCACCAAGCCACGCCCACAGAACCAGTAGTAAAAAAATTTGAAACCCACCACTGATTAGGATATACTTAATTTATTATAAATATTAATAATGGCCAGATAATTTAGTATAGACACTTCTTGTCAGATTACATTAGTTGTATGGCTCTATCAGATGTTTATTAATTCAGCTTAAAATACTTAAGATATTTTCATGAAGGAAAATTTCCTTATATATGTTTACTTTTATTGTTTCCATTACATTTCTTCCCTGCTTATTGTTGCCAAATATTTGGCAATAGTTTTTACCCCTTGTTTGTGACTTATTTTATTTGCTTTAATTTTCTAACTTTAACTTAGCCATCAAGGAATGTTAGCATGAATATATTAGCAAATTCAGTATTGAACATTCAGGACTGAGGGCATATAATAATGCATGAAAATAATTTTCATCTCCTCAGATAATTTTATGTGCCAGTTTGTGGACAGTATAGTATCAAATTAAGAGTATCAAGAGTTCTTAAAAGATTGTGTGAGACTGCTGCCATTATTTTTCATGAAATTGATCTTAAGCATGTACTAAGTATCATTCTTAGTACAGGAAGTCCTCGACTTACAACCCTGCCTTTAGTGAACATTGGAAGTTACAACAGCACTGAAAAAAGTGACTTACAACCAACTAACGATCATTGCAACATTCCTATGAACACATGATCAAAATTCAGGCATTTAGCAACTGGCATCTACTTATGAAGATTGCAGCATCGTGGGGTCATGTGATCATCACTATCTGTAACCTTCTCAGCTGGTTTCCGACACGCAGTCAATGGAGGAAGCTCAATTCACTTAACAATTTCATGATTTACTTAATGACCGCTTTGATCCACTTAACAACTGTGGAAAAAGTTGTAAAGTTGTAAAATTGGGCACAACTCATTTAACTTGCTTAAGTAATGGAAATTCTACTCCAACGATGGTTGTAAGTTAAGGAGTATGAGTACATTGCATGCACAAGCCCGACTATGAAATCATAAGTATGCATTTTCAATATTATGAGTAGACTGCCCTTACTTGCATTCAGCATGAGCTTGATCTTTGTCTTGGATTCTTGTTCTTCTGTTAACTGCTGCTCCAAAAGCTCTTCATCGATGTCCACACATGGGCTGGGGGATTCCTTTGCAGATTCAAAGTAGTCGATGTCTCTCTGAGCTCTTTCCACTCTTGTTAGCAAATGGTCTACATCATTCTTCAGCACAGTCTTTAGAACGTTGAGGCCTTCTAGATGTGACATCAGCTTCTTTGAAAACTGCCGGAATTCTTCTACGTAATCAGTTATATCTTGATTGCATTTGTTCAGTCGGTTCTTTAATTAGAACACAGAAATAATCAGTTTAAGTGTTGGCTCCAAACTCAATGTTTACTAGAGCTATGGATGGTTCAACCAATATTTCAAAGAAGTGGCATGACTGTAGCATCTCTCTCCTGTTTGTTAAAGGAGGCATATCTTTGTTCAAGCTTCAGCATGAACCTATAAAATGATGCAGCTGCTTTAAAAATTGCATTAAAAATTTCTGTCTTTTAGTGATCTGAAGTCTGAAAAAAGGTATGTCTGCATTGAGTCATTCAGAGATGTTCTTGTTCACACAAGTCTGAAACAATTCTGAATGATTTTATAATGTACACACCCCTAAAGGTATGCAAAATATTTTTTTATTTTATTAAGGAAATTTACACGGCCACCCAATTCACTTACAGTGATTCCAGGTGGCTTAGGGGAAGATAACTAATCTCTTCCATTTCAATTAAATTCATGTAATGCTCTTCCATCTGTCATAATTCTAATTTCTGCTTAGTCTATGACTCTCATTACTTCCAGATCAACATGATGGGGAACAAACTCTAAAGTGCAGAGGAACAGAGGACAGAGATGTAGAAAGTCCCACTGAGACACCACAAGGCAACCACAGAAGGTTTTCTGAATTAAAAAAAACCCCTTCAGGAATTGCCTGACCTTCAACTGAGATTTCGTCAGATCACATGTCACATCATTTGATGAAATACTTCCCCTTTCCTCAGAGTCATTCATTTTGTCATCAGATCTCTGAGTCCCAAGATTGCATTCAAAACAAATTGACAATACATTGGGGCAGGGGCGGCATTCACTTACCTTCGCTACTGGTTCGCAAATGTGAGCACACGGGCCACCTCTATGCATGCACAGGGCCTTCGCGCATGCACAGAGCATCAAAAACGGGATGTGATAACATCTGGGCGGGTGGGCAGAGCCTCCCACAGCTGCTGCTACCTGTTCGCATGAACCGGATAGAAGTGGATGAATACCACCACTGCATTGGGGGGAAACTCAGGGATATGATTAACTGTTTTAGACAGGGCATTCAGTGGAGCGTTGGCTGAAGCCTGAGTGTTCTTGAATGTAGTTGCATGGTGTTGTGTCTTGCCCGCCCTCAGAGCAGCCGGGGCCTTCTTACCTGCTCCCGAACACTGAGGAATGTATGCCTCCCGGCCCAAGTCCTGGCTCCATGCCCACACAAACTGCAGAAGAAGGAGCATCTCCCTCCCCCAGCCCTGACTCCATGCCCAGGCAAACGGAGCAGCTAGACCCCTCCCCCTCCTCCACAGCAGGTGAGCCTGAGGAGGGTTTACTCCCAACAACAGCTGATTGGAGTGACCCTCACATCAGAAGATTGGAGAGGCGGAGGCAACAGAAGGAAGGGAGGGGCAGGCCTTAATGAGTGCTGAGTCATGGAGCCACACCCCATGGCCTATATAAAGGATCTACTTTCTGGCAGTCTCTGAGTCAGGCAAAAGTCGAACTTATCTTGCTGAAGTCACTTACTGGTCTCCTGCCTGCTCTGAGGACTTTGCTAGGACTTTGGGCAGAGCTGCAGAGGCACGCCTGATTCGGATTTCCCTGACCCAGCCGTCAGCGGAGGAGTGGGACACGACACATGGCACTGAGATGTGCAAGTATGAATTTTTCATATTTACATAAAACAGATATTTAAGCACAGTATTTGATTTTGAAGTGGGCATTTAAGTGTACAATTAAAACAGGTCACCCTCTTATGTTTTTTTAAAAGGGGTCACTTTCCCGTTTTGGGGCTTAAAGGATGTTGGGCAATAGCTTTTCTGTAGACTTTCAGCAACCGCATATTCTTTTCTTTTAGGAGGTTGTAAAAATAGTTGTTGTGCTGGCACCGGATAGCAGTGAGGCCCCTGCTGATCCAGATGCTGCACAGCTGGAAAAGGGAGGGAGAGAAAGAAAAAAGGCATCTGAGAATCTTTCTTGGGAATGATGAGTTTGCAACTCTTCTGTGGACAATTTGAGGGGGGAAACCCAAACCATTTCCGTCTTGAAAATGGGAATACAGAGATTGAATTTATGTGAGCATTTATTTGTGAGTGAAAATAGATACCACCTGTAAGTATTTGGATGGCTGTGAATTCATGGAAGAAGGGGTTATGAGAACATTGTTTTTTCCACTCGACTTGTAATTTAATATTTCACAGGCTAATATAATTCCATATGTAAGGATTACACATTCTGTCACTCCCCAAAAACATGGCAAATAGGAAGGCTGATCTACAAAAGAGTAATTTACACATTTGATTTCAGCAACGAATACCTAGTCAAGGGTTACCTTCCCCAGCAGGGCTATGGATTTGCTCAAATCAATGGTGAAATCCAATTTTTTTTACTACCGGTTCTGTGGCTGTGGCTTGGTGGGCATGGCCTGGTGGCATGGCAGAGAAAGGATACTGCAAAATCTCCATTCCCTCCCCACTCCAGGGGAAGGATGATACAAAATCTCCATTCCAACTCCACTCTAGGGGAAGGAAACTGCAAAATCCCCATTCCCTCCCCACTCCTGGGGGGAAGGATATTGAAAAATCTCCATTCCCACCCCACTCCAGGGGAAGGATACTATAAAATTTCCATTCCTTCTCCACTCCTGGGGAAAGGATATTGCAAAATCCCTATTCCTTCCCCACTCTGGGGCCAGCCAGAGGTGGTATTTGCTGGTTCTCCGAACTACTCAAAATTTCCACTACCGGTTCTCCAGAACCTGTCAGAACCTGCTGGATTTCACCCCTGCACTGCAGTCTCTTGACTTTCTGTTTGGATTCTGCTGGTTTGAATGAAGTTTACTGTAGAGGAAACATAGGTTTGCCTGTGATAAGAGGCAAACCTAGGATAAGAACTGTTGAATACAATGGCACATAGTTTAAATGCACATATAATTTAACCACATATGACATAACATAAACTTTTGCAAACCCAGACACTCTGGATATGCTTATTCACGGTCTTCCCAATTTAAATGTGGTTAATGGTGAGGAACTGGTGGCCCAGGAAATTCCTGAGAGCACAGATTTTCCTCTTTGACATTACAAAATATTCATAAAATTGGTATTCTAATAGGCATGTAAAATTGCCAATTTTAATGAAAGTGTTATTTTATGTTCAGTAATTTGGCAGATTCATAGACTTATTTTAAGAAATATCTGATATTTATATTCCAGAAATAAATGTAGACATTTGAATATTATTTACTTACACTGCATCTCCAGATGACTAAAAGAGATTTTTAATTCCTGTTTGAGGAGCACCTGGATTATTTCTGCCATTTACTCTTATGTAAACAGCCAGATGGATCTGCTCCTAAAGATTAAGAATATTTTAAGAATATCCCTACTTCTATACTGTTCTTCCATTTGGATCATCATTAGCAAGTATCTGAGACACAATCTAGCCAACTTTAGATCAAGCATGCACTCTCTCCCATCATCTTCAAGGTGAACTTAAAATTATCTAGACTTTATCAGAATTTTACCCATTGCAGATGTACACATTTTACAGGGTAATAAATCTATTAGGAGCAGCAGTAATCCTAACTTTCTTTCATAAACAACACTCTGCTTGGTTGTTTGTCAAACTTTAAATTCTGCATAAAAAGCTAGTTTATTTTAAATGAAAACAGTATTGATTTCCCCAAAACTGATGGAATATAAATCCTGTACAGAGAAAACAATTCATTATATATTCAAACTATATAGAGGGCACCTACCTCCATTGAGATAATTCGTCGATCTATATAATGCACAAGTTCAGCATCTTGCATAATATATTGTGCTTCTATTCTGAAGCATACAAAAAATGGAACAAGTAAAAATCCAAGCTGCATTGCTGCCATTCTTCCATGAAATCTCAGAAATAATTGAAAGGCAACCCTCCAAAGCTAACAAGCACGGTAAGGTTTATTTAGCACAATGATATATATGTGCACATATAAAGAGACAATCCTCATGCAAAGTCTGAATGATTTAAAATGGCTGTTCAGGTTCCTACAGTTTCTCATTAACACAACAAAGTTGTGTAAACTTCTCAGCAAGAGGTTTGTTTCTGGAAGCCAATGGAGTGCTTTCCAGGATATGATCTTTTGATTGGATCCAGATGTTTAGAGCTGAACTGTACAACTCACTTAGATTAATCCCGTCCAATGAAAGCAGCAAGTCTCCCTTCTTTCCTTTTGGTAATCTTCATCAGGGTGTAACACTGATAAAGTTTCATGTCATAGAATCTGCAACAGAGGTAGCAATCTTGCAAAATAGTCCACTTTTTAAGTCTTTTTATACGCCGTATTTGTAAAACATTGCTTAGCTGTGCAATAAGGGCTGCGGGACAGAGACCCATTTTCCCCTATGTAGTATTGATTGGTGTAAGACGTCTTCTTTTTTCATCATGACTGAAGAATGTTTTAGCGATGGATATATTTCAAAGAGACTGATTCCAATGGAATTGCCTTAATTGCACTGTTTCCAGCAGTTTCATTCTATGCGTAATCCCAATTTATTAGATTATGCAAGAGCTGTACATTAACATGTCTTAGACTTAGTCTTGAGGGTGGTTTTGCTTTTTTATTTACAGAAAGGGCAACCCTTTCTGTCTAGTGATTATATTTGCCTTAAAAAAATGTTTTTACGGAATGTCTGCCAGAAGGATCATGTTTCCTCTTGCATGTTAAAGGAAAAAAAATCCAGAAAATTGAGATAGGGTTGGAAAGGGAAGGCAGGGGGATATTTTCTACTGTTTTTCTAAGCCTTACTTTTTCCACCATTGGAAAAACAAAAGGCATGGAATATAGTCTAATGCAGGGCTCCACAACCCCTGGTCCATGGACCAGCACTGACTGAGCTATGCCAGGAAATGAGCTGCACAAACAAACGAAGCCCCAGCTGTGGGATGCAGGCAGCACATGAAACCATGCCTCCTCCGGTCCATGGGAAAACCTCTCTTCATGGAACTGGTCCCTGGTGATTCACAGTATCAGACTATATTCTCAAATACCAGAGTCATAGAATCATTGAATGTAATGGTTAAAGGAGGCTTTGAAAATCAACTAATACAGGTTTTCCTCAACCTTGGCAACTTTAAAACGTACGGACCTAACTCCCAGAATTCCCCTGGCAGCACACATCTTAAAATTGCCAAGTTTGAAAAACAGGGATCTAATCTGACTAGGCTGAACTGCACAACTAGATCATGACAAAATTATGCACAAGTGCAAGTCTACAGTTACAAGCATATAGTAAGTGATCAGGAGGGAACACATCTCACCTTCTTATGGGAAGGCAATATTTTAATCTGAAAGACCTCTCAGTTTCTCTTTTGTAATTCATGAACTCATTTCCTCTTTTTTCCTTTTTCTTTTTTAAATATTGGTTGGTATTTTTGTTCTTGTCCTTTAAGTAAGCTTCAAAGCACAGGGGGTGGAATAGACCACCAGCATTGCAATAGAAGTTTTGAAAAATACTACATATGTATATCTCACTTTTTCTAAAGTTCGTCCGTGATTTAATATTTGTTCCCCTATATTTTATGGAACTTTAGCCAGATTTTCCAAAATGGTTGAATTTATAGAGTGACTAATTACAAAAGAGCTGTTTAAGAAAAATCAAATTCTTGAGCTCTTGCAGTAGGTTCAGAATATGAATATACGGTAGTAAGTAAATAAATATTACAGTATTCAACCATTGCACGTTTAATCAACTAATGTAAATCTACAAGTAACAATTACATGAGTAAATGACCATCTCTATCTATTTCTCTGTTTATGTTCATATTATCAAAAACATCAAAAACATTATCAAAAAAGGACAACAAAGAATGTTCTTTCTGCGCCAACTCAGAAAGCTCAAACTGCCCAAGGAGCTGCTGATTCAGTTCTACAGAGGAATTATTGAGTCTGTCATTTGCACCTCTATAACTGTCTGGTTCGGTTCTGCAACCCAACAAGAAAGACACAGACTTCAGAGGATAATTAGAACTGCAGAAAAAATAATTGCTACCAACCTGCCTTCCATTGAGGAGCTGTATACTGGACGAATCAAGAAGAGGGCCGTGAAAATATTTGCAGATCCCTCACATCCTGGACATAAACTGTTTCAACTCCTACCCTCAAAATGACGCTATAGAGCATTGCACACCAGAACAACTAGACACAAGAACAGTTTTTTCTCCGAAGGCCATCACTCTGCTAAACAAATAATTCCCTCAACACTGTCAAACTATTTATTAAATCTGCACTACTATTAATCTTCTCATCGTTCCCATCACCAATCTTTTTCCACTTATGACTGTATGACTATAACTTTGTTGCTGGTAATCCTTATGATTTATATTGATATATTGACCATCATTTGTGTTGTAAATCTGGTACCTTGATGAAGGTATCTTTTCTTTTATGTACACTGAGAGCATATGCACCAAGACAAATTCCTTGTGTGTCCAATCACACTTGGCCAATAAAAAATTCTATTCTATTCTATTCTATTCTATTCTATTCTATTCTATTCTATTCTATTCTATTCTATTCTATTGAATTATTTTTCCCCTTTATGATGCAAAAAAGCTTTGGGTGGATAACAGTAATGACTAAAATGTACAATGAATTAAATATACCAGGAGCTGTAGTGGCGCAGTGGTTAGAATGCAGTATTGCAGGCTAATTCTGCTGACTGCCAGGGGTTCGATCCCCACTGGCTCAAGGTTGACTCAGCCTTCCATCCTTCCAAAGTCGGTAAAATGAGGATCCAGATTGTTGGGGCCAATATGCTGATGCTGTAAATTCCTTAGAGACTGCTATAAAGCACTGTGAAGCAGTATATGCTATTGCTATACAGTCTCAGACATCATGGTAGTATAGGGATGACAAAGTTAAACTAAGATTAAGGAGACAAAGATTTAAATTTATCCTCAATCACAGGAACTCATTAGATATTTAGTTCAATGACTCACTGCCAGACCAAATGGTGGTGGTTGTAGGAAAAATAGGACTGCATATTGCTACATTATTCTAATGAAATGCAAAATATACCCCAAAAAGCAAACAAATGAACTTAGTATAAAACCTATGTCTAAACTATCAACTTGCATGTTAAAGGCCCACTTGAATAAAAGATGCTTCCCTTTCAAAAAATGGAACTATTATGTATATATGTCAATATGATGGGTGCTTCATTTTTCACTGCTATGTATTTAAAATGTTTTAATTATTCCAATTGGTTTTATTTTTAAAATTTTATTTGCCACCCAGCGGCACTCGTAGGGTGCATATTAAATAAACAGACAAACAAACAAACAAACAAACAAACAAACACACACTGTATTTTTCGGAGTATAAGATGCACTTTCCCCCCTCCTAATCTGGGTGCATCTTATACTCCAAATGTAGCTTTTTGGAAGCTTTTTTCCAGCCCTAACGAGGTGCTAACAAGTGAAGCAATCTTCTGCACTTCGCCTGCTTTTCTCTTGCTGCTCCCTCTGATAATCAGCTGTGCTTTAGAAGCTGTTTTTAAGCCCCAACCTGGCGTGCACGCTCAAAACCAGCGATCTAATGTACTGAAGCTGACGATACTAAGGACGCTAGCCAGATGAATACCTGTTAGGCAGAATTTTTCCCCCCTACTTTCCTCCTCAAAAACTAAGCTGTGTCTTATCCACTGGTGCGTCTTAAACTCCGAAAAATACAATAAATATGGACCAGCTGTTCTTGTACAATAATGTCTGGGGTAGTCTTTCTGAATTATAGCCTACTTTTGCCTCTCCTAAGAAGAGCTTCCTTCCTTCTTTCCTTCTTGTTTTATATATTTCCATATCTTTTTTCCTGTTCTGATTTTGTGAGCTCTTTTCCTCACACAAGGAAAAAGTTCCTGTCTATCAGATAGATTGTCTGCCCTATAATTGCCTGACGAAGCTCTGAATATGTCTGCCTCTCTGTCTGGCTCCCTCTTCGGCATACTCACAATCTGTCTGTCTGTCTCCTCACCCACAGCTTTATCCACAACATTTGACATGCTGTTTCCTTGTTCCAGCTTGTTACTTTGCAGAAGCAATGACATCATTCTACTCCCTCCTGGTTAATTTGTCTGCTATATAATAAAGATGTATGTTCTGTATTTAAACATTACATTCATTTTCTTCCCCCTCAGAATTCAAAGAGTACAATATAGTGCAAGCAGTGGCATCGATAGGGATAGCAGGGAAAATTAATGGAGGACAAATCATGCTCCTCTCCTACCATTTTCGTTGCATGACAGAGGAAAGCCTTGGGGTGGTTTCTGGAGAAGGATTGCCATTAATCAATTATATTTTGTTGTGAGGGTTTATAATAGCAAGTTAGAGTGTGAGTTTTTATGGGTTTTTTTCCCCTGTCCTGAAAAACCTAGAAATAGGTTTTTATTAGACTTCTATTGGGCAATATTATGGCAATCTGGATTGCAACATTGCCACCATTTAAAACAGCAGTGAAGTATTTTTTGTTCGTTTGCTTACAAAAGGAACAGGCAAAATTCCATGCCACCTGCTTTTAAATAAAGGAAACCTTCCCTGGCTAAAATTAAACTATTTCTACTAGCTGCCTGCCTGGTTAAAATCATTGTTACTCATCCCATTGTCTGACATTGACAAAAATCACTCAGCTTAGTTATGATAAAAACAACATATCCAGCTAAAGTCATAGACTTCAGATGGAAGTATAAAACCTAAAGAAATCATTAATAGATGCCAGTGGAATGACAGTCAAACACTCCATAATTGAGGTCATTCGTGAGAAATTAATATCATTCACTCAAATTTATTGCAGTCTTCCAGAGTGTAACCCTATTTTTTCTGGATCCACATACCTGAAGAAAGAGCCAGATTTTCAATACTTGTCTAAAGGTCTGCAGAGCTAGATCTTTCTGTAAGTCCAGGGCTGGGGGAGAGACCATTCCGGGGTGGGGGGGAGGAGGAGAGATTCACCACATGAAAAAAAAACACCCCACACTTCCTAAATCCCATAGAATAACATTGTCTCATAGAGGGGACCGTGATCATGCTCAGCCTATTGATGCGTGTAGCATGAGTAGATACCAAATGCTTCTCAGACAATACCACACTTTCAACCACTTTTGCTAAATTGAGTGTACAAATTTACATGCCATAAGTCTTCTAAGTTGTTATTAATCTGCCCAAAGCCATTGAAAAGTACTTTTAACACTTTTTATCAGTGTCAGATACCAATCAAATGTGTTGTACCATAATGTTGGACATGTTGAACAATGATTCCTTTCATTCTCAACCATCCTTTTCTAACAGCAGATAAAAGCCCATCTGGATGGGGCTGTTTCAAGCTAGAACTCAGTTCATTTGGCTGGTAGAGTGATGACTCTATGCCATTCGAATAGATTTCTTTTGTATTAAGTAATTACTTACAATTAAAGCAAACCATGACAAAAAAAATATGACTTGAATATTGATTGCAGAACTTGTTTAAGGTTACTTTCATACATGTGCAACAAAATAGTCAGACGCTCAGTGAAGGCACCTGGCCTTTACATAACTGAACATAACTGAACATCAACAAACATCAAAATAATAAACATGGGGACAGGATCAGTTTTTCCTTTGTTTGTTTTCCAGGGGGAGCACCTTAGTGATTTAAGACTCAGAACCAGTGGCATGCTGAGTTTTAAGCATTTATATTTCCTTCCTTCCTTCCTTCCTTCCTTCCTTCCTTCCTTCCTTCCTTCCTTCCTTCCTTCCTTCCTTCCTTCCTTCTTCCTTCCTTCCTTCCTTCTTCCTTTCTCCCTCCCTCCCTCCCTCCCTCTGTCTTTCTTTCTTTCTTTCTTTCTTTCTTTCTTTCTTTCTTTCTTTCTTTCTTTCTTTCTTTCTTTCTTTCTTTCTTCCTTTCTTCTGCAGGCTACTAGCCACCATTTCCCCAATAATAAGGCTTCATTATAAGAATGAAAAATGCAACCAAAATAAACACTGGCAGCTCCCCTCTTGTTGAATTGTCACTGTGTGGTGTGTGTGTGAGTGTCCCACATCTGAAAACAAACAATGCTAGAAACCCTTTCAATCTAAGATGCATTATTTATGAACCATATTGTAGCCAGGTAGAAAGTGACAACTGTTTGGGAAAGGGAAAGCATGAATGAATGAATCCCAAGCAAGCAAGAATTGCATTTGTATTATTACTCTAATTTAAAACTGATTTAAATATTACTTAATATGTCTTACGTTCAATATTATATATTCAAGATCAGAGTTTCATATTTTATGTTCAACAATACAAAATGAATTTTATGACCTGGTCTTGTTCTTGTACCAGATGAAATTAGTCACATTGTTCATAAGGTTTGATTAGAAAGAGTGTGAAAATCATCTTTATCCTGTGTATTTAGTGTTAAAATAGTTTGTATGCTTTCCATTAATTTCTTTTGCTTTGAAGCTGGCTGAATTAATGAATAAAAGGAATAATTATATTATCATATTGGGATTTTTGTAAATAGGAGGCACAAATGATTTTTGTAAAATTTAAGATTAACTTAAAAGCTGCTTAAAAGCTGCTGTGAACAGCTGCATCTTACATTCATTTCATGTTTGTATCAGAGGTGGGTTTCAGAAGGTTCTGACCAGTTCTGGAGAAACGATAGCAGAAATTTTGAGTAGTTTGGAGAACCGGTAAATACCACCTCTGACTGGCCCCGCACCCCATCTATTCTCTGCCTCCCGAGTCCCAGCTGATAGGGAGGAAATGGGGATTTTGCAGTAACCTTCCCCTGGAGTGGGGTGGGAATGGAGATTTTACAGTATCTTTTCCCTGCCACGACCACCAAGCCACGCTCACCAAGCCACACCCACAGAACTGGTAATAAAAAAAATTGAAACCCACCACTGGTTTGTATGTTTGTAGTTAAGAGTTGTGGGCAGTTCCACTGTGAAATTTTATCTTGGCTTGTTGGCTTGTATCTTGTTTCTTGAGACCTTGCAGAGACCTTGCAACAAGGAAATATATGTAAACAGAATCATATTTCCCACAGCAGAAGTTACACAGTTGTGGTTTCAAAAACTAAGAGATCTGAGGATATGTGCTCAGAATAAGATAATGCAGCAATACTCCTGCCATCTGCTTTTCTAGAGAAAGTTTTCATATTGCCTAAATGTA
Organism: Ahaetulla prasina; assembly: GCF_028640845.1. NCBI lineage: Eukaryota > Metazoa > Chordata > Lepidosauria > Squamata > Colubridae > Ahaetulla > Ahaetulla prasina. The sequence continues at coordinate 275,690,489 of NC_080539.1, forward strand.
GCAGCCAGTGCCAATGCTCCAAGAACATTGCTCCATATTCCAAAGCAAATACCATTTGACTAAAACTCCTCACTCACATCAAATCCTTGGAAGTTTGTAAGTAGGATCCTTAGGCCTTCTAGAGAATGGTGCAGTGGCCTAGAGGTGGAGCTCTTGCCTCACAATCAGGAGGCTGTGAGTTCGATCCTAGGTAGAGACAGATAATGAATAAAAGGGATAATTATATTGCTATTACCAGTAACACAATGTTTATGCAAGGGGGAAAGATCTAATTACTAAAAGTTGAAAAAAGCTACAAATGCAACAAATGTCTTTGGAGGGCAGGCTGAATGGTATGCAATAGCAATAGCACTTAGAAACATATACCGCTTCACAGTGCTTTCCAGCCCTCTCTAAGCAGTTTACAGAGTCAGCATATTGCCCCCCAGCAATCTGAGTCCTCATTTTACCCCACCTCAGAAGGATGGAAGGCTGAGTCAACCTTGAGCCTGGTGGGTTTCGAAGTGCCAAATTGCAGGCACCTGGCAGTCAGCAGAAGTAGCCTGCAGTACTGCACTCTAACCACTGCGCCACCTCAGCTCTTTAAGAGCTCAAATTTCTTGCTATTATTTCCTTGTTCCCAGAAACTGCAACTCTCTCATTCTGGCAAATGATGGGATGGGTTATTCAGCCATTACATAGCCTTCTACCAGGGGTGAAATGCTCCTGGTTCGGACCAGATCGGCCAATCCGGTATCAATGGCGGCAGGTGTTTCGGAGAACCGGTAGCAAAAATCCCTCCCCCCACCATGCCTAGCTGAGCCACACGATCGTCAGAGCGTTTTTTTTCTTACTTTTAAAAGCATTTTGTAAAAAAATTGCTTTTAAAGGGTTAAAACAAGGCTCTAACAATCCCAGCTGAGGTGCCAAATCGTCAGAGGCTTCTTTTTTTTTACTTTTAAAAGCATTTTTTAAAAGGTAAAAAAGCTGAAGAAATGGGGGGCTGGGGGGGATTCGTTAGAGAGAGAGAGAGAGAGAGAGAGAGAGAGGGAAAGAAAGAAAGAGAAAGGAAGGAAGGAAGGAAGGAGGAAGAAGGAGAGAAAGGAAGGACTACAAACCTGGCACTAGATGCAGCTTCAGAGGATAATCCAGGGCTGGAAGAGACCTGGAGGTCATCTAGTCCAACCCTGCTCTAGCAGGACATTGTTAGTGAGTCGGTCTTTTGATCCCCCAGTCGCATGGTTACATAGCCACGCCCACCCAGTCCCATGACCCACCCATCAAGCCACACCCACCAAGCCACGCCCACAGAACAGATAGGAAAGAAATTTAGATTTCACCCCTGGCTTCTACCAATTTGTTCCTCAAAATAATATTCCTTCCATTATGATCAACAGCACACTAAATACATTGTGTTAGTATTTCCAACTCGTCTATTCCCAGGTGATTAAACTTGAAAAGGATTCTCTCTAGAATTCTCATCCTCTTTCTGTGTAGAAAATCTCATGGGAAGGGAGTGTAATATTCTTTGATAACCACTTTTGTAAGCCTTAAGCATTTAATTCCACAAACTGAAATTCATACTTCTGTTGTTATCCACTTTTGGTTAAAGGAATGCAAGTCCTTTTTTTTTTTAAACAGTGATGAAATATGTTTTCTGTTCAATGAGAAAATCATCATTAATTGGCCTGATAACATTTTGATTAAAAAAAAAAACACTGGGAAAGGAAGTTAGTGAGTTAGTTACTTCGGGGATAATGAAGGCAGAATGTCATTGTAGCATAACTCTAGTCTGAATCATCACATTAAGCAGCTCTCCCCAGGGGAACTTGCAGATCAGTAGGGAACATGGCAGGAGAAATGAAATATTTGTCTATTCATTTGTCAGTTCTCGGCTGGATATTCATGCTCCTCCTTAAGCTTCAGCTTGACAGAATAAAGTGTTCACCGTTACAGTAGTGAGTACATTTGGGTACTGACTTGCTAACTGAAAGAGAAATAAATAACTTTAAGAGACCAATAGGGAGCAACTTGATTATCCATCTCTTTTAAGGTGTTCTTCAGACATATTATTATTATTATTATTATTATTATTTATTAAATTTTTATACCGCCCTTCTCCCGAAGTACTCAGCTGGAGATAAAATGCAAAATATGTACAATTAAAACAAATTAAAACATAGCAAAATTACAAAAACGGCTAATAATTAAAATTAAATTTAAAATATTTAAGAATATTAATAAAATATTAATATACTAAACATGTGAAGATGGAAGAAGAATTGTATTTCTGAACTTTTCCCCATTATCTCATGAACTACACTGTCAGCCTTACTAAGTAGACCAGACTGGGAACACGACCAGATGAGCTCATTCTACTTTACTGTAAAGCTATTGCAAGCCATACAAGTACAATTTTCCCAATATCACCTTTACAACTCAAGAACTTAATATCCCTTCCAAGTCTTTTTCTTCACCCATTATGAAGCTATGGGCTATGGTGTCTCTTACCTGATCATTGCCTAGGTAGTATCTCTTCCCTGTCTCCGAAGGTCATTCCCACATACCCTTACCTACATACTGCTCCTACCACTTTGATTGATTGATTGTTGATTTATTAAATTTGCTTGCTACCTATCGAACTGTAATTTTTTTAATCCTGCCCTTATTGCTCTATAAGTAATTCAAGGCTGTGAACATACCTAACACTCCTTCCTCCTATTTTCCCCACAGCAATAATCCTGTGAGGTGGGTTGGCCTGAGAGAGTGTGATTGGCCATAGTCACCCAGCTGATTTCATACCTAAGGTGGACTAGAACTCAATCGCCTGGTTTCTAGATAGCTCCTTAATCACTACATCAAATTGGCTCTTCATATGTACTATTAAAGTATATCTCCATAGGGAAACATACCCATATTATACTGTTAATTAGTCAGGTACCTATGATTACATGCAACATCTTGGCTTATTTGTAGGAATAATTCTTTCAAGAGCATTCCAGTGATCATAGATTTGTGTATTCATCTTATCTGCTACCTTCCCTTTTGTCTATTTCACTCAACCTTGCCTTGCATAATATTTTTTCCCCTAATACTTCAACAACTTATAAATGTGCTCGAAGTATTTGAATTCTTTGCTTACTGCTCATTGCCTCATGGAAGCATTTAGTTCAAGTCTTTAGTTCAGGACTGATTGATTGACTCTTCCTGAAGCCCTTTGTATTCTTAGTAACTACCTCTGAAGTCATAATTCAAAGGCACCCACTGTCTTTTTCTCTTTCTCAGTTTCCAGCTTCCTTTGCCATTAATTACTGCTGGAAACACCATTGCTTTAAACGTTCTGCTCTTTGTTCTGATGCATTTAGATCTCCTCTGAATTTATAACTACTGATGAGTAAGTGGCCTTTTGTACACATTGCACACTACAGGGATGAGTTTGGATGGAGTTAGTGGCACTGCCTTGTTATAAGGCCAACTCAAGAGGGATTGTTGAATGAAAGGCCAATTTGGGATAACGATTCTATGCTTAATTTTTATATCAATGTTGACAATAGGATGGACTTTTCTATTACATAGAAACAGATCTGTCTTTTAACAATGGAGAACGGTTGCAGAATTTAAGAGGAAACATTGGGATGCTACATTTGCTATTTCTCAACACCTGTCACTTCAGAAAGCCACCTAACTCTAATGGTGTGTCTAATTATTGCTCCCTTCTCCATGGTTATTTTAACCACTGAAATGAAGACTCATCCCATGTTTCTTGAATTCAGTTCCCCATTCAAAGTATTCTATGATATGTATATTTTTAACCATAAAATATAACAACAACCTCGCAAGAATCTTCCAATTTTAGGCAAAACTAAAGCTTTTGCGATGGGTAAGAGCACTCCCCATATCCTAAAAAGGTAAGTGCGTGTAAAAGGCTTGACTCTTAAACTCTTATATTTTTGTGCATACTGAGATCCAATGCTTCATGTATGGAGACATGATATAAATGCTATAATAGATTAAGTTTCTGTTCTTTTGATGTTATTTTTGTAACCAGGGACTATATATATATATATATATATATATATATATATATATATATATATATATATATATATATATATATATATATAGGTCTTTGGTTATTCGGGTTTCTCCGTAAAATTGGAAGTGTCTTGGCGGCGTTTGACGAAGTCTCATTCGTCATCTTCAGGCTTCAGCTTCGTGCTTCTGGGAGCAAGCCTGAAGATGACGAATGAGACTTTGTCGAAACGTCGCCAAGACACTTCCAATTTTACGCGGGAGAAAACCCGAATAACCAAAGACCTACATACAAACACCCGCGAAAACCTCAGAAAATATATACATTGCTCCCAGAAGCACGAAGCTGAAGCCTGAAGATGACGAATGAGACTTCGTCGAAACGTCGCCAAGACACTTCCAATTTTACGTGGGAGAAAACCCAAATAACCAAAGACATATATATATACACCCGCTCCCAGAGTACGAAGCTGAAGCCTGAAGATGACGAATGAGACTTCGTCGAAACGTCGGCAAGACACTTCCAATTTTACGCGGGAGAAAACCCGAATAACCAAAGATCTACATACAAACACCCGCGAAAACCTCAGAAAACATATATATATATATATATATATATATATATATATATATATATATATATATATATATATATATATATATATATATACACTGTATGTATGTGTGTGTGTGTGTGTATGTGTGTGTGTGTGTGTGTGTGTGTGTGTGTGTGTATGCGCCATACCCAAGCTAGGCAACATCATCAGTGCTAGTAAAGGGTGTGTTGGCTGTCAGTTTTTATTATCACATATAAACTGAATATGAACCGATACACTTTACTAGCACTGATGATGTTACCTAGTTTGGGTAGGTAACCCAGATTCACTTAATGACCGCATGATTCACTTAACAACTATTGCAAAAAAAGGCCATGAAGCGGGGCACAATTCAACTTTCTTGCTTAGCAACAATTGTGCTCCATTGTGGTTGTAAGTTGAGGACTACCTGCATTACCTATGTAATTATATATTTGTGGATTGTTAGAGGAGGATCCCCATTTTCCACCATGATTTTCCAACTTCGTTTGGAATTACCTAGTTTGGGTAATGAAATGTCTGCAAGAAAATAAGCAAGTTCAGAGGGCACCAAAGACCCCTCACAAACACATGTAGTGCCATGCCACCTCAACACAATATATTAAATGGCCTTGAGCAGACTAGTATCTTCTGGGCCGTAATAGCTCAGGCTGGTAAGAAGCCTGTTATTAGAACACAGTAGCCTGCAATTACTGCAGGTTCAAGCCCGGCCCGAGGTTGACTCAGCCTTCCATCCTTTATAAGGTAGGTAAAATGAGGACCCAGATTGTTGGGGGGGCAATAAGTTGACTTTGTAAATATACAAATAGAATGAGACTATTGCCTTATACATTGTAAGCCGCCCTGAGTCTTCGGAGAAGGGCGGGATATAAATGTAAATAAAAAATAAAAAAAAGTAAAATACTTGAATAAATTATTTAACAGAAGGTGGGATGAGAGATTAGAGAAGATTCTTTATATTATGGGATGTCCCCTATTACTGAAGCATCTGTGCTATCTTAAGTTTTTAAAACAAGTTGTCCATTTTTCCCGCTTCAAGAAAGCACAAGGAATTCAAGGCAACGATCCAGTCTTCTTTTTAAACTCGTCCTCTAAAAGCGCCTACAAAACCTTTTTAGTTTTGATAGTAGCAAACTGCACAACTCTCTTTCTAGCTCTCCACTGACTTCTAATTATGGGTGTGGACCTACATTAGTTTTCTTCTTTGAGTAAAGAAACCACAAGTAGCCAAATGATGCTTAATGATTAATTGGGGATTTCAGTTGGAGATAATGGGATGAGTCCCAATTAAAGTACAAATTTCCTTATTGCCTCAAATGCATATGATTGAGAATGATACGTTCTGATAGGTTTATTAGATCTGGGAGCTTTTTCGGAATGTGTCTGAAGTAGAAAACCAAGATAGGGAAAAACATTTATTTGTATTCCAATACAAATAAAACTGTATTTGTATTCCAATACAAATAAAACTTGAAATGTTTCCACTGGTCTCTGTTCTGATGGAACGAACTCAATAAAACTTAAGTGTCTCATGTTCTAGTGGTGGTGATAGCGGGTGGAAAATCTGAAATCTTTCCCATTGCCCAATGCATAAAACAATGGGAAATAAAAACAAGTTCCTTTTCCCTGGGCCAGAAAATTGGGATGGCATTCATGTTCTGTGCTACTGTCTAACAAATGTAAACAAAAATGCATTTTGTACACTGAACGGTCAGTGGAAACATCACAGCCCATGAAAAAAGAATAAAATAATAAAACAGAATAACTTTCTCTGTCTACAAGCTATAGCAAAAACAAAGCAGTGTGTTTTGTATTTGCATCCTGAAAGCAGAACAATGCGGTATCTATAATAACGCTGTATTATAAGCATTTGGCATCTGCCTAAATGTATTCTTATACATAAAAACACCTTTAAGTTATATATAGTATGCATCAATTCCTAAAACAAATGTAAAAGAGGAGTCAACTTAACTGTCAGGCAAGTAACAATTCAGCAGGTAACATTTTTTACAATTATGTTTCCAAAGAGTCTTAATCTTTGAACAAGTATTTAATTCTCTGTATTCTCATTCTGTGTTCTATCCAAATGAGAGCATGGATGGAACTTGTATCTGCTGTTACAATGGTTAATATTTCTCCAAATCTCCATGATTTGGAGATGAATTTAAAGGGGAAAAAAATCTGCTGATAAAACATTGTAACATCCAAACAATGGAGGGGGAATGGTCCACATTTTTTTTAGCTCAGGCAAACATAGGATACATTAAATAACCATTTTAAATAGGAACAGATTTTTCTTAGTACATTCCACTAATCCTTACTATTTGCAACTTTTCTTATACTGAAAATATCCATAGATTTTTTGCTGGAAATCTTCCTCAAGTGAGGCACAATTTAAGAAACTTGAGAGTTCTAGCTGGTCATTCTGACTAAGAAAATTGATGCTCCATCGCTATTCTTTTACAGGGCTGATCTTAGCATCAGAAAATGGAAGCAAATAGCATATGAAGCAAATATCAGGTTCAGGGAAGTGTCAGGCAAATTTTGGGTAAAAATCATATGCCCTATAACTTCTAAGGCTGGTGCCAACATTTCCAGTATTGAAATAAGGCAGCCGCTAGTAGTTTCCTCCAGTACGGTTGGTCCTCCTAATTCAGTTTATATTAGATTTATTTATTTATTTATTTATTTATTTATTTATTTATTTATTTATTTATTTATTTATTTATTTATTTATTTATTTAAATTTTTATACCGCCCTTCTCCCGAAGGACTCAGGGCGGTGTACAGCCAAGGTTAAAACAATTAAATATACAAAATTAAAATATCAATTAAAATACATATTCAATAATGGCCAAATTAAAACCGTCAAATTGACCTAGACTAAAATACCCCATATAAAATTACTAAAAATTAAAAATTTGAAAATTTAAAAATCAAGCCAGTCCCGCTTGGATAAATAAATAAGTTTTTAATTCACGGCGAAAGGTCCGAAGGTCAGATAGTTGGCGCAAACCGGGGGAAGCTCGTTCCAGAGGTTAGGTGCTCCAACAGAGAAGGCCCTTCCCCTGGGGGCCGCCAGCCGACATTGCTTGGTGGATGGCACCCTGAGAAGACCCTCTCTGTGAGAGCGTACGGGTCGGTGGGAGGCATAAGGTAACAGCAGGCGGTCCCGTAAGTACCCGGGCCCTAAGCCATGGAGCGCTTTAAAGGTGGTAACCAGAACCTTGAAGCGCACCCGAAAGACCACAGGTAGCCAGTGCAGACTGCGCAGGAATGGTGTTACCCGGGAGCAACGTGGAGCTCTCTCAATCACCTGCGCAGCTGCATTCTGGACTAACTGGAGTCTCCGAGTGCACTTCAGGGGTAGCCCCATGTAGAGAGCATTGCAATAATCCAGACGAGAAGTGACGAGAGCATGAGTGACCGTGCATAAGGCATCCCGGATTGACCTCAAGAAAGAGAAAGACAGAAATATCTAGCTGTTCTTTAGTAATTGCATTATGTGTATATTGGAGTTGTCTTCTGAGAGCTCTAGGTGGATTATCCTCAATCATTTTATTGCCACAATGACAACACAGAGGGGCACATTCAGTTAAGAGTTGATGATTGGCCCAAAGTCACCCAGTTAGCTTGGTGTGAGAAAGAGAACTCAAGCTGGCTACATCCATGTTCTTTAATCAATACAGCACATTACTCTGGCTGTCTTAATCAGAAGATGCCCAGTCTTTCAAAAACATATATCTGACCCTGCTTTGGGGAAAGCGCCCCGATTCTTATCTGTCTGACAGATGTAATATGAATGTATTCAGGGCAGTGGTGGGTTTCAATTTTTTTTACTACTGGTTCTGTGGGCGTGGCTTGGTGGGCGTGGCATGGCATGGTGGGCGTGGCTTGGTGGGCATGGCAGGGGAAGGATACTGTAGTAACCTTTCTGCAAAATCCCCATTTCCTCCTGATCAGCTAGGACTTGGGAGGCAGAGAATAGATGGGGGTGGGGTCAGTTAGAATTTTTACTACCGATTCTCCGAACTACTCAAAATTTCTGCTACCGGTTCTCCAGAACTGTTCAGAACCTGCTGAAACCCTCTCTGATTCAGGAGTGGGCTGCTGGGGGTTCACAGGGGTTTGGGTAGCTAAGTTTCTGTGCAGTTTGGAGAACCCCCAAATCCCATTCCTGGCTGGCCCTGCCCACCCCGCCCTTCCCCTCCCAGGAGTCTCCATGTGGCCCATTTTGGATGCAGGTAAGTGCAGGGTGTGTGTAGAGGTTCGGGAAGAGTGAAAAACGAGCCTACTGGAAGTTCGGGAAGGCCGGAAACTGGCTCATTTCTGGCCTCCAGAGGGCCTCTGGAGCCTGGGGAGGCCATTTTTGCCCTCCCGGAGACTCGAGAAAAGCCTTTGGAGCCTGGGGAGGGCAAAAACGCCCCCCTATATTTTTGCAGGAGACTGACTAGGCCACATCCACCATGGCCATGCCCACCCAGCGCAATGGGCAGAGAACCTCTTTCTAAAATTTTTGAAGCCCAGCCCTGAATGGATTGATACCTTAGTACTTTTAAACAAAAAAATTAACATCTAGAAACCATAACCTGTAATCTAGAACTCAGAAAACCAGGGATATGAAACAGTAAAGCATGTCTCTGGATTTGGAAGCAGAGAGCACAAACCAGCTTATAGGCCAGAATGTCGCTCTTCTACCTGCTTTCTGAACATTGATAAAAATTTTGGGTCAGGACAATGGTGCCGACTGTCATCCTGACTATAAATGTACAGTTTCTAACGTGTGTCTAACAGGTTTATTTTCATAGAATTGAAAACCTCCTAGCTAAACAGGATGAAGTAAGTCCGATCTTATGATTATTTCAAGTTCCCAGTGCAGGCAATGGTATTCGACAGAGCTATATTAAAGTCCGAAAGTCAGATATAATGGCATTAAGAGAAAATGGCGCAATTTAAAACATTTTTTTCCTCTTCAACTGAAAATTATGATTTTTCAACTACAATTAAAAAACTGGGAGTATCTTATCCTGCTTCATATGTTTTAAAGCCATCTGCATTTAAAAATATGATAATGAATCTGGAGGACTGTACAGCCTTAATATTTTTTCTAAGTAAAATAAATGGATAACATAGCAAGTCTGGCCTACAAGAAATAAGGGCCATGACCAGAGTGGATTTTGCAGTCAGTACTTCCCTCTGAAGTTGGTTTTCCTTCTTTCCTTCCTTTTCAGAGACAACAATCTAATTTACTGTGGTCTCTTTTCTCCAAATACACTGGTCTAAGACTACAATGAAGTCTTTTATATACTTACTGATCTAAGACCCTTGGGGAAAATTTTAATTTTCACTAAAAACTCTCTCATCTTTAACTGGTTATTGATATAAAATAAAAAAAAGTCTACCTCTGCTTGTCTCAGTGGCTGAGAGTTTGAACTAAATCATTTTATCAAGGTAAATACTATTAAAAGATATTTCATAATAAAAGTGTAGAACAGCCAGCAGGGGATGCTAAAACATAAAAGGAGAATCTGATCCCAGGGATTCAGCATAGAGAACTGCTCTTTAAAAAGCTATTTGGTTATAAGGTCATTGCTAAAGTGCAAAAAGACTATGGGGTGATTATCACAAATGTCTTTCAAGGATTTCCTCACACACACTGGTCTCTCAAAGTTGGGAGGGAAAATTATTTCTAAAGTATCACTTACTTGATATATTGTGTCACATCACAAGAATACTCTATTAATTTTTCTTATTTCTATTCTAGAAGAGAATTCCTTCTCAGAAGGGCTGCATGATCTGAGCTGGAAAAATCCAGATGACTAATAGATGGCAGCAATGTACTATTTCTCTGAGCTGCCATCTGGTAGCCATCTAGATTTTTGCAGCCAAGATCTGATAGTCTTCCTTAAAAGTAGAAGAACATTTAACCTTATGACATGAATTCAAAATACAGTTTGAGTTTTCAGTTCTACAAAGCAAAATTGTTTGCGGTGGCTGTCTTTCCCCCTCTATTCTATTGGAGAAGGGACTTCATAGATCTGCAGTGATCTAAATCTACTTTGAATAAATCCATTTCTTCTCCGCATAAAGTTTATTTTCAGGTAACGTTCAAGGAGCCTGGCTTTGACCTATAAAGTTTTCAACATCACCTTGCTAGGATTGCTGAAAAATGTCCTTCTCTAGTTAAAACTTGGCCATATTTTCCAGGTTCCATTCTTTTGTTAAATGAAGAGCAGCCAATGACAGATTTTTGTTTTTTGGTGGTTGTTGTTTTTATGCCGAAGGATGCAGTCATACAAAACATATTTGCTCTGGAGCAATTGTCTCTTTTTGAGTTACTGGATCAAGACAATTTTGTTTGCTCAAGCTCTTAATAATTGTGCTGCTGCTTATTATGCAAGTCCCTTCCAGCTGCTCATTTTCAGCTTTGAATGCTTTTCATGTTATTCTTGTATTTGCTCTGATCTATTGCTTTAAGTGCCATGGAAACGACTTGATCAAAAGTCAAGGTATAAACCATTAGAATAAATAATATTAATACCAGACAATTATGCACAATGCCTGAAAGGACTGTCAGTTCTGGGTCCTGGTTTTATTTCTTTTTTCCCAGATCGAGTACCCTGAATAAGCTTGGTTGGCAGATGATTGAGGCAAAGAATGGCTAAAGGCTGGAAGTGCCATGTGACCTATTTTGTACAACCAGAGGCATATGGAGTTAATTTATTTACTCTTAATTTACTGTAATTGAGAAATTTTTGGCAGGTTACCGTCTCAACCATAAATAAATCAGGATGTTGCCAACTGTGAAAAGTTTCACCTGCCAACCTGGCCACCTTCACTATTGAAATTGAAAGTATTATTTTATTTACACAAAATGACAGTACACACAGCAAACGAGATAACTATGCTGGATTTTGTATCACAGATCACTAGTCGAACACTTCCCAAGCGTTTAGGACTGTGTGATATATCGGCGAATTATGCGAGCAGATCCCAGTAAGGTGGCCTTCTGCAGCTGACCAATAGTGATCTTGTCAGCGCCAATCATTTTTAAGTGCTTGCCTGGGTCTTTAGGTACAGCTCCCAGTGTGCCGAGTACCACCGGAACCACCTGCACTGGTTTATGCCAGAGTCTCTGCAATTCAATTCTCAAATCTTGATATCTGGTGACTTTTTCAAGTTGTTTCTCATCGATTCTGCTGTCATCAGGTATAGCAATGTCAACTATCCACACTTTTTTCTTTTCCACAATCGTGATATCTGGGGTATTGTGTTCCAAAACTTTATCAGTCTGTATTCGGAAATCCCACAGTAGTTTTGCATGCTCATTTTCAATCACTTTTTCAGGCTTATGATCCCACCAGTTCTTTGCTACAGGCAGATGGTAGTTGTGACACAAGTTCCAGTGGACCATCTGAGCAACTGTGTTGTGACGTTGTTTTTAGTCAGTCTGAGCTATTGTCTTACAACAGCTCAGTATGTGATCTATGGTTTCATCCGCTTCTTTGCAGAGTCTGCATTTGAGATCATCAGCAGATTTTTCTATTCTGGCTTTGATTACATTTGTTCTAATGGCTTGTTCTTGGGCCACAAGAATCAGGCCCTCTGTTTCTTTTTTCAATGTTCCGTTGGTCAGCCATAACCAGGTCTTTTCCTTATCTACTTCCCTTGGATCTTTTCAAGGAACTGTCCATGCAGTGCTTTGTTACACCAGCTGTCAGCTCAAGCTTGCATCACTGTTTTCCTATATTGATACTTGGTTTGCTGAAAGAAGTATTATTATTATTATTATTATTATTATTATTATTATTATTATTATTATTATTATTATTATTATTATTATTTTATTTACACAAAATGATAGTATACACAGCAAACAAGATAACTATGCTGGATTTCGTATCACAGATCACTAGTCGAATACTTCCCAAGTTTAGGACTGCATGATGTATTGGCGAATTATGCGAGCAGATCCCAGTAAGATGACCGTCTGCAGCTGACCAGTGGTGATCTTGTCAGCGCCAATCGCAATAATACAAGAGCAAACAATAGATTCAAACAATAGATGTCAACCGCTTCAAACTTGATTGCAGAAAATATGACTTCTGTAACAGAGTTGTTAACGCTTGGAACTCATTACCAGACTCTATAGTCTCTACTCAAAATTCCAAAATCTTCAACCAAAAACTGTCTACTATTGACCTCACCCCATTCCTAAGAGGATAATAAGGGGCGTGCATAAGAGCACAAATGTGCCTACCGTTCCTGTCCTATTGTTCCCTTTCGTTATAACAAATTAACATGGTTGTTGCATACTTTTGCTTATATATATATATTTCTTTTATAATGTGTTGATTTTCTTATGTTGATGTTTGTGTATACTGTTGTGACAAAATTATATATATATATATAATTTATATATATATATAATTATATATGTAGGTCTTTGGTTGTTCGGGTTTTTTCCCGTGTAAAATTGGAAATGTCTTGGCAACGTTTCGACGAAGTCTCATTCGTCATCTTCAGGCTTCAGCTTCGTGCTTCTGGGAGCAATGTGTGATCGCAGCTGTTTCTTCCTTTTAACTGCTAGTGGGGGTTTGAACTGATTGGGTGGGAGCTTGGCTGTGCTCTGATTGGATGGAGGTTTTTTTGTGCTCTGATTGGCTGGGGGTGTGTCCTGTTTGGGTGGGGGCTTGGTTGTGCTCAATTTAGTCTGTGTTGCAGGGGGATTTGAGCTGGTGAGCTGCATAGCTGTTGTTTGGCTTTGTGGTGGTGCTACATCTTCATAGTGGGTGTCAGTCTGCTGCATGTATGGATTGGAGGGGTTTGAAATGGCTAATGTTGCAGCTGCGGTCTGGCTTCTGGTCCTTGGTCGTGCTTCATGATCAGTGTGGGTTTGGGTCTGCTTTCTGGGTGGATATGCGGTGGTGACATCCTGTGTGGACCTCGTGAGTGTGGGTCTGGTGTCATTCCTCGTGTTAGGGACTCGTTTGTCAATAAGGGCGGGTTTCCAAATGGCTGGTAGGCGGGAGGTATCATCTCGTTTGTTCATGCTGTGTGGGCGTTTTTCTATCTCAATGGCTTCTCTGATTATTCTGTTGTTAAAGTGTTCAGTTTTGGCGATAGTTCTGGTCTTTTTAAAGTCAATATCATGTCCTGTGACTTTAAAGTGTTGGACCAGGGAAGAAGTTGGTTCCTCTTTTTTGACTGAGTTCTTGTGTTCTTCAATGCGTGCACTTATTCTTCTGTTGGTTTGTCCAATGTATGTGGTGGGGCAGGCGGTGCATGGGATTTCATATACTCCTTGATTTTCTAACTCAATTTTGTCTTTGGGGTTTCTTAGGATGGTGGATATTTTTCGGTTTGTGCAGAATGCTGTCTTGATGTTGTGTATACTGTTGTGACAAAATTATATATATATATAATTATATATATATATAATTATATATATAGGTCTTTGGTTGTTCGGGTTTTTCCGTGTAAAATTGGAAATGTCTTGGCAACGTTTCGACGAAGTCTCATTCGTCATCTTCAGGCTTCAACCGTGCTTCTGGGAGCAATGTGTGATCGCAGCTGTTTCTTCCTTTTAACTGCTAGTGGGGTTTGAACTGATTGGGTGGGAGCTTGGCTGTGCTCTGATTGGATGGGGTTTTTGTGCTCTGATTGGCTGGGGGTGTGTCCTGTTTGGGTGGGGGCTTGGTTGTGCTCAATTTAGTCTGTGTTGCAGGGGGATTTGAGCTGGTGGCTGCATAGCTGTTGTTTGGCTTTGTGGTGGTGCTACATCTTCATAGTGGGTGTCAGTCTGCTGCATGTATGGATTGGAGGGGTTTGAAATGGCTAATGTTGCAGCTGCGGTCTGGCTTCTGGTCCTTGGTCGTGCTTCATGATCAGTGTGGGTTTGGGTCTGCTTTCTGGGTGGATGTGCGGTGGTGACATCCTGTGTGGACCTCGTGAGTGTGGGTCTGGTGTCATTCCTCGTGTTAGGGACTCGTTTGTCAATAAGGGCGGGTTTCCAAATGGCTGGTAGGCGGGAGATATCATCTCGTTTGTTCATGCTGTGTGGGCGTTTTTCTATCTCAATGGCTTCTCTGATTATTCTGTTGTTAAAGTGTTCAGTTTTGGCGATAGTTCTGGTCTTTTTAAAGTCAATATCATGTCCTGTGACTTTAAAGTGTTGGACCAGGGAAGAAGTTAGTTCCTCTTTTTTGACTGAGTTCTTGTGTTCTTCAATGCGTGCACTTATTCTTCTGTTGGTTTGTCCAATGTATGTGGTGGGGCAAGCGGTGCATGGGATTTCATATACTCCTTGATTTTCTAACTCAATTTTGTCTTTGGGGTTTCTTAGGATGGTGGATATTTTTTGGTTTGTGCAGAATGCTGTCTTGATGTTGTGTTTGTGGAGGATCTTGCTGATTCTGTCTGTGGTGCCTTTTATATATGGAAGGAGGGCTGTGCCGTTTTCTTGTTCTCTGTCTTGGATTTTAGTGGGGGGTTCTTTTTGGATTAGCTTGGTAATCTTATTTCTTTGGAATCCATTGGATGTTAGTACGTTAGTGAGAGTGTCTAGTTCAGTTTTTAGGTGTTGTTTGTCAGCTAAGCATTTTGTTCTGGAGATGAGTGTCTTGGCTACGGAGTTGATCTGTGCTGGGTGGTGGTGTGAGAGTGCGTGCAGATAGCGGTTTGTGTGTGTTTTCTTCTGGTAGATGGTGTGTCCTAGGGAGCCATTGGGTTTCCTGTAGACTAAGACATCCAGGAAGGGAAGTTGGTTGTTAACTTCTGTTTCCATGGTGAACTGTATTTTGGGGTGTAGGCTATTGAGGTGTGTGAGGAAGTTGTCAAGTTTTTCTTTCCCGTGTGGCCAGATTATGAAGGTGTCGTCTACATATCTGAGCCAGAGTTTGGGTTTGTGATCAGATTTTTCTAGAGCTTGGGTTTCAAAGTGTTCCATGTAGAGGTTGGCAATGACAGGTGAGAGGGGTGATCCCATGGGTGCTCCTTCTACTTGTTTGTATTTTTGTCCATTATAGATGAAGTATGTGTTGGATAGGCAGTGGTTGGTCAGATCTAGGATGTGCTTGGGGGGGTTATATTTGTTTTGGATAGCTGTCAAGGCTTCTTTGATTGGCACTTGGGTGAAGAGGGATATGACATCAAAGCTCACAAGTAGGTCGCTGGGCTGTAAGTTTTGTTTCTTTATGATCTCTATGAACTGGAATGAGTTTTTTTACGTGTGAGGTGATGGATTCTGCATAGGGCTGTAGTTGTTTGGCAAGAAATTTGGCTAGGTTTTGTAGAGGTGAGCCTATGGAGCTGACTATGGGTCTAAGTGGGGTTCCTTCTTTGTGTATCTTCGGGAGACCATAGAGCTTAGGGCATCTGGGAATGATTCTTTGTTGGATTTCTTCGCTGATGGGGGAGGCTTTTATTTTGGATCTAGTGGTTTTTTCTAGGTAGGTGGTGGGGTCTGTGTTTAGGGGCTTGTATGCAGGGTCTTGGAGTAGGTTGGTTAATTTGGTTTGGTAGTCAGATGTGTTCATAACCACCGTGGCGTTGCCCTTGTCTGCTGGTAGGATTATTATGCTGGTGTCTTTTTTCAGGTTAAGTAGTGCTGTCTGTTCCTCTTTGGGTAAGTTGCTTTTGGGTGGCTTGCTGGTGCAGAGGATGTTGGAGATCTCGAGTCTGATTTTGTTAGCGTCATCGAGGTTGATTTTGGTCAGGCTGGTCAGGATGTCACCACCGCACATCCACCCAGAAAGCAGACCCAAACCCACACTGATCATGAAGCACGACCAAGGACCAGAAGCCAGACCGCAGCTGCAACATTAGCCATTTCAAACCCCTCCAATCCATACATGCAGCAGACTGACACCCACTATGAAGATGTAGCACCACCACAAAGCCAAACAACAGCTATGCAGCTCACCAGCTCAAATCCCCCTGCAACACAGACTAAATTGAGCACAACCAAGCCCCCACCCAAACAGGACACACCCCCAGCCAATCAGAGCACAAAAAACCTCCATCCAATCAGAGCACAGCCAAGCTCCCACCCAATCAGTTCAAACCCCCACTAGCAGTTAAAAGGAAGAAACAGCTGTGATCACACATTGCTCCCAGAAGCACTTTAAGTGCTTGCCCAGGTCTTTAGGCACAGCTCCCAGTATGCAGAATACCACTGGAACCACCTGCACTGGTTTATGCCAGAGTCTCTGCAATTCGATTCTCAAATCTTGATATCTGGTAACCTTTTCAAGTTGTTTCTCATCGATTCTGCTGTCACCAGGTATAGCAATGTCGGCTATCCACACTTTTTTCTTTTCCACAATCGTGATATTCGGGTTTTTTTTTAAAAAAAATTATTATTATTCTTATTATTCTTATTATTCTTATTATTCTTATTATTCTTATTATTCTTATTATTCTTATTATTATTATTATTATTATTATTATTATTATTATTATTATTATTATTATTATTATTATATTTGTCAAACACATATAAGCTTAAATGAGGAATACAGATAGAAATGAGGAAGAGAGGAGAAACAATCTTTGTGTCAGGCACCAAAAAGGTTGGCCATGTTTGTCAACCTCAGGAACTTTAAGATGTGCACTTCAACTCCCAGAATTCCACTAGCAGGCATGCTGGCTGGGGGGCGGGAATTCTGCAAATTGAAATCCACTCATCTTAAGGTTCCTGAGGTTGGAAACACTGCTCTAGAGGATGACCCAGGGATGAAATCCAGCAGGTTCTGACAGGTTCTGGAGAACTGGTAGCGGAAATTTTGAACAATTCAGAGATCTGACAAATACCACCTCTGTCTGGCCCCAGAGTTGGGTGGAAATGGAGATTTTGCAATATCCTTCCCCCAGGAGTGGGGAGAGAATGGGGATTTTGCAATATCCTTCCCCTGGAGCGGGGAGGGAATGGGGATTTTGCAGTATCCTTCTCCTGCCATGCCCACCAAGCCACACCCACAGAACCGGTAGTAAAAAAAAAAATTGGATTTCACCACTGGGGTGACCATAACACAGAAATGTGAACTGGAGCTCAGTCATGCCTCCTGAGACCATAGGAATGTATACTTTATGGCACAGTACACTGATGAGCTTCTACTCTTGCTGTAGGACAAAGTAGGTGTTATGAGCCTCCAGACTGCCACATTCCTGATGATGTAAATCTGGGGTATCCATCCAACCTTGGCAACTTTAAGGCTTGTGGACTTCAACTCCCAGCATTCTCAAGCCAGCATAGTTGGGGGTTGACTTCTGGGAGCCGAAGTCTACAAGTTTTAAAGTTGCCAAAGTCAGACACCTCTAAAATGTAAGTGATAGGATCTGGCTTGGATTCAGAGTTCAGAGTTAGACTGAGAAGAATACGAACTATTTTCTGAGTTTGGAGAATATTGCCAAGTTTCCCTGAGCTCAGTTTTGATTAGCTTCAAAATGGTGAGTGCCATCAGGCATGCATGTAAAAAGGAGCAAAGGCTCTGATAGCCTTGTGACACCTACCATTTTGAAGCCAGTGATCATCATTGCAGATGTTCCTGGTTCTCTGCATTAAAATTCTGTCTGTGTTGTCAAATACCAGTATAGGCCTCTGGAGCAACTGTGTTCAGTGTGGCATTCCGCCACACTGAACATTTACCAAGTCCGCTTGGTCCGCCAGTTGCGTCCCTTCCTTGACCGGGATGCCTTATGCACAGTCACTCACGCTCTGGTTACGTCTCGGTTGGATTACTGCAATGCTCTCTACATGGGGCTGCCCTTGAGGTGCACTCGGAGGCTGCAGTTACTCCAGAATGCGGCTGCGCGAGTAGTAATGGGAGCCGCTCGTGGCTCCCACGTAACACCACTGCTCCGTAGTCTGCACTGGCTTCCTATGGTCTTTCGGGTGCGGTTCAAGATTTTGGTTACCACCTTTAAAGCGCTCCATGGCTTAGGACCCGGGTACTTACGAGACCGCCTGCTGTTACCCTATGCCTCCCACCGACCCGTACACTCTCATAGAGAGGGTCTCCTCAGGGTGCTGTCCGCCAAACAGTGTCGGCTGGCGGCCCCCAGGGGTAGGGCCTTCTCTGTGGGAGCATCGACGCTCTGGAATGAACTCCCCCCTGGCCTACATCAAGTGCCTGATCTTCGGACCTTCCGTCGTGAGCTAAAAACATACTTATTTATTCAAGCGGGACTGGCATAATAGTTTGATTTTAAATTGGGGTTTTATTAATATTCTTAAATATTTTAAATTTAATTTTAATCATTAGCCGTTTTGTAATTTTGCTATGTTTTAATTTGTTTTAATTGTACATATTTTGTATTTTAGCTCCGGCTGTACACCGCCCTGAGTCCTTCGGGAGAAGGGCGGTATAAAAATTCAATAAATAATAATAATAATAATTCCAGGGGCTGAGTAGCTCTGGGTGGGTGAGAATAACCACAATAAAATACAGTTGTAGAATATAAAACTCCCACAAAAACAAAGCACATCCCTGAGTCAGTGCCATGAAGTAATATGTAACTGATCACCATCCACAGTGACTGTATGTAAAACTTGTAAAAAATGTTTGTTGCAGGTCTCTCTTTTCAGGATTGGAGACAGCTGTATGTTTGCACTTGGAAAGCCTGAGAGTCAATTCAGGAATTCTGGTTGCAAAAATCTCAAGAAGCAGGACTGGATATCTTGAAACAGTCAGAATAAGCAATGCTGTTGGGTTCGATGAATCAATAGTACAAATGTTGGCCTGTTGTTAGAAGTGTTTTGAAATTCCTGTGGACAGCGGTAGGTTTTGGAGGTTACTAAAGCACTATTGCTGTCTTTATTAATATTGTATTTTTTCCTGCCTAATGGGGATAGCAGTGTTTTCTGCTTCATAACACTTTCTCTCTTATGTACCAAAATAGCTTGATTGGCTTTGGATGCTCGGCTCGAGCCAATCCTATGTAGCATATGCTAAAAAGCAGTTTCTGTGTATTCCCCTCATGTTGTGCACAAAATTCCCTAGTAAACACACAGATCTTATTTTGATTTTGGATGCTATGCGTTATCCAGATTGTTTAATTCCATGTTAGCGTAACCGATAAAAGGACGTATGTTTATCTATACAACAGTAAGAAAGAAAAAAATAATAAACTATTTTCTTATTGCTTGCAAGCAAATAAATAAATAAATACTGTGGTATCCATGGTAAAGGAACCAAAAATATAGTTCAAGTAGCTGACAATCCATCAAACAAAGCAAAATAACTGACCCAAAAGGAAACTCTTAGCCCAAATTGTCTGCTTCTTGTTTAGGAAATAGCACAGCTTGTCTAGGAAATAGCACAGCTTGGCTTCTATGCCCAGACAGAAAAATGTGTGCCTTTTGCACAGCATATGGCTGCCAAATAATTAGGAAGAAAAAAAAATTAAAAAAGGAGGGGGGGAATTATAGTTTAATCTTATTATAGAAAATTTCACTCGCTTACCAACACCTTACAACAGAAGGCAGCTAGGAAATTAGCAGATAGGAGGCTCAAAGACTATAGCAGAGGCTATAGGGAAGACTGCATTTCTATTCTCTGAGATTAATCGTTGGACCACATTGGCACTGATGATAATCAGCCTGCATGACGAAGGTTAAGGGTGGAGGCAGGGGGAAATCCCAGTTGAGTGTTGTAAACTGCACAAAGGAAGATCTATTCGGTTTTCAGAAGATAATCAGAGAGTTCAGTTGATTAACAGAAGAGTTTTTAAATGCACAAAAGGAGTGGGAAACCTTGCCATGGGAGGGAGGTATAGAAACTGCCAAAGGAGCCCTAAGGTAAAGGTAAAGGTTCCCCTCGCACATATGTGCTAGTCGTTGCTGACTGTAGGAGGCGGTGCTCATCTCCGTTTCAAAGCCGAAGAGCCAGCACTGTCCGAAGACATCTCTGTGGTCATGTGGCCGGCATGACTCAATGACAAAGGCACATGGAACGCTGTTACCTTCCCACCAAAGGTGGTCCCTATTTTTCTACTTGCATTTTTATGTGCTTTCGAACTGCTAGGTTGGCAGAAGCTAGGACAAGTAACAGGAGCTCATCCCATTACAGTGCACTAGGGATGTGATCCACTGAACTGCCGACCTTTCGATCGACAAGCTCAGTTTCTTAGCTACTGAGCCCTAGATCCATATATACTCTCCAAATCCATTATTCCTATCTCTTTTTTTAGAACAAGTTTTTATTAGTTTTTTAGTTTCCCTCCACTACAAACATACATGATTTATGAACAGAGTATTGACCATATCATATCTTATACAATTCAATATATTCAAATATATTTTACTTAGTGACAGTTTTTGCCAAAATATTCTTTTTTCATAGTTTTTATTCATTTTCTAATATTTCCTTGCTCATTTTATTAAGTCACATCTTTCGCCCTCAAGTTCTAATTTCTCCATTTTTATTCAAGTTCATTCTCTTTCATTCTTTTTTTTTAACTATTTCAATTTTTATCCTAACATATTCAAATATATCCGGGGTTGCCTTTCTTTCTTTCATTTCATCCTTTCCTTTTCACAGCAATCCTTTCTTCTTCTCTCACTCCTTTCCCTCCCTCCTTTTTTCTTACCTACTTTCTTCTCTCCTCTCCTACTCCTTGTCTACTTCCCCTTCCTTTCTCCTCCTCCAACCTACTTCCTCCCTATCTAACCTTCTCTCCTACTCTTATTTCCCCTACCTTTCCTCCTCTCCTCTTCCCTTTCTTCTTTCTCTCTCCCTCCTTCTCCCTTTCCATCTCTCTCCTTCTTCTTATCTCTCTCCATTGCTGTATTTATTTTCATATCAATATTTTTGGTGTCCAGACAACCCCGATTTTCTCATTTATTATGCATATTTCTCAAACCTCCTCTCCTATATTTTAGTTATTAACATTGTCGTCATCTTATTCCATTTATATCATACAATCAATTAAGGCAACTTTCTACCTCTTATTTTCTTAGAGTTTTTGTTCACAATTCTATACTTATTATTTTTTCCCAATAGTGTACATCATTTACTAACATTCATTATTCCTATCTCAAAGATTCTGCCTTAGCTTTTCTAGATAAAAAGTTCACTTTTGCTTGACATTATCTGTCACTAGCCACACGGTAAGTCACACACAAAGAGAAGTGCGGGTCGACTACCTGAGGACAGGAGAAGAAGCAAAGAGTAATTCCAATCTGGAATTAAGAAGACATTTTTTTGACAGTGAGAACAATTAATTAACAAAACAGATTGCCTCCTGGAGTTGTGAGTGCTCCATTGCCGGAGATTTTTAAGAAAAATTTGGACAACCATTTGTCCAGGATGATATGATGTCTCCTGCTTTGAGCAGGGGGTTAGACTAGAAGACCTTTGAGGTCCATTCCAGCCTGATGACTTCTCTTCTCTTCTCTTCTCTTCTCTTCTCTTCTCTTCTCTTCTCTTCTCTTCTCTTCTCTTCTCTTCTCTTCTCTTCTC
The DNA here is from genome assembly GCF_028640845.1 of Ahaetulla prasina. Taxonomy (NCBI): domain Eukaryota; kingdom Metazoa; phylum Chordata; class Lepidosauria; order Squamata; family Colubridae; genus Ahaetulla; species Ahaetulla prasina. The sequence goes on from NC_080539.1 coordinate 275,712,558, forward strand.
TTCACTTCGCTTCGCTTCTATTCTACTATGGTTTAGATCACATATTTGTTTGGTTTTGTTTGTCACTGCAATCTACAACCCATCATTTGATATGTTAGCTGTGAATCAGGTCAATGGCTTGTTCAGCAAACTTTAATAAAGTCAAATCATAACTCGGCACACATATATCTGATATACTTTAAACATAGTACTTGATGTTCAGTCTATGCATATCTATCAGAAATACATGCTGTTGAGTTTACAAAACTTAAATAGGATTTGAGCTGTAGGTATTTGCTTGAGGCTTTTGATAACTTGAAGGCTTCTGAGATTTGAATGCTAAGGCGATCTAAAAGATAATAAAGTCCCTTAATGGTCACAATATAAATACCTTGCTTAGATCTTGTTGCAGGGAATTGAAAGGTAGAAAATAATGAGAGAATGCAAGTTATCCATCTTTGTCTGACTGAAGGCTTGGGGCAAGGTTTCTCTCAATGTGTAAAGGAAGAAAGTAATGTAAGACAGCCAGAAAACCACAAGAGTTTTTGATATAGCAGCTCTTAACCGTACAATCCTATATGTTTTGTTTAGAATCAAAGTTTCCAAACAGCCATAGGATGTTTCTCAAGTCCTATCAGATGAAAGTCAGATAAAAGTTGACCTTGGAGGGCCTTGCAAACTCCCTGTTTTCATCATCTCTGGAAAATTTTCCAAATCCTTGCCCCACTGATCTCCAATTTACTCCCCTCAACCCCTTCCCTTACCCAAATCATTTATTTAAAGACACCGTTTTCTGCTTCTGGATCAACCTCATATAAAGAAAAGTAAGTCTAAATTTTATGGTAACCAGAACTGCTCCCTGTGATTAACCAGATATGTTAGAAAGGAAAACAATTCCTGAGTTCTAGTTACCCTTCTGTAACAGTGACCTGGCAGTGAAGGATCTCCTACATACTGTCAACATTGGAACTGCCACAGTGTTATTAAATGCATTTTCTGATCCTCTTCTCCCCATAAGAGAGAATGGATGTCCTTACAATGAATTTCCAAGAAATCATCTTTGCTTCCCTAAAGCAGGGAGGAGGGAAAGAAGAAACCAAAGACACCTCCAACCTGAAGCCAGGAAAATTTAGACAGAGTGTCTTGTCCTTTGTCTTGTTATGTAGTTCTATGTAGTGCAACATCTGTAGTGCAACAGATGCAGTGCAGATTAATGATATTTGTTTATTCATGTACTATCATGATATTCCTTTATTACTGTCACTAAAAGCCAAATTTCTCTATTTAATTAGTCTACTGAAAGAGAGTTCTTCCTAACTTTGTCCAAGCTGCCTCATGCAAACGGAACTAAGGAAAGCATTTAAGATTTTATATACCTAAAATTGTGTGCCTGCCCTGCCCTGTTTCAGAAGGCCTTGGATTCAGTTGGATCCTTCTACCAAATGTTTTGACAATGTCACTGTCAGATTGATGTGATGTTTACTATTATTGTTTCATGTGCAAGGGCCTATTAAAAGTATTGGTTTTCCCATTATAAAAGAGGTGGGGTTTTTTTTTCTAAAAGAAAGTAATAATGTTTACATATTAGCAAATGTGTTCCTTGTTACAAAGAATTACAGCAAACATCTTGTAGCCAATATACACTTTTAAATATTATCTTTTGCATGTATTGAGAGTTTTTGTTTTAAGAATATGAACACAATCAATTTATCCATTAACATTTATCTTTGATCCCATAATAATTAAGTCAATCCCCAGCAGACCTGATATGTCAGAAAATATTTGACTTTAGGTTTCTATAGTATCAACACATGTTGATTGTCCAATTTTAATAAGATGCCTACCAAAATCTTTCACCAGTTCTCCCTCACTTTTAGGCTATAACACAACATAATAACAGAGTTGGAAGGGACCTTGGAGGTCTTCTAGTCCAACCCCCTGCCGAGGCAGGAAACCCTACACCATTTCAGACAAATGGCTATCCAACATTTTCTTAAAAATTTCCAGTGTTGGAGCATTCACAACTTCTGCAGGCAAGTTGTTTCACTTATTGATCGTTCTAACTGTCAGGAAATTTCTCCTTAGTTCTAAGTTGCTTCTCTCCTTGATTAGTTTCCACCCATTTACTTTACTAATCATTCAGTGAAGGAAGAAGTTATATATTCATAGAATTCAAATTAAACATAAAAGGGAAAGAGAGGGTGTATGTGTAGGCCATATTGTACATATCATATCCATCCATTGTTCCCTCATACATTTCATATATGTACATCAGATACAAGTACATACATACATACATATGACACATACCACAAATGAGGGGTGAGAAAGGATACACGCACACTTTAATTTTATCCAGCTCTATTCTGACTGATTGATTTTAATGATTGCTATAATTTTTAATTGATGTGATGTCTACTATTATTGTTTTATTTGCATTATTACCTGTCATTAAACTAATCTTAGTGCCAGTGCCTCACGCCAGTTGTCAAAAACCTTCTGGAAGAGTATTTTACTAGAATGCCAAGAATTTCTAGAATGCTGATATTTTTATAAATTTTTTTTAGCCTGCCTTTATTATTTTTTACGAATAACTCAAGGTGGTAAGATACCTAATATTTTTTTTATTTGAATTTATATCCCGCCCTTCTCCGAAGACTCAGGGCGGCTTACACTGTGTTAAGCAATAGTCTTCATCCATTTGTATATTATATACAAAGTCAACTTTTATTGCCCCCAACAATCTGGGTCCTCATATTCCTCTCTGCTCCTAGTTTCCCCAACAACAATCCTGTGAGATGGGTTGGGTTGGAAAAGAGTGATTGGCCTAAGGTCACCAGCTGTCTTTCATGCCTAAGGCAGGACCAGAACTCATGAGCTGCTGGCCTCTAAGTGAGTTCCTTAATCACTACACCATCATTCCTTTGCTCACTTTCCCAGTTCTGCACACTCGTTCCTTTCTTCCTGAATTAAAACTAAATGACTAATCAAACCCAATTAGGAACTATATCCAAATGGAATGTTTGAGTGGTGCAGTGACCTAGAGGTGGAGCTCTCACCTCACAATCAGGAGGCTGTGAGTTTGATCCTAGGTCGAAGCAGATATTTCTCTCTCTGGGCACACTGAGAATATATCTGAGAGTTTGAACAAAACTCTGCATTGGTGACAGGAAGGGCATCCGACCATTAAAACACTCTGCTTGCTCCATTGTGACTTCGCTCAAAGAATTCATATGGACTGGTCCTTAAAAAGATAATGAATCAAGACATTTTCATCAGCTCTGTAGGATGTTGCAAATGGCAGCATCTAAAAAGGGGAGGAACATTCACCAAGAAAGTGGATAGATTTAGTTTAGGCTTATGTAATATTTATTTTTTATTAAGTTATTTAAGAAGAAAATTGGGAAGTAAAAATAGCATATATCACAGAGGAGATGTCTGTGTGATACAACAGATAACTATTTTATTAGTACTATACAGTCATATAGTTTTGATGATGGCCTTTTACATATCTGATTGTTCAAAGGCATTCATATAAATCACCAAACTTCAAAATACTGTTTCCTTGACATGCTTCTTGCCAGTTATGTGTACTGAATAGTTTTTGAACAATCAATGTCTTCTCTAATAATGCTAATGTATTTATTCTATACATGACAAAAGGCAGAAATAATCATGATTCAGCAGTCCATAAAGAGGAATTTATCTTTTTTTAAAAAAAATTGCCTCCTTTTTAGTGATATCTTAAAGTCTGTCTTGTATGCTGATGTTTTGGCATGCAAAATTATAGGCAGCAAATTCAAATGACTTAATTGTTTTGAATCATTTACATAATTTTTAATCCCAGAACTGATGATGGCAAAGCTTAAAAGCAAGAGATACACAAATCTCCTAATAGTAGATAATTTTGCATGAGTTATGTGTATGTGTGTGTGTATGAGAGAAGGAGAAAATGAAGTACTGTGTACAAAAGACAGTGTTTATAGAAGCCCCAAAATTTTTGGAAGAAACGAGAAATAAAATGGAACAGCCTTAAAGAGGAAAGACTGGTCTGTCTGATTAAAATCTTGAGTATTCCATAAAGCCACATATTGTTGCAGGAGTCACATGTGGGATTATATGTATGGCTGAGGACAACTCAGTGGCCACAAGGAATGCCATGTGAGGAGACACTTGCAACCAGGTCCTTCTTGATATCTTCCTCTCTGCATTCTCAAATCTCATCCAATGACGTCTTCAATCTCTTGGGCTAAATTTTAGCACATAAAAGAAAGTTGCAATTAGAAGGGAACTCTCCTCCTAATTCTTTCATTGGTGGAAAAGCAGCACTGTAAACACCCTGGAAAGGCACTCAAAGAGCACAGCTTAAGGTCACAAAACAGCAAAAGGATAGCATCTGGCTCCACCACTCCTAAAACTGGTCTAGATGACTCAAGGGTTGTCCTTCATCCTATTGAAATGTTGCTGCATTTGAAGCATCCTATTGAAATGTTGCTGCATTTGAAGCATCAGAGAGCAGGAGATAAATGAGTTGATGCTTATACAGAGACATAGTTAACGTTGGTGCTTGGAATCAGAACTGAAAAGTATCAGCTGCTCAGATGAAGACTAGGACTTTCCTTCACTTGAAGACAAACATCTGACTGCGGTGTTGCAGCATGTCTCTAGTTCAGGGGTCTCCAACCTTGGCAACTTTAAGACTTGTGGACTTCAACTCCCAGAGTCCCTCAGCCAGCAAAGCTGGTTGAGGAACTCTGGGAGTTGAAGTCCACAAGTCTTAAAATTGCCAAGGTTGGAGACCCCTGCTATAGTTGCTGGCTGTGAAGTCTTCTCAGAAAACCCAACTCCACTCGAATCAGATCTTTGATTGCAGTCAGTTCAGACTGAAATGCAGGCTATAGGGGGTGTTTGAAATGAAAGTGGATGTTTCAGGCTTTATCAGAGACAGTATCGTTATGGGAAACTTATTATCTGGGTGCCATCAAAGTGAATTTCTAAGGGAAACTTATTACTGCAAAGAAAAAGCAGAAATAATTTCTTCCATCTTGGTAATTTTGCCGTTAGTTCTTGTTACAAATGCTCCTAAAATAGCATAGTTTTCAGATCTTAATATTAAACAATTCCTAAAATAGCAGAGTTTCCACAGCTTACTATTAAATTCATACAGAAGTGAAAACTGAACTTTTCCTGAAATGTTGCAGTTCTTGATTTAGATTCCCTTTCCCCCCATTCTCATAACGATACATCAATGTACTCAAGGCTTACGTGGCTGATCAAAAATTTGTGGCATGGTTTCCAGAATTTTTTTAATACTTTATTTCTCTGTATTATGGATGTTTACTTCTTTTTCTTCTTTTTGTTATTTCTTTAACTCTGCATGATTGCTTCTAGGGAAGGGATTATGAGAAAATTGTGTTATAAAATAATTATGTGGTAAGCTGCATTTCTTTAACACATGCTGCTCCCACCTAGGGGGTTGCAATTACACCCAGTTGGGCTAAAGGCTCTGGGAAATTAGGACAGATAACCAGTTTCAGAAGGGAAGGACTGAGATGATGTCTTGATGCTAAATATGTTCTTAAAAGAATGAGTCACATTTTATTTCAAACACATGGACTTTTTAAAAAATGGCTGAGAAAAAGGACACAAAAAGCCATGCTTGATCAACCAATATCCATCTGCTATGTTATTTACAATAGTGGTCAGTTAAATATTGCTGGAAAGATAGAATGACAGAATAACAGAATTGGAAGGGACCTTAAAGCAGGGTCTCTAACCTCGGCAACTTTAAGCCTGACGGACTTCAACTCCCAGAATCCCCCAGCCAGCAAAGCTGGCTGGGGAATTCTGGGAGTTGAAGTCCGTCAGGCTTAAAGTTGCCGAGGTTGGAGACCCCTGCCTTAGAGGACTTCTAGTCCAACCATCTGCTCAAGCAGGAGACCCTATAACACGTGATGTTTCGCGATGTTTTTCCCCTTTTGCGGAGCTGGGGTGGGCGTGGCCTGCGCATGACGCATCTGGCCCACAGGCTGCCAGTTTGACACCCCTGCCTTATACAATTCCGTACAAATGGCTCTCCAATCTCTTCTTGAAAATCTTCAGTGATGAACCACCCGTTACTTCTGGAGGCAAGCCATTCGTTCCACTGATTAATTGTTCTCACTGTTAGGAAATGGCCAAAAAGAAGGTACAAGGACAACACAACAGCTTTTGGTCCCCAACTATAGAAGGCAATCCATGACCCATTCGACCCTTTCAGCAATGCTTCCTTACCTAAATAGAGAAACAATATGACCATAGGTGGCCAAAAGAGAAATGGGAGCAGGAGCTACTTCCTACTGGTTTTCCCATTGACTTTGCTTGTTGGAAGCTGGTAAGGAACATCATAAATCACTCCTCCTCTTTGGCTGATACATGGAACTACCTGCCATTTTGCTACAGGAAGTGGGTGTAATGGAATGACCACAGGGAGACAAAAAATCAATGGGAGCATAAGGACCTTCCAACTGCTTGCCGGTTTTCCCATTGACTTTGTTTATGGAAAGCTGCAGGGAATTCTTCTTTCTCCTTTTTGGCTGAGTAATGGTGGCGCATTCACCCAGTGGTGAAATGCACTTACCTTTGCTACCGGTTCGAGAATGTGAATGCACTCGCGTGAGCATTCACTATGTGAGTGCGCATCTCTTCTGCACATGCTCAGAGGGTCAAAAATGGGATGTAAGGACATCCTGGTGGGTGGGCGGAGCCTCCTGCTGCTGGTGCTACCAGTTCGTGCTAGTCAGATACGGCCGGATTTCATTGCTGGATCTGCCTAACACTTTGCTGGAAGAAGGGGGATCAAAGGAAATGACAGACCGTGAAGAAAACTTCACTCCTGCTTCCCATCCCGGCATGTCACCAAAAGTCCCTTCTTTTCAAGAAGGATTCACTCATTGATCACCAGTCAATTTTACTGTTATGTCGGGTGAATGAGGAGGCAGGACACAGGTCATTAGCAACAACAGCTCTTTATTGTATGGTGTGAACCCAGCGACTGGAACAGTGGAGCAGACCTCCTAATATACCATTCAGGCTGAGGCACCAGCCAATCACCAACGTGCATTTTCCCTCCAAAAGTTCCCTCAAAAATTCAAATACATAATACTTACCTTGTCAGCAGGTATTTGAATAGCTCCTATGTTTTTTTCTTATTCACCCACCACTGTTAAGGCATTTCAAATTTCAGCTTTGTTTTTAAGGCAACCAATCACTGCTCACCTGTTGGGCCTTGCCAACAGCCAATTGGGTGTAGGAGCTAGAGGGAGGCAGGAAAAATGGCAAGATATCATCCCCCATCTTACAATATTTTAAACTTCCTTTGCCCTAAACCAGGGCTGTCAAACTCCCAGCCCATGGGCCGGATGCATTACATACTGGCTACACCTGTGCCTGGTTTAGTGAAGGGGGAAAAAGTCCCGATACCTCATATGACACTGCCGTGACAATGTGAGTGTGACACTCCTGCCCTAAACCAAGAATGAGACCCTCAAGGATCAAGGTAAAGGATTCCACTAAGAATAAGACCTAGGATGGGGCAAAATAAAGTATGACCCAAATATGACTCTTTAGTGAATAAAATAAATGCTTGCTTCATTCTGCATTTCAGTACAGTACTGAACTATGAAACTAGAAAACTATATACTGTAGATAGAGGAAATAATCCTATTCTTCTGCAGGCATCTATCTATCTATCTATCTATCTATCTATCTATCTATCTATCTATCTATCTATCTATCTATCTATCTATCTATCTATCTACCTACCTACCTACCTACCTACCTACCTACCTACCTACCTACCTACCTACCTACCTACCTACCTACCTACCTACCTACGTATCTACCTACCTACCAACCATATTTTTCGGAGTATAAGATGCTCCAGACTATAAGATGCACCTACCTTTTTTGGTGAGGAAAACAAGAAAAAGAAATCTGCCTCTGCTTCTCAGCAATTTTGCCTCCTTGCAGCAAACAGCAAATAGCCTGCTTTACTTTCACTTTCGTTTCCATCATAGCTTGATTAGCACAAGGAAAAAAAATGTTCCCAGCCATTTACCTCCTTGCAGCAAGCAGCAGAGGCCTGTGCAGCAATAGGCAATGGCAATCCTTGCAGCCTGAAACAGCTGAGAGTTGGGAGGTCGATCTAACCGACAATCAGCTTGTGCTAATTAGGCTGTGCTGAAGCTGAAATGGGCTGTTTCTTCTTGCTGCTTGCTGCAAGGAGGTAAATTGCTGGGAGACAGAAGCCAAAAAGTGGGGGTCAGTGGGTGGGAGGGGCTATATTCGCTAGCCTAAAAGGGGGTGAAAATTTAGATGCATCTTATACTCTGAAAAATATGGTATCTATCTATCTATCTATCTATCTATCTATCTATCTATCTATCTATCTATCTATCTATCTATCTATCTATCTATCTTGTATGACACTAATCTCTCCAAAGGCAGCTTCTTTTAATCTTCTTTTAATCAGGGTATCTGTACTATATGTCTAGATCAGAAGCAGAAAGTCTGTGGCCTGCCAGATATTGCTGAACTATATCTCCCAGCACCCCTCAGTATTATCTATGCTAATTGAGACTGGCATCTGATAGTTAGGCATCATATGGAGATCTTCTATAATACATCAAACCACTTGTTAAAAATGTGTAACTCTTTTTTAAAAAAAACAACCTGCATTAACTATGTTCTAATTTTGTTGGTGATTCCAACATTCTAATATTAAGAGAATATGAAAAAAATATTAATGTATTCTTCTCCCATCCCCACATTCACATTTTTTATGACTATCACTTTAGTTTTTTAAAAATCTTCAATATAATCTAAGTGCCTGTTCTTTTCTTTAAAATAAGGTGCTCCAACTCCTTAATCATAATGATTCTCAGTTTTGGAACCAGATCTAAGAATCTTTCAGGAAATACAGCACAATAATTTTGGGGAAATAAATCAATGAAGTTTATTTTGCTTATTCAAATTTATTTGAGGATCAAGCTAAAAGCAACATTAATGTAAAGGCTTGTTAGAAACAGAGCTCTCAGCAATGGAAGTAATAAATATTGCTAAGAATATTAATAATTAATAATAAACTAATAAAATAACATGAGAAGGAATCATTGGGAGGCTGCAGAGTTAATATTCTTTTATCTATATAATCCTGTTAAAAACTCACTTCTTAGCTTCTGTTAGGCTTGTAGGAAAATTCCTTAGTTTATTCTGGATTCCCCCCCCCCCCATATATATAAAAAGAGTGTTTCAGGTATGTGCAGTAGCGTGGGATTACATAGCCTGATCCTTTTGTATTTAAGAAGATTCCTCTGGCAGCTTTTTTTTTATTGGAGATTTTTTTTAAAAAAACCACCTTTATTGTTAAAAAAAATTGTACATGGTGGAACCGTCTTGGCGATATCTCTGCCATACAAAGTATAACGCAAGTCTCTTATATATTCAATATACTGTACATTACTACTTACTAATTATATACACATACTTAACCAAACACTTACACTTACATACTATTTACATATATTGCTCTTGTTTCAATCTACATTTCCTTGTTCTTATCCATTCCGACTTCTATTCCTTAAGTCTAACCATTGATAAAATCTATTCCAAATCTCATAGTATTCTGTCTCCCCCTTATTTTTCAGTTCTAGTGTCAGTCTATCACATTCTGCACAGTCAAGTATTTTCTTTATTATTTCCCTTTCTTTATGTAGGTTTTCATCTCTTCCAGAGATTTTTGTTCGTACAAGTTGCATCCTGATGGACAACAGTTCCTGTGTAGATCTGAATCTGAAAATCATTTATGACTAGATAGCACAAGATATGATCTAGTCAGTTCAAAGCAATTTTTTTACTACCAGTTCTGTGGGCATGGCTTTGTGGGCATGGTGTGGCTTTGTGGGCATGGCAAGGGAAGGATACTGCAAAATCTCCATTCCCACCCCACTCTGGGGCCAGCCAACCAGTGGTATTTGCTGGTTCACCGAACTACTCAAAATTTCTGCTACCGGTTCTCCAGAACCTGTCAGAACCTGCTGGATTTCATCCCTGGTTCAAAGCTTTTAACCAAACCATTTATTATGTCAATGGCAGAGATTTTAGATGCTGAATTAATGGGACTAAACACATAGATAGATTTGTCTAGAACGTATCCTAACTGAAGGGCTGAAGGCCTCTCAATTCTGCTGCCATAATTTAGAGCAGGCTTTCCAAATCTCAGTTTCTCAGTTAATTTTGGGCTACAAATCCTGCCATCCTTATCTTTAAAAAAAAAATTATGGGAGTTACAATCCAACTTTACTCTTCATGGTTTAAGTAAATGTAAATGTTGAACACCATCTGTTTTACTGTTTTAATTTGAATTTCTGCACTGAGCAGGAAATTTAACTTAATAGCCAATATGGCATCTTCAACTGTGTAAACTTGGGGAACTAATTCTGTGAAAAACATTTCTATTAGCAGTTATTCTTTATAAAGATCCTTTGGATAGGCTGGTTGTGTGGTATGAACTCCATTTTACTTGACTTGTATATTAATAACTGCATTACTATTAGTGTGAACTTTATACCCTCCATAGGTAACCAGATGTGCTGTCATAAATGTGATTAAATTTTCCACAAGGGCAGAAGAATTAACTATCTAAAGGAGATTTAATACTGGTCACCTAAGAGAAATGTCCTGCAATGATTTATCATAGAATAGTTTCCTGGATTACAGGCTTTTTAAAAAAAAATTCAAATGGAACCAACTGCATTTTGTAAAACTTCTGCTCTGAATAAGTCAGAGAAAGAGAAAAAGCAATACAGAATGTTCTAACAGCATCCTAGTGACCCTGATAGAATATTTTTTTTCATAGTACAAGTCACCAGAAAATTAGCACTACAGTATCTGAAAGGAACTTCATAGAGTAGATAAATTATCCTTTTTTGTACTATAATAAATTGAAGAAAAAAATAAATATAATGTAGGTTTGTGATATCCTGGAAATGCAGATTATTTAGATAATTAAACACCGTGGAATCATTTACAAAGATGCTAATTTGGCTGACTTCTTTTCAACCTTTTATGTTCAGGTTCTCTACAGCAGAATTGGATGATTACCCAAAATCATCTGAATAGAAAAGAGTTTGTATAATGAATGATTCTTTTTTGCTTTTCTTTTCTCCTTTATATTTTCAGTGCTGAGCTTGGCCATACCAGATCCATTCTATTTGCAAATCATTCTTACCAAGAATATTTAACTGATATTTCTTTGTCTTCCCCTCCATGGATCCTAATAAGCATGTTTAGTGTGGTGATTGGTTCAAATGGTGTACGATCTTTAGCTAATTGTTCCTCAGCCAAGGTAACCAATGGTTGTGCTCTGAAAAACCTTAACCCTTCAATAACAGATTTTGCAGTATCCCTGCAGAGTTTGCAGTTTACTGAGTTTATTTTCTGTACTCTGCAAAGAGCTGCCATCGTTTTGTGAAACATCAGAAAAGAAGCAGAAAAATCTTCTGTTCAATATGTGGCTATTCAAGCAAGACTTGTTTGTTATTCCAAACAATTCTGACAGTGTTACCTCAAGCTGGGCCAAATGAAACAGAGCACCAAACCTGGCAGTCATTCTGTCTAGGAAGGTGAGATATTTACATTTATTTATTTACCATTATTTCTAGCTCATCTCAACTCTGATACACTCCGGGCAGTTAACAACATTCATAATAAGAAACAAACACATAATACAGTCCCTATCCCACAATAATATCCTGCCTATCCAGGCAACTTGGGTCAAAGCCATGATGATATAGGATTGCTTTACCTTGCTTTTGGATGCAAAGAGTGATAGGGCTGCATGTACCTCCAAGAGCAGAGAGTTCACAAAATAAAGGCTAACACAGCAAATGTCTCTTTTCTTAACCTTCTTATTTTAGCTTGACCTTCTTTTATCTATAACAGAGGTCTCTAATCCCTATTTGTGGACTGCCACCAGTCTGCAGCATGACAGAAACTGGGCCACACAAACTAGCAAAGCCCCACCTGTGGGATGCAGGCAACATGCCCCCTCCGATCCATGAAAAAGCTTTCTCCACAGAACCGGTACCTAGTGCCCAAAAGCTTGGGTGACACTGATCAAGAACTTTGATTTGGTTTCTCAACATGCTCCTCCCCCCCCCAAATATATGCCTGGACTGGATGGGCAAATTCAATTTTGGCCTTGCTGGAATGGGACTTTCATCTGTAACAAAGGTGTATGGAAGTAGAGCTTTAGAACTTCCTTCGCTGTTGACATCATATGAGTACGGTAGATTGTATAAAACAGAATTAAAATAAAATAGCTAAGTTATTGGGCAGTATTTGGGGGAGACCAAGTAAGAGGGGAGTTCACCCAAATAAGACACTTTGCACTCTTTGGGAAAAGTTCCTGATTTTTGGAATCTTTCCATTTTACTGTAACTGTTGGACAGTTAGTGTCCTGTATGCTGTAGGAGTATCTTATATAGAGTCTTGTTCCCTCTTGCTGCCTACAAATGGTTAATAGTTGGATACTGTCCCAAAAGATTTGAAGGCAGTTCTAGTGCCTTCAAATCTTTTGGGACAGTATCCAACTGCCCTCTGAAAACCAATTAGAACCATTAGGTATCCAAGTCAATGCAATCTTGACAAGGTGGGGAGCTTGAGCGCTGTACCAGATTTATATATGATGGTCTATTTGTTTCTTGTGTATTTGTAAATATGCCAGAATTGTTGAAGAGTGGGCAACATGTACATTTTTTAAATAAGTAAATACATTCTTTACAATATCACATTTGGTTGTGATTTCGGGAGAATATTATTTTGTGACTGGAGCAACAATATAGCAATAGCAATAGCACTTAGACTTATATACCAATTCACAGTGTTTTACCCTGCCAAGATGGCACCACCGACGGCTTTTTTTTTTTTAATTTGAATTTATATCCCGCCCTTCTTCGAAGATTCAGGGTGGCTTACATTGTGTAAGCCTCGGGGCTGCCTTGGTGAAATGCTCTCTAATGCCTAACTTGATTCTGTTGGACACACACACCCCAAAAGAGAAACATTCTGTACATAATCATTCATTTTTTAAAAAACGTAGAGTCCAATTGTGGTGTGATCTCCAGAATCTGTTAGGCATTACTTACCTTCAGGTAATTTTCCCTTTCTATTGACAGGGCCTTGTGGCCTACCTGAGGCAGCTCCGGGTCGCATGAAGCCTTTGTTCTTAAAACAGCTTTGGAGAATGTTCCTCTGTGTAGCCCCCAAAAACTGTATGAAAGCACAGCCTATTCTTGCACAATTTTCAGAGACTCTGGAGCCTTTACCCTATTTTCGGGCATTCTCCACAGCCTCCAAAAATCACTCAAGAATGAGATGTGCTTTCAAGAATAATTATTGTCAGGTGTTGATGAATGCTGGTGTGTCACCCAAAATGTCATGGCGTATCACCTTTGACACACATGTCATAGGTTTTCCATCACTGTCCCAGCCTACCTAGCACACTCAATTGGACATATATAACAATTCCTAAAAGCAGAACTATAATAGTAAACTTAATTTGTTGAGATGGGAGAGAACACACAGCTGCTCTTTCCTTTCTTGAAGAGCTGATTTATGGGCCTGTTATTTATGTGACAGGGTTATATAATGATGTTTGATGTATAGTAAATGTAGGAGAGAAATCAGTTGTTAGCAAATTACAGAACCACAGTGTTATTCATGATTACAGTGGGGGAGGGGGAGAGAGAGAAAAGAAATGTGAGAAGCAAAAACATTACTTACTGAGACATTTTTGCTTTTAATAATGGAAATCCAAATAGAGAGAATTCTGAAGTAAGTGTGAAAGCTGTTCTTCGCAATTAGAGGTTGACATACTTATTTAGCAACCATTTTCTATAATTTTTATCCTCCTTCAGCACAGACATGTTTCCTTAGGCTTCTCAGAAATGGTTTTCACTTACAACAGACATAAATAAAAATCAGCCAAATAAATGTGATATGCTCAAATTTCAAATGGCTCAATTATTTGTCTGGTTTTTGTCTACTTATTAATTTAAAGCATTTTTGTGCACAGTGTAACTGCATATGGAACTAGAAAATCAGGTATTTTTGCATCTTGATTTCAATTTTTCTCCCAGTTCAGCAGGGAATTATAGGCTATGGTCCTATTAACAGGGTTGTTTTGAGTTTATTCATTTTAGAGGTGAATTTAGCAAATGTTTGTCTGGTATGCCTTTTTAAATAAAATCATTTGAAAGTGCTGGCTTTTTATCCTTTAATTTGCCAGATCCAGGAGTCTCCTTCATTTTTGGAAAGAATAAGCCTTTCCTCTAAGCTACATACATTCCCTTTCTGATAGATGCCAGTAGCTGGGGCCGCAATGCCCCTTTCATGTTGCTTGCACATTGGATTGTGAATTCTTTTAGAAGGTTTCTTATTTAAGATCGTTTTAAAATTGCAAGAGGTCTTCACTTTTATTCAATTTATATAGCTGCCCATTTCATCATGGACATTTTGGGTGACTTTAAAACACATCCAATCACAAAAATAAAATATGTATCTGAAAACCAAAGTGCAAAACACAAAATGCAATTGAACCACAATGAACTTATTCAACAATCCAACCTTCATCCATAGAATCTATGCATATACTGTAGATTTGCTATGTATTACTTCTACACAACAGTTATTGGTCTCATTCGAGACAATGATGAATCCGCATACAGATGGGAGGTTGAACGATTAGTCTCGTGGTGCATCCGGAACAATCTGGAATTGAACACACTCAAAACAGTAGAAATGGTGGTAGACTTTAGGAGAAATCCTTCCATATTTCCACATCTCACAATACTAGACAACACAGTATCAACAGTAGAAACCTTCAAATTTCTATGTTCTACCATATTGCAAGATCTAAAATGGACAGCTAACATCAAAAACATCATCAAAAGAGCACAACAAAGAATGTTCTTTCTGCGCCAACTCAGAAAGCTCAAACTGCCCAAGGAGCTCCTGATCCAGTTCTACAGAGGAATTATTGAGTCTGTCATCTGCACCTCTATAACTATCTGGTTTGGTTCTGCAACCCAACAAGACAGACACAGACTTCAGAGGATAATTAGAAATGCAGAAAAAACAATTCCTACCAACCTGCCTTCCATTGAGGACCTGTATACTGCACGAATCAAAAAGAGGTCTATGAAATTTTTTACAGGCCCCTCACATCCTGGACATAAACTGTTTCAACTCCTACCCTCAAAATGACTCTACAGAGCACTGCACACCAGAACAACTAGACACAAAAACTCTGCTAAACAAATAATTCCCTCAACACTGTCAAACGATTTACTAAATCTGCACTACTATTAATCTTCTCATCGTTCCCATCACCCATCTCCTTCCACTTATGACTGTAACTTTATTGCTTGCATCCTTACGATTTATACTGATATTTATTGTTTACCCTACCACTATCATTAAGTGTTGTAAGGGTTGTACCTTGATGAAGGTATCTTTTCTTTTATGTACACTGAGAGCATATGCACCAAGACAAATTCTTTGTGTGTCCAATCACACTTAGCCAATAAAATTCTATTCTATTCTATTCTATTCTATTCTATTCTATTCTATTCTATTCTATTCTATTCTACTGGTACTTGTCAGTGGGTCATGAAAGCTTATGCCACATGAACTACTTAATAAATAGAATCACAAGTAGCAAACCTTCTGGAACATTTCAAAAATGACTGATATAT
This sequence comes from Ahaetulla prasina, assembly GCF_028640845.1. NCBI lineage: Eukaryota > Metazoa > Chordata > Lepidosauria > Squamata > Colubridae > Ahaetulla > Ahaetulla prasina. The sequence continues at coordinate 275,728,334 of NC_080539.1, forward strand.
GACTTAAAAAGTTCTTAGTCAATTAAGAACAAGGGAAGCACACACACAATATTGTCAGATAACTTTTCAGTAAGCTCATATAGCACTGATATATATATATTGAAATGATACATATAAGAAGGGGTTTTTTTTTAAAGTACTGTAAAACAATAATGAATGGGCATATATTTGGCCTTTTTAGCAAATTTTGAAAAAAAAATATGTTCAAATGTTTATATAAGAATAAGATCTTTAATTGCTGGGCTAATCCTAAAATGCATTTTATTATCAGTGCATGGCAAAAGAACAAAGATGAGGTACTAAGAATAAGCAGCAGTAGTTACTGCTACTTACTGAACTTTGCCCGCACTTCAGGTCTACCTTTTAAGCAAAATATAATAGCGTAAAGCCAAGTCTCATTTGAGTCAAATTTGCTTTGTGGTGACTTCAAATGTTGTTGCCCTGATAACAAGCTATACTGTCTTCATTTGATTTATTTTTCAACATCTCACTCTAAGCAACAGTACCAGGATTTTTCAGTAGTATGCTTTCCAAGAACTGGCTCTGCTTAGCTTCTGAGATGAAACAACTTCAGAAAGTTCAGCATTACTGAATAAAAATAATCACCTAGTCAGAAAAGTGGAAGTTGATAGACCTTTCTTTCTTTCTTATAAAGGATTCATGTTTGCAGTCTTGTGAATATGATTATTGTAAAATCAGTTTTGTATAATTGTAATACTTTGGATAGCTAATACATTTTTTCATTAGATAATCTATCTATCTATCTATCTATCTATCTATCTATCTATCTATCTATCTATCTATCTATCTATCTATCAATTTATTAAACAATAAGGCATATATATATTATATGATGTAGCACGACCACAAAGCCAAACAACAGCTATGCAGCTCACCAGCTCAAATCCCTCTGCAATACAGACTAAACAGAGCACAACCAAGCCCCCACCCAAACAGGACACACCCCCAGCCAATCAGAGCACAAAAAAACCCCATCCAATCAGAGCACAGCCAAACTCCCACCCAATCAGTTCAAACCCCCACTAGCAGTTAAAAGGAAGAAACAGCTGCGATCGCACACTGCTCCCAGAAGCACGAAGCTGAAGCCTGAAGATGACGAATGAGATTTCGTCATATATATATATATGTATGTATAGGTCTTTGGTTATTCGGGTATTCTCCCGTGTAAAATTGGAAGTGTCTTGGGGACATTTCGACGAAGTCTCATTCGTCATCTTCAGGCTGGTGTTTACAGCTTCGTGCTTCTAGGAGCAATGTGTGATCGCAGCTGTTTCTTCCTTTTAACTGCTAGAGGGGGTTTGAACTGATTGGTTGGGAGCTTGGCCGTGTTCTGATTGGGTGGAGGTGTGTTCTGATTGGTTGGAGGTTTGGCTGTGCTCTGATTGGATGGTGGGGTTGGCTGTGCTCTGATTGGATGGGGGGGTGTTCTGTTTGGGTGCGGGGGGCTTGGTTGTGCTCAGGTTAGTCTGAGTTGCAGGGGGATTTGAGTTGGTGAGCTGCATTGCTGTTGTTTGGCTTCGTGGTCGTGGTCGTGGTCGTGCTACATCTTCATGGTGGATGTCAATCTGCTGCATGTATGGATTGGAGGAGTTTGAAATGGCTAATGATGCAGCTGCGGTTTGGCTTCTGCTCCGCGGTTGTGCTTCTGCTCCGCGGTCGTGCTTCATCATCAGTGTGGGTTTGAGTCTGCTTTCCGTGTGCATGTGTGGTGGTGACATGTGTGTGGCCCTCGTGAGTGTGGGTCTTGCATCATTCTTCATGTTAGGGACTCGTTTGTCAATGTGGGCGGGTTTTCAAATGGCTGGTAGGCGGGAGGTATCATCTCGTTTATTCATGCTGTGTGGGTGTTTTTCTATCTCGATGGCTTCTCTGATTATTCTGTTGTTAAAGTGTTTAGTTTTGGCAATAGTTCAGGTATTTTTAAGTCAATTTTATGTTCTGTGGCTTTAAGATATTGGACGAGGGAAGAAGTTGGTTCCTCTTTTCTGACTGAGTTCTTATGTTTTTCAATGCATGCATTTATTCTTCTGTTGGTTTGTCCGATGTATGTGGTGCTGCAGGCAGTGCATGGGATTTCATATACTCCTTGATTTCAAATTTGATTTCCTTGAAATTGATTTGAAATCAAGGATTATATGAAATTTTGCGTTTGTCTGAAACACCAGCCTGAAGATGACGAATGAGACTTCGTCGAAACGTTGCCAAGACACTTCCAATTTTACATGGGAGAACACCTAAATAACCAAAGACCTACATACAAACACCCGTGAAAACCTCAGAATATATATATATATATATATATATATATATATATATATATATATATATATATATATATATATATATATGTGTTTTCTGAGGTTTTCGCGGTGTTTGTATGTAGGTCTTGGTTATTCGGTTTTCTCCGCGTAAAATTGGAAGTGTCTTGGCGACGTTTCGACGAAGTCTCATTCGTCATCTTCAGGCTTCAGCTTTGTGCTTCTGAAGCCTGAAGATGACGAATGAGCCTGAAGAAGCCTTCAGCACGAAACTGAAGCCTGAAGATGATAACCTCAGAATAAATATATATATATATATATATATATATATGTCTTTGGTTGTTCGGGTTTTTTCCCGTGTAAAATTGGAAGTGTCTTGGCGACGTTTCGACGAAGTCTCATTCGTCATCTTCAGGCTTCAGCTTCGTGCTTCTGCGGGCAATGTGTGATCGCAGCTGTTTCTTCCTTTTAACTGCTAGTGGGGGTTTGAACTGATTGGGTGGGAGCTTGGCTGTGCTCTGATTGGATGGGGGTTTTTCTGTGCTCTGATTGGCTGGGGGTGTGTCCTGTGTTGGTGGGGGCTTGGTTGTGCTCAGTCTAGTCTGTGCTGCAGGGGGATTTGAGCTGGTGAGCTGCATAGCTGTTGTTTGGCTTTGTGGTCGTGCTACATCTTCATAGTGGGTGTCAGTCTGCTGCATGAATGGAAAATCAGACTCGAGATCTCCAACATCCTCTGCACCAGCAAGCCACCCAAAAGCAACTTACCCAAAGAGGAACAGACAGCACTACTTAACCTGAAAAAAGATACCAGCATAATAATCCTACCAGCAGACAAGGGCAACGCCACGGTGGTTATGAACACATCTGACTACCAAACCAAATTAACCAACCTACTCCAAGACCCTGCATACAAGCCCCTAAACACAGACCCCACCACCTACCTAGAAAAAACCACTAGATCCAAAATAAAAGCCTCCCCCATCAGCGAAGAAATCCAACAAAGAATCATTCCCAGAGAGAAATCATCCAGATGCCCTAAGCTCTATGGCCTCCCCAAGATACACAAAGAAGGAACCCCACTCAGACCCATAGTCAGCTCCATAGGCTCACCTCTACAAAACCTAGCCAAATTTCTCGCCAAACAACTACAGCCCTATGCAGAATCCATCACCTCACACGTAAAAAACTCATTCCAGTTCATAGAGATCATAAAGAAACAAAACTTACAGCCCAGCGACCTACTCGTGAGCTTTGATGTCATATCCCTCTTCACCCAAGTGCCAATCAAAGAAGCCTTGACAGCTATCCAAAACAAATATAACCCCCCCAAGCACATCCTAGATCTGACCAACCACTGCCTATCCAACACATACTTCATCTATAATGGACAAAAATACAAACAAGTAGAAGGAGCACCCATGGGATCACCCGTCTCACCTGTCATTGCCAATCTCTACATGGAACACTTTGAAACCCAAGCTCTAGAAAAATCTGATCACAAACCCAAACTCTGGCTCAGATATGTAGACGACACCTTCATAATCTGGCCACACGGGAAAGAAAAACTTGAAAACTTCCTCACACACCTCAATAGCCTACACCCCAAAATACAGTTCACCATGGAAACAGAAGTTAATAACCAACTTCCCTTCCTGGATGTCTTAGTCTACAGAAACCCAATGGCTCCTAGGACACACCATCTACCAGAAGAAAACACACACAAACCGCTATCTGCACGCACTCTCACACCACCACCCAGCACAGATCAACTCCGTAGCCAAGACACTCATCTCCAGAACAAAATGCTTAGCTGATGAACAACACCTAAAACCCGAACTAGACACTCTCACTAACGTACTAACATCCAATGGATTCCAAAGAAATAAGATTACCAAGCTAATCAAAAAAAACCCCATCCAATCAGAGCACAGAAAACCCCATCCAATCAGAGCACAGAAAACCCCATCCAATCAGAGCACAGAAAACCCCATCCAATCAGAGCACAGAAAACCCCATCCAATCAGAGCACAGAAAACCCCATCCAATCAGAGCACAGAAAACCCCATCCAATCAGAGCACAGAAAACCCCATCCAATCAGAGCACAGAAAACCCCATCCAATCAGAGCACAGAAAACCCCATCCAATCAGAGCACAGAAAACCCCATCCAATCAGAGCACAGAAAACCCCATCCAATCAGAGCACAGAAAACCCCATCCAATCAGAGCACAGAAAACCCCATCCAATCAGAGCACAGAAAACCCCATCCAATCAGAGCACAGAAAACCCCATCCAATCAGAGCACAGAAAACCCCATCCAATCAGAGCACAGAAAACCCCATCCAATCAGAGCACAGAAAACCCCATCCAATCAGAGCACAGAAAACCCCATCCAATCAGAGCACAGAAAACCCCATCCAATCAGAGCACAGAAAACCCCATCCAATCAGAGCACAGAAAACCCCATCCAATCAGAGCACAGAAAACCCCATCCAATCAGAGCACAGAAAACCCCATCCAATCAGAGCACAGAAAACCCCATCCAATCAGAGCACAGAAAACCCCATCCAATCAGAGCACAGCCAAGCTCCCACCCAATCAGTTCAAACCCCACTAAAATCCAAGACAGAGAACAAGAAAACGGCACAGCCCTCCTCCCATATATAAAAGGCACCACAGACAGAATCAGCAAGATCCTCCACAAACACAACATCAAGACAGCATTCTGCACAAACAGAAAAATATCCACCATCCTAAGAAACCCCAAAGACAAAATTGAGTTAGAAAATCAAGGAGTATATGAAATCCCATGCACCGCCTGCCCCACCACATACATTGGACAAACCAACAGAAGAATAAGTGCGCATTGAAGAACACAAGAACTCATTCAAAAAGAGGAACCAACTTCTTCCTGGTCCAACACTTTAAAGTCACAGGACATGATATTGACTTTAAAAAGACCAGAACTATCGCCAAAACTGAACACTTTAACAACAGAATAATCAGAGAAGCCATTGAGATAGAAAACGCCCACACAGCATGAACAAGCGAGATGACACCTCCGCCTACCAGCCATTTGAAACCCGCCCTTATTGACAAACGAGTCCCTAACACGAGGAATGACACCAGACCCACACTCACGAGGTCCACACAGGATGTCACCACCGCACATCCACCCAGAAAGCAGACCCAAACCCACACTGATCATGAAGCACGACCAAGGACCAGAAGCCAGACCGCAGCTGCAACATTAGCCATTTCAAACCCTCCAATCCATTCATGCAGCAGACTGACACCCACTATGAAGATGTAGCACGACCACAAAGCCAAACAACAGCTATGCAGCTCACCAGCTCAAATCCCCTGCAGCACAGACTAGACTGAGCACAACCAAGCCCCCACCAACAGAGGACACACCCCAGCCAATCAGAGCACAGAAAACCCCATCCAATCAGAGCACAGAAAACCCCATCCAATCAGAGCACAGAAAACCCCATCCAATCAGAGCACAGAAAACCCCATCCAATCAGAGCACAGAAAACCCCATCCAATCAGAGCACAGAAAACCCCATCCAATCAGAGCACAGAAAACCCCATCCAATCAGAGCACAGAAAACCCCATCCAATCAGAGCACAGAAAACCCCATCCAATCAGAGCACAGCCAACCCCCCACCCAACCAGTTCAAACCCCCACTAGGAGTTAAAAGGAAGAAACAGCTGCGATCACACATTGCTCGCAGAAGCACGAAGCTGAAGCCTGAAGATGACGAATGAGACTTCGTCGAAACGTCGCCAAGACACTTCCAATTTTACGCAGGAGAAAACCCGAATAACCAAAGACCTACATATATATATATGTGTGTATGTGTGTGTGTGTGTGTGTGTGTGTGTGTGTGTGTGTATGTGATAAACGTTGGTGTGTGCACGTGTGTGTGTGTAGTGTATATCACCATAATGAAAGAGGATCCCTTTTTATTATGTGAGGTATACATGTAATAAATAAATAAATATTAATATTCACTGCCTTATTATTTTCCCTTTGCAATAAAGATGTCTCTTTACCTCTTTCCCTAGTAGAATCAGCGTCTGCTTAAGAGTACATGGCCCTCCTATGTGCTATTTGCGGATGACAATGCTGCCTGCCAATGCAAAAATGTGCATTTTTGGAATGATTTGGAAGGAAGAATGATGCTGGTACCCACTAAGCTTTGCCGTCTAACCAGTGCCTACTCAGACTTAGCCTAAAGCTCGTCCTGATCAGAATATAGTATATCAAATGTCCTTTTAGAAGTTAGAATCGTTTGAATGGATTGACATAATTTTCTCTATAGCCTTTCTGTCTCCTATTATAGGTAAAAATATCTTGTCTCTAATAATCGTGCTGGCTAGATTTTTTTTTTTTACTTGATAGCTTACTTCTAATTAGTGTTTGCATCTCTTCTTCCTTGCTTTTTTCTCTAGGTCAGTTTTGCATCCTCATCAGAATACTGAGATGTCATCTCCATGATTCTAAGCTCTTGAAATCTCATTTGTGCTAATGAGAGTGTCAAGTTGTTTAGTTCTGGTTTGTGATATATTTTATCTTAGTAGTAGCTTCTGCACGTTTATGTACACATTTAATTCAATAAACTGCAGATTTTTAAAGGCATATTCAGAAAAATGAACTTGACATATAAAAGCAGCTTAAGCTATATATGAACAACATGCATACAACATAGTTAGATCATATCAGAATTGTTCACTTTATCATATACTAGATCAAATTTCCTTCTCATAATTTTATAATAGATGTTGCAGTGTCCACAATCTTTCCAGTATGGACAGTTCACTATATCAAAATGTTACTTAGGCTAGCATTTGATTTCTACCATTACAATCCCAACTGTTTTCCTAGCTATTGGTATTCTGCTAAGCTAGAAGTTCTTCTGATTTCTAAATTACATTTTAAAGTTTAAAATTTGGCAACTGCCAAATTGAATCTGTCTGGATTCCTCATTAATAATGTGTAAATAAGGTAAAAGATACGTAGATACTGTTCTAAAAAATTCAGAAATCTATTATGTATTCATGGACTAATGTATGTCTTATGAGGCATTATAAACTTCACTGTTCGTTTTGTTGATAGCATTGCAGGTGACCTTTAAAGCAGAGGTCTTCAACCTTGGCAGCTTTAAGATTTGTGGACTTCAATTCCCAGAATTCTCCAGCCAGCTACGCTTTTTTTTTTTTGCGTAGCTTCTTTTCCAAAAACTCTACACTACTAACCAGAGCATACAAAACATTTGCTAGATCTATTCTTGAATACAGCTCACCTGTCTGGAACCTATACCACATTTCTGACATCAACACAATTGAACGTGTCCAGAAATATTTTACAAGAAGAGTTCTCCACTCCTCTGAATATAACAAAATACCTTATACCACCAGACTTGAAATCCTGGGTTTAGAAAACTTAGAACTCTGCTGACTCTGACAAGACCTGTGTTTAACTCATAGAATCATCTATTGCAATGTCATTCCTGTTGAAGACTACTTCAGCTTCAATCATAATAATACAAGAGCAAACAATAGATTTAAACTTAATGTTAACCGCTTCAATCTTGATTGCAGAAAATATGACTTCTGCAACAGAGTTATTAACACTTGGAACACACTACCTGACTCTGTGGTCTCTTCTCAAAATCCCAAAAGCTTTAACCAAAAACTGTCTACTATTGACCTCACCCCATTCCTAAGAGGACTATAACCTTGTGAAGGTTGTAGAGAGTGTCATGGCACGGTAGTTACCCCAATACCTGGATGAAGCTGTCTATCTAGACCAGTTCCAGTCCGGCTTCCGGCCCGGATATAGTACAGAGACAGCTTTGGTCGCGTTGGTGAATGATCTCTGGAGGGCCAGAGACAGGGGTTGTTCCTCTGCCCTGGTCCTATTAGATCTCTCAGCGGCTTTTGATACCATCTTCCTGCACCGGTTGGAGGGGTTGGGAGTGGGAGGCACCGTTTATCGGTGGTTCTCCTCCTATCTCTCTGACCGGTCGCAGACGGTGTTGACAGGGGGGCAGAGATCGACCGCGAGGCGCCTCACTTGTGAGGTGCCGCGGGGGTCGATTCTCTCATCTCTCCTGTTCAACATCTATATGAAGCTGCTGGGTGAGATCATCAGTGGCTTTGGGGTGAGATACCAACTGTACGCTGATGACACGCAGCCATACTTTTCCATCCCAGGCCACCCCAACGAAGCTGTTGAAGTGCTGACCCGGTGCTTGGAAGCTGTAAGGGGAGAAACAGGCTCAAGATCAATCCCTCCAAGACGGAGTGGCTGTGGATGCCGGCACCCTGGTACAGTCAGTTGCAGGTGCGGCTGACTGTTGGGGGTGAGTCATTGGCCCCAGTGGAAAGGGTGCGCAACTTGGGTGTTCTCCTGGATGAACGCTATCGTTTGAAGATCATTTGACGGCCGTCTCCAGGAAAGCTTTTCACCAGGTTCGCCTGGTTCGCCAGTTGCGCCCCTTCCTCGACCGGGATGCCTTATGCACGGTCACTCATGCTCTCGTTACCTCTCGCTTGGATTATTGCAATGCTCTCTACATGGGGCTCCCCTTGAAGTGCACTCGGAGGCTTCAGTTAGTCCAGAATGCAGCTGCGCGGGTTATAGAAGGAGCCGCACGCGGCGCCCGTGTAACACCACTCCTGCGCAGACTGCACTGGCTGCCTGTGGCCTTTCGGGTGCACTTTAAGGTGTTGGTTACTACCTTTAAAGCGCTCCATGGCTTAGGGCCTGGGTACTTACGGGACCGCCTGCTGTTACCTTATGCTTCCCACTGATCCGTACGCTCATACAGAGAGGGACTTCTCAGGGCGCCGTCCGCCAGACAATGTCGGCTGGCGGCCCCCAGGGGAAGAGCCTTCTCTGTGGGGGCTCCCACTCTCTGGAACGAACTTCCCCCTGGCTTGCGCCAATTGCCTGACCTTCGGACCTTTCGCCGCGAGCTGAAGTCATATTTATTTACTCGCGCAAGGTTGGCTTAAATTTTAAATTTTTTAAATTTTTTAAATTTTACATTTTTGGATGTATTTTGATTGGGTTTTAGATTTTAATATGTTTTAAATTTCGGCCAATTTTATAATAAGTTTTTTAAATTGTTTATTTTAATTGTATTCTGTTATTGTTTTTATTCCGGCTGTACACCGCCCTGAGTCCTTCGGGAGAAGGGTGGTATAAAAATCTAATAAATAATAATAATAATAATAATAATAATAATAATAATAATAATAATAATAATAATAATAATAATAATAATAATAATAATATAAGGGGCGTGCATAAGAGCACAAAAGTGCCTACCGTTCCTGTCCTATTGTTTCCTTTCATTATATCAAATTAATATAGTTATTGCATACTTTTGCTCATATATATGCTTATATGATATGTAGTTATTTTATGTTGATGCTTGTGTATATTGTTGTGACAAAATAAAAAAAACCTCTATGAGCTGATCTCCAATTCTAGAAGCAATACAGCAGTATCTCAAAGAAGCAACACAGGAATGCCTTCTTTCTAACTTCACCCCTGGCTTACCTTCTCTGATTCATATTTGAAGACTGGACTTCTGTGTATATCAGAATTGCACCTTATAATTTATTGGGGAGAAGAAACTCAACCCCTGCTTGCTCTCATTCTAGGATAAATATGCTGAAATATATAATGTATGATGACAATTTGTCCCATGTATATCGTAGCATTGTTTTTCCCCCCCTCCTCTGAATTAGGAAATGCACATGCATACCATGTTTCTAAATATCAGTGATAAGGATTTTTAGCCTGCAGGATGGTATTGATGCACTGGATTTCTCTAGTTGCCATGTATCCATTTGATATCCTTTTTCTGAGGAGCTGGAAAAGGACAATGGGAGAGCCTTCACTGTCATCTGACAGTAAGGAAAAAAAAATGTTCTGGATCTGTGTGATCTAATGTGACCTGAATAAAACACTTTAGATTTCTACAGGCAATATTTCACAAAACACTGAGGGGTGGGGACTAGTAGAGATTTATTGCAACTTTAGAGCAGAGTATGTACATATTCCTAATAAACCTTGCTCTTTGATAATCAGATGGGACACAGGATGGGCTGAAATATTACTGAATTCTAAATGCTTCTAATCAAGCTGCACTCATTTCTGGAATCAACAAATCGTAAGACATGTTTTCTGCTATCTTGGATTCTACCTCTACTATTTATCTCTTGGGCTTCTCATTTCACTTGTTCATAAGATCTTCTAGCAATTCACTACTTTATGCAGTATCATTCTTTGCAATTAATTTCTCATTAGGTTACACATAAAGCCAGTGCACAGAAATAAAAAGAAAATATATATGTGTATATACCTTATATATACACACACTCTCTCTCACACAAACACACTAGTTTTAATGATTAAATTATATATATATATATATATATATATATATATATATATATATATATATATATATATATTTATTTTCTGTCGAAGTACCTGATCTATCCCAATATGGGAGGGAGCATAATGCTTCCCTTTTGCCTTTCAGCTCCATTCCAGGAGCCCTCAAGCAGTCGCATTCACGACAAACCATTTTATACCAAATTTATATTTTGCTGACAAAGAAATAAAGGGAGACTAGTATAGATCTATTTTGAGCTATTTAATTCTCATCAGCTAGCCATATCCTTACCCAAGTTCGAATCCGAGTAAGGCTATGGCTAGCTAATGAGAGCTAAATATAGCTCGAAATAGATCTATACTAGTCTCCCTTTATTTCTTTATCAGCAATATATATATAAAATACACACACCCACAGTCTCACATAGACAGGGTACTCAAGAAGAAATCTCAAAGAACTGTACAGATATATATAAAATAAAGAATTTGTAGGATTGGAATGCTTTGGTCTTTTCAAAAATGCATACAAATCCTTCTTAGGTTACCATGGCTATTACAGCTAACATTGCAATTAGCCTTCCTTAAGAGTTCACATTATCAAGATGCCTCCTTTTTATATCACATGATCATTCTCAATATTTGAAAGTTAATACAAAGGAGAATGAGAACCTCTTATTTAGGAATAATTTTTATTAGAAATCACAATTACAACAATTAAAAATACAAACAAAAAATAAAAGAATAAAGTAGAAGGTGCAGAAAAAAAATAGAAGGAAAATAGAAAAGAAAGAAAAATAAGAATGCAGTGAAGAAAAAGAAAAAAATATATAAAGAAATTACTTCCTCCTATAACCAATTTTAACTTACCACCTTTTTTAAAAATACAACAAATAATCTCTTCTTCCTATATCCCATTCCTTATCTAAAAAACAAGTCTTTAGAAGTTCATCATTTCAATCCTGAGGTCAGAAAAGTCCATTAAGAATTACAGGAGATAATAATATATCTATTTTAACCTTCATCAGATAAACTCAACAGTATGTCCCTTTTTTACCTGAGTATTATCTGAATTGCTAACATTGCTTATACTTGCTTATGCTTGTTACATTGAAAAGTAATTTTATTTATTTATTTTCTTTTTCTATATTATATACTTATTTTTTTCTTTCATTTCTATTGTTTATTTTCTGCATTTTCTGTTTTTTTTCCCTTTGTTAGTCTTTCATTTTGTATGTACTGGTTTTTATTGTTGCAATAAAATTACATGGAATTTTATAAAATTGCTGTTAAACAAATCCGAGTGTTTGTGCTGCTGTAGAGACCTGTGGTAGAATGCCAAACAAAATAGCCAACAAATTGCTTTTAAATTCTTGGTTGTAAATCTTCAGATTTGCAACGAGAATTAAGTTGGAATGAGATATATATACTTCACTTTTATATCTTTAAAAAGGCAGGACTTAAATGTGATAAATGGCATAAATTTTATTGTAAAGTTCATATAGCATTTTTAATGAAAAGCTACTGTTTTGTATGCATGATCTTGGACTGTGTGGATTATGTTAGATTGGAATGAAAAAAACATCTCAGGTAAACATAGACGGAGATGGGGAAAAAAAAACACCCAATAAATAGGTTGAAAGCAAAGGGATTAGCTGTACCAGCTGTATAAAAATTACACAAGAGCTGCTTGATCTCTCAAATCCTCAAGGATTGCATCTGATCATACAATATTCAGAGCCATATGCTGTGTATATGTTTAACTTGTCGGTAGGACATATTTGATATATAATCTACATGTTTAATGGATAAGTTTCAATAGGAAGAAACGTACAGTGGAAGCAAATTTATAGTAGCTTCTTAAAAAAAAAAGATAAAGCCAATGAGCTATGTAAACGCTCAACATCATAGAATGGAAAATACCGTGCTCCCAATTCATTATGTATAACCATCTGGCAACACTTTGGCACCAGTATTACCCAGTCTTAAAAAACCCGATACATAGATTTAGTTTGTATTCTTGCTCTCTTTCTTTTTTCCAATCTGCCTTCTAGAATGTGGCAATATGGTTCCTTTCCTTGCCTAACCTTCCTCACTGATCCTCAGCTGGGATCAGTGATAAAGCTGGGATAGGAATCCAAAGCTTCCCATGTGTAATGATAAGGGCACTTATCATCTGTTTAATATAGAAGGTTCCAGATTGAGGAAGCTCATCTAAGACCAAACTGTGCTGCTTTCATGACACTGAAAGACTATGTCAACGATAAGTATCTTCATTATTTTGACTCTTGCTTTATTTTTTTAATTTCCAAGTCACTTTTTTTTTCTATACCTCTAGTTTCATTTAGTAATAACAATGACCTAATAATAAAAAACCAATGATAGCCAGTATAATCCAGTGGTTATGGCACAAGGCTAAAAAGCAGGAGATCATGAGTTCAAGTCCTGCCTTAACCCTGAAAGACAGCTGGGTGACTTTGGGCCAGTCACTCTTTCAGCCCAACTCATATCACAAGGATAATAAACAAACAAACAAATAATAAAAATCAATAAATAAACCTTTCCAATATTCAGGCCATTTTCTTTTAGAGTAAGAAAACAACAATATTTCAAAATAAAAGAAATGGTGTGCCTTTCCAGAAGGCCTCTTGAATAAACAGAAAAATATTTTCAATTAGATGTGGTATTTAGATAAGGGAATAGGAGGGCAAGTGGTCAAATTCGCAGACGACACCAAGCTGGGGGGACTAGTCAATACTTTGGAAGATAAGCTTAAGATCCAGAAGGACCTTGACAGAGTTGAATACTGGGCCTGATCCAGTGGTAAAATCCAATTTTTTTTACTACCGGTTCTGTGGGCATGGCTTGGTGGGCGTGGGGTGGCTTGGTGGGCGTGGCTTGGTGGGCATGGCAGGGGAAGGATACTGCAAAATCTCCATTCCTACCCCACTCCAGGGGAAGAATACTGCAAAATCCCCATTCCCTCCCCACTCCTGGGGGAAGGATATTGCAAAATCTCCATTCCCTCCCCACTCTGGGGCCAGCCAGAGGTGGTATTTGCTGGTTCTCCAAGTTACTCAAATTTTCCGCTACCAGTTCCCCAGAACTTGTCAGAACCTGCTGGATTTCAATTCAATTCAATTCAATGCAATGCAATGCAATGCAATGAAATGCAATTCAGCAGTAAGAAAAGTAAGGATTTACATTTAGGCAAAACAAACAAACAAACAAACAAACAAACATGCACAGGTATGAAATTGATGGTACATGGCTCATAGCAGTAATTGTGAGAGAGATCTAGGACAACTATTTAAGTATTAGCCAGCTTTGTGTGTGGCAGCTACCAAAAGAGCCGATATAGTGATAGGTTGCATCAACATAGGGATACTATCAAGGTCTAGCAATGTCGGCTGGCGGCCCCCAGGGGAAGGGCCTTCTCTGTTGGAGCACCTACCCTCTGGAACGAACTTCCCCCCCGGTTTGCGCCAACTACCTGACCTTCGGACCTTTCGCCGTGAATTGAAAACTTATTTGTTTATCCAAGCGGGACTGGCTTGATTTTTAAATTTTCAAATTTTGAATTTTTAATAATTTTATATGGGGTATTTTAGTTTGGGTCAATTTGACGGTTTTAATTTGGCCATTATTGAATATGTATTTTAACTGATATTTTAATTTTGTATATTTAATTGTTTTAATCTTGGCTGTACACCGCCCTGAGTCCTTCGGGAGAAGGGCGGTATAAAAATTTAAATAATAAATAAATAAATGTAAAGTGTTAGTACTGGCTAATAATGCTTTGGTAAGACCACATTTAGAATACTGCATCCAGTTTTAAGCACTGGATTAAAATGGTTTATAAACTCTTCATTCTTATTGTTAAAATATATGAATGTGTCAGGAGCAAAAGACCACATGGTGGTCCAATTAAACTGATTTATTGTTAAAGAAATCTATACACAGGAATCTTTGCAGCTGAGTATTGGTACCTGCTTAGTTAGATAAGGGTCAATGGCACTTGGTGGGGGAGACTAGGTTCTCTTGTGGCTATGTAGGGATTCTAGGCTGATCCCCCTTTTCACTCCACCCTCAGGTTCAACCATTTCTTCTCCTACAGTATGAGATGTTAAACCTTGCCTTGCCGGGCCTGAATGTATGTTTGTAAACTGGTCACTCTGACAACTGGAACTGTCAAAAGGCCTACAAGCATCCTTCAAACCCATCTTTCTACCCACCACTCACAAAACTCATTCTGCCCAATTTCCTCTTCACTCTACAATAAGAACTAAGAGGAGATTCTCTGCTATACCATGCTTTGATTGACAGTTCTAATGCCCAATCATCCCACTAACAAAAGCTGGATAAATGTTATTTGAACTGTAAGACCTCTGGTAGCAAGATTCCCCTCGATATTTTATCTGCATTAGTTAATGATTTGCCTTCAGCAGTATTTAATCTCCTAAAGTGTACAATAAAAAAATCTCATTAAAAATTGAATATGGAAGAAGTCCCCAATAGAAGTTCTCTTATTTTAATGGAACTAAAGTTTCCAATTAGAAATTGTATCTTTATTCTCTCAGAATAGAAAAAGGAGCAAAAATACATTATTACTACCTGCTTTGAGAATGCGAGTAAGTTTTATGATTCTGTAAAGGAGCCTGTCATCAAATACTTGCCTTGGTGCTAGAATTCTCTGAAACAGTGAAAAATCTCTCATTTTTTTAAAATTTGCATTTATATCCCGCCCTTCTACGAAGACTCAGGGCGGCTTACACTATGTCAAGCAATAGTCTTCATCCATTTGTATATTATATACAAAGTCAACTTATTGCCCCCAACAATCTGGGTCCTCATTTTACCTACCTTATAAAGGATGGAAGGCTGAGTCAACCTTGGGCCTGGTGGGACTTGAACCTGCAGTAATTGCAAGCAGCTGTGTTAATAACAGACTGTCTTAGCAGTCTGAGCCGCCAGAGGCCCCTATTCATGACTATAAATATATACTGTTTCGTTAGTGTTGTGTTCATAGAATACATTGTAGTTAACATAATTATAGTTTGTTTGATTTTGACTTAGTTTATTGCATGGAGCCAAACCATCATGGTTTATAAACTATAATTTTGGCTTGGTTCTATTTTATTAAAAAAGGATAACCCAACAAATCCTGGCTTAGATTGATTTAGTATGAAGTCAATACTGTCCTGTCTCCATAAAATGCAAAATGAAATTCAGTGAAACAATTCTGATGGACTTGGGACTAGGACAAACCTCTAATTCATGACTGAAGCTTACAGAGGAGGAAGCAAGTATCCAGTGGACAATGTTGTACCTAATGAAGTATTGGAAGATCTACATGTAAATCCAGGTGTCTGGCAAAGGTGGCAGCAGCATCTGATGCTTTCATCAAAATGATAAAAATATCATTACACCGTGGCTATTTAAGTCCCATCACTATCTTACCTGCATGTGTTGTCACAATGCATATACACTGAATGGATCATGACTCTTGCATTGTGATGGCATGAAACTGTTGTCATTATTTCCCCTCCTCCTCCAGCTCAACTTGCAGACAGATTTATGGTCAGCCTCAGTCTCACACTGCACTCTTTCTACCCTTAGAAGTTCCAGAGTATGGAAGGGGGATATATTTATTTATTAAACTTGTTATATGGCTGACTACTCAGTTACTAAGGATTTTACATAGGAGTATGCCTATGGGACACGGTGGCTCAGGGGCTAGGACGTTGAGCTTGTTGATCGAAAGGTCGGCAGCTCAGCGGTTCGAATCCCTAGTGCTGCCGTGTAACGGGGTGAGCTCCCGTTACTTGTCCCAGCTTCTGCCAACCTAGCAGTTTCGAAAGCACATAAAAATGCAAGTAGAAAAAATAGGGATCACCTTTGGTGGGAAGGTAACAGTGTTCCGTGCGCCTTTGGCATTGAGCCATGCCAGCCACATGACCATGGAGACGTCTTTGGACAGCACTGGCTCTTCGGCTTTGAAACGGAGATGAGCACCAGCCTCTCGAGTTGGGAATGACTAGCATGTATTGCGAGGGGAACATTTACCCTTTATATGGCTAACCAGAAAGACCTAAACCACAGTATAAATTATGGTAGCTAAAACTGTTACAGTTTTATGGGACTCTGCTGCTTATGATTCTGGGTTGTTCATTCTGGGAGTGGTCTGATGATAGAAGATGGATGCCAGAACTGGGTTTATTTTTCCTGTCTTCCATGGAGAAGGACAACTGTTTCTGTGGAGAAGGACAAGTCCTTGTAGTTCACCTCTTCATCCAAAGGTATTTCTGAAATATAGTTTACTTCAATATGATCAATGTTTTGGGTCCTTTAGATGGCCCACTTCTAAACACCAAAGATGTGTAAAATTTAATAGAAATTTTATGAAATGTATGTCTTGTAATTGTTTTATGCATATGCAATTTTTTTAAAAAAATGCTGTTATTTGAATATAAGGACAGTGAGTCAAACCGTAATGGGCTGAGTCAACCTTAAGCCAGTAAGGATAGAAGGAATCGAACTCCTGGCAATGTGAGCAGAGTTAGCCTGCAGTACTGCATTCTAATCACTGTGCCACCATGGCTCTTATCACCTTATTATTACCTATGTATTTAAACCACCCATAAATAATAGCTGCCAGAATGCTACAATATTTGTTTGTTTATTTGTTTAAGAAAATGTATATGATCTCATCAACTCAGTCTCAGTGACTGCAGGTGGCTTACAAAGACAACAACTCCATATAAGATGAACAGCAATAATAAATAATAATATACCAATAAGGAATAAGCAATAATATGAATACAATAAAGAAATAAAAGTAATTAAAATCTAATGTATTTGGCATCATCAAAAAACATGCTGTGGGAAACCAGATGTGAAGCCAACTTTTGGAAATTAATTCAGTAATCCATTATTAAGTAAATCTGGGCTTAATGTAGCACTTGCCAATCCAGTGTCTCTAGATGTTGCCAATGGCTATACGGTTTCTAAAGTCCAGAACATCTAGAGTAGGGTTTTTCAGCTTTTTTCTTCTATGTCCAACTTCCTATTTTTCTCCTCCATCTCCCCACCCCACATCCAGGCCCCATTACTGGATACAGAGTTGGGATAATAGCTGGTTTGTTTTCTGGGATCAACAAGACAGTATTTTGAAGATAAGTACATTGCTTTTCTGTGTTCCCCTTGGCATGGCCATTGCCACCTGCTTTATGTGTTTCACCTGTGTCCCCCTTGGAATATTCTAGGGTCCTCAGGGTGCCCAGTGCCTTCCCTTAGTTCAGAACCACTAATCTAGAGTGCACATGTTGGGTAGCCAGAAGTTTTCCTCCTCTTTGTCATTTTCCAATAGGAATATATGACATTTTTCAGCCTTGGAGTAGTCTGCCTCTGGGTTTAAGACTTTCACCATCCCTCTTAATGTTCCAGATGTTGTTTAAAATGGAACAGTTCTGTAGAGTATTTGGGAATACCTAGTTGGTGTTCTTTCTTTGTTTTTTAAATCAATATTTGCAATAATGGTGAATATCTGTAGCTTGGGTGTCGGATGAGAGTGAAAGGGAAAGGGAAACTAAACTCTGCTGAAGATGTTACGTAGCCTGGTAACAAAACTTTTGGAAACCAATCCACCAGCTCAGAGAATGAATCTTCACCCTCAAAAATCAATGTAATTGTTGTGTTCCATGTTTCTTACATTTTGGTTGTATTATCCATTTTTTTTCTATTATTGCCAAATATGTATTGTTTGGCAGCGCATCTTGTTCCGCAGAGTGGCAGAGTGTTAAAAGTCATGGCTTTAGTTGATCTGAAATTGAATGATAAGGTACTCGATTCCCATTCTGACCTTCCTGTAGTAGTGTTGTGAGGGGACAATGGTGGATGAACCACAAGTGCCAATTTAAAAAGTAACTTGAGTAACTACTTGCTCTGTTTGTTTAATGACATTATGAGAGAGTTTGGTGTATTCGTTAAGGTGCTGGTCTGAAAGCAGGAGGTTCTGAGTTCTAATTCTCTCTTAGACATGAAAGCTGGCTGGGTGACTTTGAACCAGTTACTCACACTTGTTCAGTCCAACCTACCTCACAGCATTGTTGCTGTGAGGAAAATAGGAGGTGAAGGCATTATGTACATGGCCTGAAGTTGTTCAAAATACAGGCAGGAGAAATCTAATAATAAAATGAGGAGCAACGTAGAACTTTTGACTTAGATCAGAAATTCAAGAAATCAGATATTTTGGCAAACACAAAATGGGGGACAAGTTAATGAAGCAATATATTCTGTTGAATGTGTCTTGCAATGGGATAGGACAAATATTATTAGCAATAGTATTCTTGGGAAAAATTAACATACTATTATGCATAGCATCTGTGAATTACCATTTCCATTAAGTGTGTAAGCTTTAGCTTTATTACTTTGAATGAAGGACAGCTCCTTGCTTTCTTCAGCGCCTACGCATGGTAATTTAACCCATATATAAAAAAACAGCTTGCATGAAAAGGTTAAAACCAATTCATGTACAGAAATTGAGAGTGACTTTCGTTGATTTCTCTGTGATCCCAGGGAAGAATAATGATCTAAATATATCTTATTGAGAGAGACTAAAAATGCACAGGTGGCTCAAGTCAGCCACTTATTTTTGCCAGCAGAGGTAAGTGTACAAGTGTCACAGAAGCAACTGCTGAATGTCATGAAGTAGACATGCTTGAACTAGGCTATTTTAATTACAGTGTTTTGACATAGATTTAGTCTCCCTAGATTTGTCATAGGCAAACTTAGTTTACAATGCAGCAGTGCACACAGGGTTTGATAGTCAGCAACGTTAGCTGATATTTGAGGGTATTGGTGTAGATCAGGGGTATCAAACTCGATTTCGTTGAGAGCTGCATCAGGATTGTGTTAGATCTCGGGGGGCTGGGGTGGGCATGGCCAGCTCGATGTCATTTGTGTCACGGGTGCCTGTGGTCCCAAGGGGTCTGTCAGCAAAAATGGGCTCCCAAGCTCCCTTTTTGGCTACAACAGCCTCCTGCAACTCTCTCCGAATGAAAATGGAGCTCAGGTAGAGGCACTGCGGGCCAGTCCTTTGCTGTTTCCAGGGTGGCCCCATGGGCCAGATCTAAGCACCTTGTGGTCAGATCTGGCCCCTGGGTCTTGAGTTTGACACCTGGTGTAGATCTTCTGTAGATCCATTGGGAGCAAAACTGAAACTCACCCTATATGCAAATGTATCTGGAAACACTTATTTCTTTTCATTTCTTTAGCATTTTTAGACCCCATCTTGAATGAAATTAAAATTCCATGTAATACTTGCGGGTTGCAAGAAGACCATATAAAGAGTGTTATTAGTTCAATGGTATCGTTATTAGACAGTACGAGGATTGTGTGCTTAGTAAGGAGAGAGGTTTTCCTTTGCTATTGAAAATGGAAACAGGAAACTGGAATTAAAAGCAGTGTCAGCATCTGCAGTGGTTTTTAGGTCACTCAGCAAAATTAAAAACAACAAAATAAATTGCTGGCTGAATCCCTTTATTATCTTTCAATATAGAATTTACTGTCATCATTAAATAAAGTTAGCAAAAAACATTATTTTTGTTCTGCAAGTATTTTGAACTGGCAGTCTATAATAATAAGATACCAAGATTAAAAAGTTAAGGAAATGGTGACAAATATTACTAAATTCCACTGTCTTCAAAAACCATTCTAAAGTTAATTTATGATTAACTTTTCAAAATCACCTCAACTTCTTATTTTTTCTAGGCCAAGGAATTCTGCAGATGCGAAGAAATCGTTCTGTGCTTCTTTGTATTTTCTAGCTAAACTTTGGATCCTATAGTGTAGTTCAACAGAGATATATTTGGTTGTTCTTCAGAAGGCTCTAACTAGGACAGGAAACTCTTATTAGCATGTATTTGGTTTATGATTAAAAATGATATAGTTTAACCTTTAAATACTATATTGTACCCAAGTTTGAAAAACTGGAGTCAATGTTTTAGTAATATAAAGGTAAAGGTTCCCCTAGCACATATGTGCTAGTCATTCCTGACTCTAGGGGGTGGTGCTCACCTCCGTTTCAAAGCCGAAGAGTCAGCGCTGTCCAAAGACGTCTCCGTGGTCATGTGGCTGGCATGACTAAACGCCAAAGGTGCACAGAACTGTGCCTTCCCACCAAAGATGGTCCCTATTTTTCTACTTGCATTTTTACGTGCTTTCGAAACTGCTAGATTGGCAGAAGCTGGGACAAGTAACAGGAGCTCACCCCATTACGTGGCAGCACTAGGGATTCAAACCGCTGAACTGCCGACCTTCTGATCGACAAGCCCCACTAATAAATAGATTTCAAGTACCCCATCCATGGGAAAATTCAACTATAGTCTGCATATGACTTGCTTACTTTTATTGTAAACAGTGAGATTATTCAGCAAAGAATAAGGAATTTCACAGAACAATCCAGAACAATATTTAATGCGCATTTACTTCATTTATATTTTTTCCTCTCTCTCTGTATATTTATTTCCTATGTGTGCTTACTCCATTCACTGCTACTTTCTTCCAATGTAATATGCTTTACACTTTAGTGTTAAACTACTTTTGGATCCTAATGCTGAAATCAATGGGACATAGAAATTGCTGGCAAGATATTCTCTCTCTCTCTCTCTCTCTCCCTCCCTCCCTCCCTCCCTCCCTCGCATAAAGCAGTTTATGACATAATACAAAACATCATGCAACACTTTCTGTGCTGATGTTTGACTGTGCTGTACAGTTCAATATGAGCTACTTTCAAGGCAGATACAAGGCAGATGTATTCCAACTTTTCCCGCGAAGGCAGTACATTAGAAGTTCCATCGAAGACCTTGAGAAATCTGGTGAGGAAATATCTCTGAAATGATGACCCAAAAAGGCAAGAGTTATCTAGTTTCTTAACAAAGCTGAAGGATCCATTTCAGCTGGCTGAATAGCTTTTCCTTAAGTTTAGGGTTTGGTGTCCCTGCCCCCACAAACCAAACTGGAAAAAAAACACCCCACATAAACATGTACTACTCTTGTTCAATGAAGCTTGTTCCAAAAATACTACCATAAGATTTCAATAATAACCTATAAATCAAACTGTGAGGTTTTATTAGTGAGCAGGGTGATTTTTTTAAAAAAAATGTTTTCCATGCCTGATGATGGAGTCTTCAGTTTAGCTTCTTTGAGGGTACACAACAGAAGATACAAATATAAATCCCCCCCCCCAAGTCAACCTTAGGGCTCCTTTATTTTTTTCCCATGTTTTATTTGTTTTATGTATATAACACTCAATTTTCATCACAGTGTGTATGCTGAGTACAATTATGTTTAAATAGTCATATTTATACATCTTCATTAAAAGGGACGTGGTGGCTCAGGGGCTAGGACGTTGAGCTTGTCAATCGAAAGGTCGGCAGCTTGGCGGTTCCAATCCCTAGTGCTGCCGTGTAACGGGGTGAGTTCCCGTTACTTGTCCCAGCTTCTGCCAACCTAGCAGTTTTGAAAGCACGTAAAAATGCAAGTAGAAAAAATAGGGACCACCTTTGGTGGGAAGGTAACAGCGTTCTGTGCACCTTTGGCATTGAGTCATGCCAGCCACATGACCACGGAGATGTCTTCGGACAGCACTGGCTCTTCGGCTTTGAAAGGGAGATGAGCACCGCCCCCTAGAGTCGGCAACGACCAGCACGTATGTGCGAGGGGAACTTTTACCTTTACCTTTTACATCTTCATTATATTTAGTCATCACCACCATATTAATAATATAATAACATTATAATATACCAGCCTTAATACTTAACATTTAACATCATCTTCTTTAATGACTCTCCTCTATACCATTACCTCCCTTTATATCTCCCCCTTTCTAACTTCTATTTCTGTTATCTAGCCATTGATATCTATGGCTAGATATCAAAAAATATTCTGTTTCTTCTTTATCCTTAATACCAAGTGTTAGTCTATCCATTTCTGCACAATCTAATATTTTTTAAATTACATTCTCCTCAGACGGGATCTCATTGCTTTTCCATTGTTGCGCAAATACAATTCTAATTGCTGTCTTTCGCAGTACTCTTTTCAAATTTGGGTACTGTCCTCTTTGTAAACAAATTAGCAGTCTACGTGGACAGATTACATATCTAGAATCTCTAATCTATGCTCTCCAAGCAGAAATTAGGTACCCAATTCAGCCATTCCAGCTGCTGTGCCATCAGCCCCCTCTACCACAAAGATCCTGCAGGAAAAGGCAGTATGGACAACCGTGGGATCTGGCAGGGTGAGAGCTGTGAACCATAAACACAAAGCTTTTACAGTGTCCCAGTATAACAGATATAGTGCCCTTGTTGACCTAAATAGGAACACTAAAGTGACAGATCAAGGTAGTTGTGATACTGATAACTCAAACAATCAAGGGATTATGGTCCGAGATGAAGAACTTACTTTGGAAAAGTGTGACCCTACTTTGGAAAAGTGTGTATCAAGTATTACAGATCGGTCACACAAGAAGAGCACGGTATCCAAAAAGAGAAGCCACAAAGGAAAGATGCCCTTATACTCACAGCAGCAGCAGCGTGAGGCTTTTGGACAGAGCTGATTCTCTTTGAGGAGTGTCTGGAATGATCATATTGCTTCTAAAGAGAACTTGATAACATGGCAGGAAGGAAGCTGTAGAAAGAAGGGGCAGCATTTGCGCAGAGCTCCTTTTGCTCTGAGAGCAGGGGGGCGTTTTTCATGAACAAAGAGAGGAGGAACCCAAATGTTCAGTAACATCATACAAATCCTTTCAGTCAGACAAAATAAATTTTACTATACCTCTTAAATGTACAAAGCCAAAATATGGCTTGCATTTGCACAGAAAGTTATCACGATGAACCTTACACGTATTACACCGTTACTTTCTGCATAAGGCTATGTATATTTAATTGAAATCCAGTCAATATTCAGTGGGCTGTAGTCTTAAAAATCAGACTGTTAAGCAGAGCCATGGCTTTTACTAGTAGGGTTGTTATATTATTCTACTGATACAGAATCTTTTCAGCTTTGGATCCTGCAGCTTTTGTTTGCTCCATCTTCACTAAGACTTTCAAGATGGCTTGAATTATGCACCATAAAAACTCAAAGGGTCCCCATGATAATAATTTTTTAGGTCAAGTTAATAATGCATGGCTTGTATCTGTGTGAAAGCAGATACATGGATTATCATGTATATAGTGCATCTGAGGACAAGAACTTCCTTTTAACAAATGTAATCATCTGATAAAAAGATGGTTGGTCACAAAGTGAATAAATATAAAGAAAGGGACTTTGTTACTAAAGTCTCTACCTATAGCATCTTACCTTACTGCCACATAGGACTGTCATATTCTGGAGGAATTAACTGAATTTCACTCAGGGTATTTATTTTAATTTCAGGAGGATTAAAGTCACTCCCCCTCAAGTTACGCTATGCCTCCTAATTGTGACAATTGGAGATGATCCTAGGAGGGATGAGAAAATAATGTTAGGTGTGGATGCTATGAGTATATACTTCCAATAGGATCACCTAAGATATCAAGGTTTAGGGCATGCCAGCTGTCCAACTAAAGCAAGCAGGCAACTGTATTGGGTAATAATGATATAGGAAAATACTATAGGTGGGCAATCATTTTAGTGACAATAGCAAGGGTGTTCTTTCATACTGTATTCGAAAAGACCATGGACTAGGATCTTGTACCAGTCTTATATTTTACCAAGAAAACCACATGATAAAAATAAGATATAGTTGATGAACTTTCAGGTCAGATGGCACTCAACATACTTCCGAGAAAATATTGAGGATCATTCAGAGCTCTAATGGTGTTTATAATGCAGTTAGATTAATAACTTTGGTCTATAGTTGCTGATGTTGCCATACAGAAAAACAAAATCTGAAGAAGAATTGCCCAACTCCTAATGACTCTGGGCAATTATAATTAAAAACAACAACATCATTAAAAGCAGGCTCTTGGGGAACTTTTAATCTTCCTTTCCTGTGGGCAAAACCTGAAGTGGTTGAGGAGTTCATTGCCACAGTAATAGTCATGGAACTGGCCAAAGTTGTCAAAGGCCTGCTACACCGTAATTGTGACATTTTAAATCTGCTTTTCCTCTCAGTGTCACCTGGACTTAGGAGAAATTGCTTTTCTGATTGCCTTGGAGTGTTCTGATGTTGCTACCTGCCTGCATGAGTTTTGTTTCTAGTCTGGTCTACCTTGAAAGGTTGACAATACCTTGATCTGGGTGGCTAGGGCTTTGCATTGGATTGCAGCTATGCAGCCTCTCTCATTCTATTATCAATGGGTAAGGAAATTCTTGGAATGCCATTGGAGGACAATGAGTGATTCTGACTTGAGCATAACGTAGTGAGGTCTACATGGCAACAAAGATGGTAAAACATTTATACATTTCCACCTTTACTATGTCTGAATTTAGTCATCCACTAGCCCTGTTTCATGTTATCTCAGGCCCCTTCTGAAAAGGAAGGAGCGAGAGGTTCCTATATGGAAATGTGAGAGGAATATAACGACCATCTCAAATTGTCCTATTTTGGATATGATAATCATTAAAGAACCCAGCTCAAGGTAGAAGTCCTTACTGCTTTGAAAGTTGGAAAGAAAGAGAAAAAGAGGATGACTTGTAGCAAGGTGAATGTATTTTATTAAGGCAGTGTTGCATGCACCTCTGGAGGACCTGAAATATCAGGTTGCAGCAAACCATCCTGGAAAAGATCTATCTATGTCACTTGATGGCAAATAATCAAATCAAAGTTTTCACTTTGCTGAACGTCACTTACACTGAAATTAACAACATCTCCCTCTGTTCCATTTAAAGCTGTGTTTAATTTTTTTGATTTTTCAAGTCTGAATTGTGCAGTTACCCTGCAGGATGAATTATTATATAGACACCCAGATAAAGTTTTCAGGAAGAAATAGCAGATTCTATCATCCAATCCCATATATTCTATTCTTGAGCATGGGTCAAAAAACATGGTATCGTTGTGGTAAATGTGTAAATTAAAACTGACACCTGTTAGAGTAAAAAAAATCAAGATAAGTATAGAAGTCTTGATCGGAACAAGGCCCAATATATTATTTCTGTTTTAAAAAAACAACTAGTGAGTCAGCCTTATGCAATCTTGGATGATAGAAGTTATTTGGATCAAATTTCTTGTGTGATTTTGGAAAGAAGCAGCTTAATTCCAGAGAACAGATGGAGCAAGACACAATCTAATTCTCTCCAGTGTCTTCAGAACCATTCCTGAAATTATATTTCTGGTTATTTGGTGGAGGTAACATGATGATAGTCATGCGAGAGCTTTTTGATTGGACTCAGAAGGTGATCCTGCGATAATCTTCAGTGCTCCTTGTTCTATCTTGAGCTAAATTCTAAAGCAGCAGGAAATTGGTAAAAGTCTAATCACCTGAGAAATTATGATGTAAATGGGCTATCATCCTTACTGCCACCTAACAAATCTTGCTTCGAGTCTATTTCCTTATTGGTTGTTGGGTTTTTTTGGCCATACTTTTGTGATGACTCTACGTAGGTTTAAATTTAAATGCAGTAAATCAATGTCAGCTGTGGTGTCAATCTATCATAAGGAAGCATATGCATTGGACTATTCAGACTATAGACCTATATACATATACTTGGAAGTAAGTCCATGGCAGTGAACTACACTGTAAACAGCACTTCCTCTGAGAAAAAACCGTGACATATTCTCAAGTCAACTGAATTTCTTGACTGCTCATTTGTGACAAGGCACATGTGATACTATCAGATCATACAGTAATCAGTCATAGTGCTAATAAATCTGGGCTGCAGATTTTAGAATGACTACTACATGGCACCAAAAGTAAGAATTTTCTGATTCTCACTGTTGCCATTTAGTGATCTTCTCGATTTTTACATCCAAGCTCTGGTAGCCTCAACCAGTAGCAGACATTGAGAGTAATGCAGTGGTGGAATTCAATTTTTTTTTACTACTTGTTCTGTGGGTGTGGCTTGGTGGGCATGCCAGGGGAAGGATACTGCAAAATCTCCACTCCCTCCCCACTCTGGGGCCAACCAGAGGTGGTATTTGCTGGTTCTCCAGACTTCTCAAAATTTCTGTTACCGGTTCTCCAGAACCTGTCAGAACCTGCTGAAGAGCAACCCTGAGGCAGATGTTAATATCAGGGCTCAGAATAGATTACTGCCTGAATATCCATATCTACTATATCCCATTAAATTTTCAATGATCTGCCAGTTTTGATAGGAAAGTTGATGCTGCTTTGCTGTTAAAGAATAAGAATAAAATGTGTCTGTCTAACATGCATCAAATAAGCAAAAACTGCTTGATTTAAATGTGAAAGACAGCATTATTCTTGTTGTATTGGTTAGAGTGAAGAATTTATTTCTTCTTGCATTCAGAGGTAGTATTAATGTATAGACAGATGTATAGATACCTAACACAGCAAGAAACCAGGATTAGCCATACAGTCTACCCTAAACAGGAGACTAATCATCAGGATACATAAATGGATTCTCTACATTAATTAAAAACACTTCCAAGATGAGCAGGGAATTAACTGCTTTCTAATGTTACTAACCAGAAAAAGCAATGTTTTATTAAACATCTCTTATTTAGTCTCTCTCTTCCCCCCTCCCCTTAAAACAGTTTATGTAACTGAAAACATGGCTGTTTTTAAATGGAATACAAAAAACGTTATTTGGCACATCTCTTTGTGTGTATGTTTGTGTGTGTATGTGGGGGTGTGTGTCTTGTTATTTTAAGCAGGTAGATCCTCCTCTAGGCAGTTGTGTGATAGCTTAGGTACCAAGAAAAAGAAATCTTCCCCTCCATTTTAAAACACAACCATGTGGATGCTGCACTAGTTGAGGTGACCTAGTCTAAGCAGTGCTCTTCCTAAATCATCAGCCTGTAGCAGAGGGGAAAAAAATTTCCGCTCTTTAGATGTTATTAGACTATAGCTCCTATTGTCTCTGACAGCGAGAAATGCTGGAAACCAACATCTCTGTTCAGCCATTGTTATTGTTATTCGTTTCCATCTTATATGTTTGATGATCTTTAGGGCTTTTGCATGACCGTTTGTTTTTATTTCAACGCTGAATGTAAGAAAGATATGATTTGAAAGTAATGGGTGCGAGTTCACTTTTGACAGCCTTTAGGACTTTTGGAAAAGAGGCTGAATACCTGAGCAAGGCAGTCCTGCCTCCTAGGCCTCTGCAGTCTAATGCACATCTCTTTCAAATGGAAGTGCTAGTGAACTCAAAAGATTTTTTATGGATAAACTTAAACTTATGATTAAGTTTCACCATACATGGCCACACAGATTTCCTCCAAGATATCCCTGGTTTTCAGCTGTTCCAATGGTACACCCATCTCCACTGTAGCTGAGCCTTTGCTGCTACTCATCCTCTTCTCTTCTTTCCTTCCACCTTTTCCAGCATGAATAGAATAGAATAGAATAGAATTTTTTATTGGCCAAGTGTGATTGGACACACAAGGAATTTGTCTTAGTGCTCTAAGCATACATAAAAGAAAATATACATTCATCAAGAATCATAAGGTACAACACTTAATGATAGTCATAGGATACAAGCAACCAGGAAACAATCAATATCAATATAAATCGTAAGGATATAAGCAACAAAGTTACAGTCATATGTGGAAGGAGATGTGTGATGGGAACGATGAGAAGATGAATAGTAATAGTAATGCAGACTTAGTGAATAGTTTGACAGTATTGAGGGAATTATTTGTTTAGCAGAGTGATGGCCTTCAGGAAAAAACTGTCCTTGTGTCTAGTTGTTCTGGTATGCAGTGATCTGTTTTGAGGGTAGGAGTTGAAACAGTTTACGTCCAGGATATGAGGGATCTGTAAATATTTTCACAGCCCTCTTTTTGACTTGTGCAGTATGCAGGTCCGCAATGGAAGGCAGGTTGGTAGTAATTGTTTTTTCTGCAGTTCTAATTATCCTCTGAAGTCTGTGTCTGTCTTGTTGGGTTGCAGAATCAAACCAGACAGTTATAGAGGTGCAGATGAGCACCTTTTCCAGAGAGATAGATCATCACATATATCCGAAGTAAAATAATTTGAGCCTAGTGATTGTGCCTGGAGTGAGAATTCTGGATTGATTTATTTGGTGATCCATCTATTTGTATTCTGGACTGTTCCAGTATCTCAGGAGTCTTCTCCAATTTGATAATACGAAAGCATCAATACCCTTCCTATTCTGCTTCTTCTAAGTTCAACTTCCACTTCCATAGACTGTCACAAGGAATTCCATGACTCCCCAGTTCTGATCTTTATAGTTATAGTCACATCATCATGGCATTCGAATATATTTTTCAAGGTCTTCATAGCTGGTCTAACAAATGTAATGTATTTTTTGACTGCTTGCAAGACTGGGGTGGGTGGATAAGGAATTCAAATATGTATTTGCGTGAGGATGTCATGATAGAAGTGTCATCACTTGCCCCTCCCCTTGTAATGGACTTCTAACTAGTAGAAAACATGATTTTTCAACAGATGAGGCAGCGAATAATTTTTCATTTTATTGCAATTGGAAGAATCCAATAATAACTGGTGCTTTGACTGCTTTATAATATCATGTTGCTTGTAACTATATGATTCCACAAAGAGATTTTATTATTATCAGACCATTAGTCCTGCAACCAAGCACAAAACTGAAAAAAGCTATTAGAACTGCAGTTTGAAATAAGGAAGAGAGCACAGAGCTAGTGCCCAAAGATTCAGAGAGCACATATCATTACGACCTATGAAATACCTGTGATTTTGTAAACATTCAGATATTGTTCCCTTGAAATGTTCTGCTTCCATAATCATTATGTTATCCTAGATACATGTCATAGAAGGGTAAGCTTCACTGAAAACAGCAGGATTTACTTCCAAGTAAAATCATATCAGATAGCACTGTTTTAATGAAACTAATCATTTCAACTAATATAAGGCAAGATTTGTTGTTCCATCAGAGAACATAATGTTCTTGTATAATGATGTGTGTGTTTGTGTGTTTACGGTTGGCTCTTTCAGCCTCATGAAGCTGCTTAAAGTCATTTTGACAAACATACAAACAAATAAATAAGAATTTCAGAATATACTGAATTATTCCTGTTTTCCCTAAATGCCATTTTTTCCTAAATGCCATGCCCTGCTTCATTTTATTTCGTTCTTATGCCTCTTTTCTGGGAACCATTAACCAAATTATTGTTATTGTTATTATTGTTGTTGTTGTTGATATATTTTTCCATTCTGAATTGATAACACCTTGGGAATTTTGCCTTAATGAGGGTCTACAAATAGTAATAATAATTATGTTCTTAGATAATGTCCTGTCCTACATATACAGTAGAAGAGTGTGGGGAAATCAAGAGAGAGAAATGCTGGATTATGCATGGTAGCAATTCTAGATGTCAGATATAGATCTATATTGTACACTCTTCCTTTCCATCAGGGTCTGAGGGTAGACTTGTGTCTAAGTCTCCCCCACTACTAATCCAGCCATTAACTCTGATTACCAACTGGTCACTTCTAGCCATATGATTCTATGAACTTGTAGTTGTTAAAATGTATACATTTTTATTGAAATTTGAAACAGAATAACATGATAAAATGGCTTAAGAACTTTGGACATCAGTGGGAACATATTTGATTCAAGTGATTGAAATTTATGTTATATTAACCAAAACCAGAATTTTTATAAAATGATGTATGGTTGGTATACGATTCCAGAAAATACATTACAATATATTTCATTTTTATTTTTTGTTTATTTATTATTAAATTTCTATCTAAGTAACTTTGAGTGGATAAAGGTAGTATAAAGACACTTCAAATTTATGTTGGAAATCTGGTCAATATGAAGGGTCATTTTATGATTCTTGGTGGATTTGTAAAAAATCCAGAAATTTATACTCTGAAATACCCACAATGAAGGAACGGTTGGTGAAGGTAATGGAACTAGTTGAGATGGCAAAATTAACATATTTGATTAAAGAAAAATCAAGAACTAGATATATCAATGACTTCAATTTTTTTTGCTGAAAAAAAGAGAAAAACAAACTTACAATTCATGAGTTTGAAGATTAGAAAGGGTAGCTATGGAAAGAAAGAAGTTATGATGTAACTTTAAGAGAGAGAGGGGGTGTGTATAAAATATGAATGTATCTATAATTCCTGTCATGAAGATCAATTGTCTGCAGCATATTTCTTGAATGCTAGTTCTGTTATGTTTGTGAATGTGAGGAACTTTTTTTATACAGGGTTTTCATCAGTGAAGATAAAATCCAGTTATAGGCCTATCTGCCCCATGGACTCCATCTATGTTGTAATGCATGCCTGTAATCAAGCTGGGATAGAAACAAATCCATTAAACATTGCTCCAAACTAGACTCCTTCATACAAGCACCCAAATTTTCTTTCACCCAAAGCATGTCCCATGTGGCCCTGATATTGTTTTCTGCAGATTGTCATTTTGCCTCCAAAATTATTGGATGGGAGGGGGGAATAGATTGGTTTCTGACATCTCCAGTTAAAATGTATCTTATGTATTGATGCTAATAAGAACTTCTAGACAAGACCCTGGAAAGCTGCTACTAAATGGAGTAAACACAACCTTATGATTTGTCCCTGTAAAAGCAGATTGAAAATTAGATAGGGTAGTTTAGAGAAAGAAGGATATTATGATGTAACCTGAAAGACAGACAGAGCGAAAAAATAAAATTTAAATGCCTTTATAACCACTGTCAAAATGATTGGAAGCTTCTTCTTTATAATTTCTTTCTTTTTCTATTTTTTTCCTCACTTATACATTATTCTTCTTTATTTTCTTTGTTTCTTGTCTAATTTTTTTTTATTATTTTTAATCTTGTTCGGAATTTTTTCAATAAAATTATATTAAAAATAGTACGATTTCAGCTCATTTAAATAAGTCAACAATTTCAAAAAGCAAATAGCTCTGTACGTAAGTTTGGTCATTAGTGCCATAAAGTGAAATTATAAAATACTCTTCTTGCAAGTAATTTGTAGCATGTTGCTGTGTTTTATTTTTGTGTTTGCTCATTATACAATTAAAGAATATGCAGAAAGTAATACATTGTGGCTAGGTACAAAATCTCTGAGTCTGGAAAACAGTGATAGTACATACCACATAATTGCATATGTAAAGCATTTCCAGTTAGATAATTGCCAATTTCTAAATTTGTAGGGAACAGATCTGCAGTCCTGCATGGTTCTCATTTAACTTAAGGGCTGTGCGTTTGTTGTACAAAAGAGTGTCTCAGTATCGAAGCTACGAAAATAATGTCCTGTAAAACTCTGTAGCTTTTGTTAATGGGACTGTGCTTTTAAGTAGAATTGTTCTGTTCTTTTAATAAGGTCAAAGGCTCTGTGAAATTAAATTGCTGTACCCATTTCTCAACATGGAGGGGAATGAATAAGAAAAGCATTGCCTTTTGGTATTCTACCATGCACAATCCCGTTAAAGTTACAGAATTCATAAATGATCCATCACTTTCCTAATAAATGCCTAGGAATATATATGAGAATTGGGAAATTACAGAGTTAAACTTTGGAGTCCATTTTATTTGATCTCTAGTTGTAGAACAACACAAGGATTATTTACAAAGCAATAGAGCTGGCAGATTCTGTCCAAAAGATATTCCTAGTAGTTGTTCAGATATGCAGAAACCATTACCTAGGCAAAGGGGGCTAAAACATTTAATTATTTAAGTCTACAGGTAATTTTCAACTTACAATCATAATTGGAACCTGCATTTCCATAGTAAGCAAGGTGGCCTTTGGGTGAGTCATGCCCAATTTTACCACCTTTTTTGTTGCTGCCATTTAGCAATTCACCATGATTCAGGGGTGAAATGCCCCAGTTCGGACCGGATCAGCTGATCTGGTAGCAATGATGGCGGCTAGTTCGGAGAACCGGTAGCAGAAAAAAACCCATGCCCACCTAATCGCCCACTTGCCTGCTTACCCGCTTGCTGCTTCTTTTAAAAAATGCTTTTAAAAGGTAAAAAAAAATGATGATCACAGCTGAGCTGCGCGATCGTCAGAGCCTTTTTTTACTTTTAAAAGCATTTTTACAACCTATTCGGAATAGGTTGTAAAAAAATGCTTTTAAAAGTAAAAAAAAAAAAGATTGTGCACCACAGCTGGTCACCCCCCTCGCGCGCTGTTCTACATACCCCATGCCTTTTTTTGCTATGTGCTGCGTGCGCACACACCTTGCATTTGGTGCGTGGTGTGCACTGTGCATGCTCATGTGCAGCGCTCATGCGCAGCCAGCGAACTGGTAGTAAACCGGTTCAGATTTCACCACTGCCATGATTGTTAAGTGAATCACACGGTTGTTAAGTAAATCTGGCTTCCCCCATTGACTTTGCTTATCAGAATCTGGCTAAGAAAGTCACAAATGGCAATCATGGGACACTGCAGCCCTCATAAACACATGACATCGAGCACATGAATTTTGATCATGTGACTGTGGAGATGCTGTGACAATCATACCTTGTTGAGTTTTTTTTTATGTGCCATCAGTTGCAGTAGCTTCTTGATCGACTTTTTGAACCCACAAATATCCCTAGAAATTGTGAATCTTAACTTTTATGATCATCAACAAACACCACCGTGACAGAAAAATCCAAGTCTGATACTGTGATGGAATGTAGGCCAGACGACCAGTTGCAAATAACCTTTTTCAGCACCATTGTAACCTCGAGCAGTCATATTTTTTTTTAATTTGCATTTATATCCCACCTTTCTCCGAAGACTCAGGGCGGCTTACACTATGTTAGCAATAGTCTTCATTCTATTTGTATATTTATATACAAAGTCAACTTATTGCCCCCAACAATCTGGGTCCTCATTTTACCTACCTTATAAAGGATGGAAGGCTGAGTCAACCTTGGGTCTGGTGGGACTAGAACCCTGCTGTTAATAACAGACTGCATTAGCAGCCTGAGCCACAGAGTCATTAAACCAATGGTTGTAATATCTCTGTCAAGGAACCATTGTTGCTTGCCTATAGAGAGAAATCTTGCCAAACTAAAACACTTATCTGCATAACTACTAGATATTATCCGAGAATAGCCCTGGGATGGGGGTGTCCATCTTCGTTCTTTTTCTGCATACACAAGATTCTAAGCTTTTTATTCTCTTTGCTCCACTCCGGCTTACATTCCAGCTCAGTATCAGAAGGTGGTGATATTGATGACCATAAAAGTAAAGTAAAGTAAAGATTCACGTTTTCCAGAGATGTCCCAAAGGTGCTTTTTTCAAAGGACTTTCTGGTTTTTCTTTGAAGATGATTCACTTCTCATCAGTGGTGAAATCCTCCATGGTTTGCCACCAGTTGTAGACACGTGCATGCACAGTGTGCGCCAAACAAAAAAGGACACTTAACAAGGTAAGTAGAACAGCGGGGAGTGGGGGGCAGCTGTGCCGCGCTATTTAGATTCGCTAGAAATTGCGCAGCACAGCTGACTGTCGGAAATACCAATAGTACACTGAGAGCATATGCACCAAGACAAATTCCTTGTGTGTCCAATCACACTTGGCCAATAAAATTCTATTCTATTCTAGTAGTTGTCAGACCAACCAGTAGCTTTTTTTTACCGGTTTGTCCAAACTGGTGCAAACTGGTAGAATTTCACCACTGCTTCTCATCCAAGAAGCAGCTTCAGCTGTCTGCAAACAATATAAATCCTTCCCAACATCCAGTCAGAGCTGAAGAAGATTCTTGGATGAAAAGTGAAACATCTTCAAAGAAAAACCAGAAAGTCCAGTTGCCTCTTGAAAAAACACTTTGGGACAATCATGACCTAGATGACTGAGAATCTCCATAGATATCTTCCACAGATATTTGTGGATTCAAAAAATCAATCTAGCAACTACTGCTACTGATGGCACATATATAATATCATATAATATATTATATATAATACCAATATAATACCATTATCAGGGCTGGAATTACAAAATTGTGGTTGTCATCTTGTTATTTTGACTCCCTTTCTGAGGATATCCCCGATCAGACTATTGTTAAATATACTAAACCAGAGTTGGGTTTCAGCAGGTTCTGACCAGTTCTGGAGAACCGGTAGCGGAAATTTTGAGTAGTTTGGAGAATCGTTAGTAAAAATTCTGACTGGCCCTGCCCCCACCTATTCTCTGCCTCCTGAGTCCCAGCTGATTGGGAAGAAATGGGGATTTTGCAGTAACCTTCCCCTGGATTGGGGAGGGAATGGAGATTTTACAGTGTCCTTTCTTTGGAGTGGGGTTAGAATGGAGATTTTACAGTTTTCTTCTTCTGCCATGCCCACCAAGCCACGCCCACCAAGCCATGCCCACCAAGCCATGCCATGCCCACCAAGCCACCACCACAGAACCGGTAGTAAAAAAAATTGAAACCCACCACTGTACTAAACTAATAACATATTTGTGTTTATCATTTTGCAAATATCTGAATTGCATTCTTACATTTGTTGAGTCTTTCTCTTTGGGGATCTGGAAAAGTCCTGCCAATTCTTTTTGTAGCCTGGAATTCTAATTTTTTAACAGCAGTATGAAATAAACTGAGAACTTTTTCTGGAATCTTGGTAATATCTGCTTCATTTCTGTGTGATCTTCTGCACAATGCAATGTTTGCTCTTAAACACGTAAAACTATGTCACTGTTTCTCTAAATGCCAGTAAATGTAAGACTACCCAGATTATTGATATTGATTTAAATTGAATTTATCGTTATCTCCCACACATTCCTCAATGGTCATTTATTTGCCTATAGTCATGCAAATTTACCTTTTATGTGAATCTCTAATTGTGCTACAAGGATCTGTTTAATCATGAAAAGTGATACTGACTTAGTGGATGCCAAAGCATTAACCAGATAGCAATGTTTGTTCTTATAAAGCACATAGCAATAGAAAATAAGAAAGATTCTTTTATGCATATTATACTGGTCTAAACCAGCAAACTACATTAAAGCTGTGCTTTACATCTGAGCTATTGAACTGTTGTTTTTCTACTGTGGACTTATTATCTCACCCTGTATGGATAATATTAGCTTTGAACGTAATGGAGTGAATCAGTGTGTGCAGAGTGTAGGGGAACACCATGAAAACAAAGAGCAGATAACCAACACTTGGAACATTTAATTATTTCTTATGGCCCCCTTTGCAATAAAGGATAATAGATGTTCAGACCACCTCTATTTTATTCATCGGAGGCTATTCTAATCTCATAGGCCAGCTAACAGTGCTGTGAAGCTACACCACATGGCTTCCGCTGATACAGATAGATTGAACAAGGTCAAATTCTGTTGATCTGACACCTGTGAATTTTAATACCCACCCAGTATTAAACATTTAGAATGGAGATGTTGGGCAAGTTTTATGAATGATGATAATGTTAATGATGCCCCAGGACTCTTAATTTGATTTTAATTCTCACCTAATCCAGTCAAATGGCCAATTGTAAAGGACTGTAGGAATTTCATTAAAAACTACCAGGTTGTAGAACAATACAACTTAAACTTATATACAGCTTCATAGTACTTTACAGTCCTCTCTAAGTTTATTTATTTATTTATTTATTTATTATTTAAATTTGTATACCGCCCTTCTCCCGAAGGACTCAGGGCGGTTCACAGCCAAGTAAAAACACACAATACACTATAAATACAATTAAAATACAATTTAAAAAACTTATTGAATTGGCCACAATTAAAATTTGGAGATAAAACCCATTAAAAACCCATAACTTAAAAAACTAACCCAGTCTAAGTGGTTTACAGCACGGTCCACGAGAAAATTTTGGTGGTCCGCAGAAAAAAATTTGCATTTTTTATATTGCACTAAATCAGTGGTTCTCAAACTACGGCCCCTGGGCCGGATACATACAATGAGCGCTTGTGTTACTGCAGAGAGAGTCTCCCCCTTTGGGGTCTTTTTGTGTGGGTTGGAGGGGGGCAGAAATTCCAGCTAGGGGTCTGTTTCAGCCCCCTGATGCAAGGCTTTGGATGAAGGCTGGAGGGAAGCGCCACTGATGGCGTAGAGCTGGAGGGCCTTATTCCAGTGGGACTTAAATCATGGCCTGGAACTGGCTGACCATCTCAGCCTGCTGAGCCTCCAGGTGCCAATACCTGGCCTTGCACTTCCACAGGTCTTGGAAAGCCTATACTCAGTGAGGTGTTCTCCTGAGCCTCCTTCTCAGTCAGATCCAATTTGAACTGAGCCAGCTCTTTTGCCAACTCTTTCTTGTGGTGGCTGCTTAGCTCCAACAACTGCTTCCTGTTGGGGCCCTAAGGAGCCTGGGCATGCAGGCAAAGAGGGGCTGGGAGGGGAGAGGTGAGTAGAGGCTGTTGAGGCACCCCTCCACGTGAGTGACATCAAGTTGGCCATGCCCACCCAGTCACATGACCACCTAGCCACACCCACCCAGCTGGTCATTAAGCAGATCATATTAGTAGTCCACAGGATTTAAAATTATGAATTTAGTGGTCCCTGAGGTTGGAAAGGTTAGTGACTCCTGGTTTACAGAATCAGAATATTGCCCTCAACAATCAGGGTCCCCATCTTACCCGGATTGGAAGAAAGGCAGGCTGAGTCAACCTGGAGCTGGTCGGAATCAAACTGCTGACAGTGAGCAGTGAGTTAACCTGCAATATTGCATTCTAACCACTGTACCACAATGGCTCTTTCTAAGGAAAACCTAGATCAGAAAACTAAGAGTGGCCCCTTCCCATACCCCCTTGCCTTCCGTAGGCTAATTTGCTCCAATCCATACATTCCAGTGACTAAGATACACAGATCAGCTTTAAGGGAGGCTGAAATAAAATGACAGTACCATTTGTCATTTGCACAGAATGATAATTTCAGTAAACTGAACAACGTATGTTCCCTTATATTGTTTGTATATATCTTTTGGTAAGGAAAAATGTTTATCCCAATGGCAAACCTTTTCAGTCCCAATTATTAATCCTTATTTTATATGACCTTTAGGGAATGAGAAATAGAATATATAGCAGGGAAAGGGTGGAGAGAAGCATAAACGAATTAGATTTTGTGTACCGTCCATTCTGACATTTTGCAGGTATGCCACGATAATTCATAGTAAACAATGCTTTAGAATGAGCCTTTGAATAAAACAGGAGAATTCTCCTTTTACTATAAAAATTCTCTAAGAATGCTTGATGTGAAAGTTTAGTCTGAATATATATCTATTACTTTTACTATTACTATTATAGTAAAGCTGTAAGTTATTCAACTGTAATGTTACATTATGACCCCAATAAGAGAAACCATAACTCAGCTGATGTGTCTTATTTTATTAACTATTGTG
This sequence comes from Ahaetulla prasina, assembly GCF_028640845.1. Lineage (NCBI taxonomy): Eukaryota > Metazoa > Chordata > Lepidosauria > Squamata > Colubridae > Ahaetulla > Ahaetulla prasina. The sequence goes on from NC_080539.1 coordinate 275,766,447, forward strand.
ACTGGTATAGGAAAGATTATAGCTGACAGTTTTGATTTAATGAGGAAATGTCATGCTTGTGTAAATGACTTCTTTGAACAGAAGTCCTAGTACAGAGCCCAAGAAGGAAACTTGAACTTGTTCAAGAAGGAATGACACTTATATTCTGCAAATCCATATAAGCAATTCCAAAAAATTAAATCTTTGGGTCTATTGTATTCAGAGATGCACTGGTACACATAAAGATGCTAATGGTCAAATCTGGATATAATCATGTGCACAAGGGAAGAACTAAATTGAACAAAGTGCCTTCAACATTCCATTATAAAGAAATACAAAAACAAAGAAATTCAATCTCTTGATTATGTAAACTTTATAGGGATATTGCCATATTGGCCAATGAAGAGGAGACTGTTAAACTGTTAGCGTGACATCATATAAGAAAGTAAGACTATATCTATTTTAATGTATATTGAAACAGATATTCAATCTATTTAATTTGTTAAAAGACTTTATTTTGCTGCGGGTTGAATGTTACCAGATAAAATCCGGCATGTTGGAATACTATACTGTATATGGAATAACTTATTAAAAACAAACCTGCTATTTGTATTCTTCTCTAGTTGTAAGCTTTTTACTTGTATGTTGCTAGGACAACTAATATTTAGGTGAAAATTGGCACATCTTTCTTCTTATTATCATTATAAGATTTTTGTCCTACCTTTCTGATAAATAATTCAAGATGGCCAGCATACCTAATACTCCCTTCTTTTATTTTTCCCACACCAACAACCCTTTGAGGTGAGTTGGGCTGAGAGAGAGTGATTGTCCCAAGACAGCCAGCCAGGTTTTATACCTAAGGTGGATCTTGGTCTCCTGGTTTCTACACTAGCACTTTAATCACAATTCTAAAGTGGCTTTAGGCATGGATTATTGAATACAATGAACCCAGAGCACAGAAGCAAAGGAAACACATAAAGGAGCAAAAACCAAAACAAAGTAAAAAATGGGTCTCATTTTTGAAACTTCCTATTTTATTCGTGCTTTCTGAGCATTTTCAGATATCATACTAAAGTTGCCTTTCATGTAAAGCATCAAAGCTTAAACCAATTTCCTTCATGCATTAATTCACAGAATCTCAATGCTTCTCCTGTTTCTAATCAATGGCTTTAGATAACATAATATAAAAGGTACAGAACCTGCAGATAGTTAAAAGAGGTAAAATAATGATTTTAGCAAAACACTTCACCAATTTTACATCATCATCATCTGCTTGCAAAAATACAGACTTGGTCATGAATAGCATTTAAAAGCTACCCTGCAAATTATTTGTCATTCTTGAAGTTCAAAAATATTACTAATGTCTCCATAACAACCGACTAACCTTCTTGTCTGCCTGCCTGCCATTGCATCTCATTTGGGCTATTATTTTGGCACAAGTAAAGCCAGGCATGATGATTTTAGCTTTAATAAGCCTGCTGACATTTTTCATTTCTCATAGTTGTAGGACCCGGGAATCCATGAAACATTTTATGGACAGCACATGACCCCAGATTGAGTACTGTGTCACAAAGAAAAGGATATGTTTTTGTATGGTTTAGCCACAAACTCAGCTTAAGATGAGAGCTAAACTGAGATCTCTTTCCTTAGTATTTCTTCACTCTATTCCCACATACATGATTAGTGAAGAATCCTGAGTCATGGGATGACATAAAATCTCTTTTCATTACTTTGGTGTAGTATGTAGTTTTAGGCACATGTTGGACTTCCAACAGTAAGAGATATTTTACTACTAAATAAGTAGTCCAAGATTGGCAGACATGGAGAGACCTGGCCCATAGAATCACCAGGAGTCAGCTGCAACTGAATGGTTAATATCAACACTGCTACTAAATGGAATATATAACGTGACTATGAAAGCCTGAAACATTAAGTTTGGATTCCCCCCGCCCCCCCCCCCCAAAAAAAGGATGTGCAAAACACTGTGTTTTGGTAAAGGAATATTCTAATGTTCCATAAAACAATCTATCTTTCTCGAAATAAGTGCTGATCTACCACTTCCAAATGGCTTGTCCTTTGTGGAAGTAAATCCTATGAAATACCATGAGATGCTCCAGTTCCAGAACACTCTCCAAACAATATCTATGGAAATTCTGAGTCACCCAGGTCATGGTTGTCCCAAAGATGCTTTTTTCAAGAAGCAACTGGACTTTCTTGTTTTTCTTTCAAGGCGTTTCAATTATCATCCAAGAAGCTTCAACAGCTCTAACTGGGTAGTGGGAATCCTTCCATTCCTCATCATCCAGCCAGGGTTGAAGAAGTTTCTTGGATGAGATCCGAAATGTCTTCAAAGAAAAACAAGAAAATTCAGTTGCCTCCTGAAAAATTTCTCCAAAAGGTAAGATCAGTGCATGTAGGAAAAAGAAAGCAAGGGAGGGAGGGAGGGAGAGAAGGTAAGAGAGAGGAAACAAAGATGGAAGGAAGGATGAAAATTGTATATATTGAAAACTCCATGACCAGAAGACCATGTATTTCACACAACTAGCCAACAACTTTTAAAGATGTCAATCCTCTTGCCATGTCAGTTTTCTCAAATTGTCACATGCTCCTATACAGGAGTACCCGTATGAACAGTTTCATTAAGATTTATGTAAAGGATTTATTACTTGGAGAGGGATATTTGAAAAGCAGGTATCCCATTTGTACCCTGCAGCAAATAGTTTTGCAGTTCTTAGTAGACAATTGACAAATCCTTTGTCACAGTGGTCCTCGACCTTTTCTTTAGCACAAGCCCTCTTTAAATACTCTGGTGGCCACAGACCATAGCCATGGATCCCCAAGATTTAAGATTTAAATCATAACATTTCTTCAAGCCTTCACCTTCTCATAACATCTATGACCACAGATTGAGAACCGCTGTTTTATCATAAAGCACATATTTTCTTCTTAAGTAGTCAAGGGGATCCTTCACCAGATAAAATGACTGTGAAATTACAATTATCGGTGGTAGCTTTCCTTTTTAAAGATTTCTATTTTATTTTGCAGGATTTGGGGAGGAAAAGGGTTCTTGAATTGAGATGAACAAAGCCAGTTTAAATCTCTGTATCCTAATTATAAGACTATAATGTTTCTGCCATCGCTGCCAAAAGTTAAGCAAGAAACAATAATGTCCTAAAACCAAACAGTAATACCATTGCTATTTTTTGTTATTTCCCCTCCCTCCCCAATACAAAATCTCTTGGGAGAAAAGGATTTTTTTAAAAAAAAAAAAACAACCCAGTGTAACTGCTCAAAATAGCAGAATGTCATTAGAAAAGATTATGTGATCATGCTGGCTTAATGCATTGTGCTGAATAAGAAAGGCAACATGTTTACAAAATTGCTTTATGGTAGTGATGCACATCAGCATTTAGGGGGATATTGAAAACACTTAAAGTATAGAATTGTTATGCAATCCAGTATTTTATTTACTGGAACACAGGCCTAGAGATGCTGATGCGGACGACTTAGGATCAAATTCCCCTTTCTGAGAAATCTATCCAAAATATCTGCTTGATCAGAAATACTAAATATGTTTTTTTGTGAACTTCTAGTATAAAACGTCCATATAATCTTTCCAACAAGCTTTGCTCAACCTTCTACAACAGATGGATTTTACAGAAAACATTTGTATTTTCTTCAGGAAAATACTTCTTTCTCATTTTAACCCACTTTATAGGGTTGTTCCTGTTGTGGGGAAAATAGGAGAAGGAAGGAGGATTAGGTATCTTCACTGCTTCGAGTTATTTATAAAAATAATAAAGGCGGATAAAAAAAGTCTAAATAAATAAAAAGAAAGAAACAAATATGTATGACATTTGGTCAAATGTTCTTGGTTTCTAGTAAGTCTATATTTTACAAAGTGCAATTATGGAAATTGCATTATAAGTCACAGCTTTTGCTTATAGGGGTGAAAAACCACTGCCTATATATTAATTCAAAAACTTTCTCATCGGACTCCCTTGCCCTTCTATCCGTATTCTTTCCGCTTTCCATTCTGTGGTCATACGTCACTTTTTTCAGTGCCTGTAACTCTGAAATGTCACTAAATGAAATGTGGTAAGTCTAGGACTACCTGTATGAAACTAACCTGAGCTACCTAAATTCTCTTAATTCCTAAGCACTCTTTTTTCTTACATATTACCAATTCAATTCAATTTAAGCACTACCTGATTCCATGCGACTCTGGACAATTCAGAGCAACACAGGAGAAAGTCAAAAATACAAAGCAAAAGTTTATATAGTCTCTCCTGATCTAAATAGTTGAGGTGCATCATGCCTTGTCTTCTAATCAATAAGCAAGTTATAGTCAGGTCCATAGCAGTGGTGGGATTCAGAATTTTTTACTACAGGTTCTGTGGGCATGGCTTGGTGGGCGTGGCAGGGGAAGGATACTGTAAAATTTCCATTCCCACTCCACTCCAGGGGAAGGATCCTGTAAAATCTCCATTCCCTCCCCGCTGCAGGGGACGGTTACTGCAAAATCCCCATTTCCACCTGATCAGCTGGGACTCGGGAGGCAGAGAATAGATGGGGGTGGGGCCAGTCAGAGGTGGTATTTTGCGGTTCTCCGAACTACTCAAAATTTCCACTAACGGTTCTCCAGAACTTGTCAGAAGCTGTGAATATCACGTCTGATCCATAGTCAGAAGATTTTTTTCTCCTCTGTCTCTAGGAAGTCATCTTCATTCTCGTCTCAAGTAGAGCCTCCTCCTCTTCCATTTTCTTAATTTGATTATGGGTTGCCTTCGTCCAGCAGACCTAACATTATAGTATCTGTGAGCCACTTAGAATCAGGCATTCAATTTGAATAAATGCTATTTGCTTCAGGATGGACCTGATTCAGTGTTCTATAAAGTAACCTGCATGAACTTCTCTACCGAGCAGAGGCTATCCAGGTTGATCCAGTATTCAAATTCTGATGGACACTTTGAAATTGCTGCAACTTAAAAAAAACCCCAAAAAGGACATTTTTTGCTAGAATGGGGTGACATGAACAGCCAAATGTAGAAACTTTTTCTATTGACTTACAATGAATTTGGGCAGGTACTTTCACATTTACATGCGTTTATGTGCATGCGTGCTTATAGGAAAGAGCCTGTAACATGTTATTTGTTTTTGGAAAGACTGAAAAGACATTTCCAAAAATAAGCAGTTCTTCTATGAAGATAAATTCTCCCCATTAAAAAAAAAAGATACTAGCATTTCACTGTTATAAGAAGCAAGCCACGTCTGTTCATTTCTGCTGTAAAGAACTCTTGAGGATTATATTTTTTGTTTGTAAGGCTAATGAACATTAAAGTATATTTTTCTTCCTAATGTACTGTGACTCATAAAGCTAATTTAAATAGTAAGCTGAATCATTTCATTTTTCTTTCATTCATTCATCTGTTTTTACGAATATCTCTGCTTCTCTCTTCTTTTCCCTTCCCTTCCCTTCCCCTTCCCCTTCCTCCTCTTGACTTGTCATATTGCTTTATGTGATTCATTGTTTGATGTATTTTTTTTTTGTCCCTCACATGAGACCTTCCACAATTCTATCCTAGTTCCAAAGAAGGACTAGGATGAAAGACTTAATTCATTCAGAGGAAACTGTATTTTGAGCCCGACTGAAGCTTTTTAAAGATTACTGGTAGGGTAAGTAGTAAGACCATTGACAAGTACCCCAATATTCTTTTCAGGGGAAAAAAAGCAGTTACTACTAACATGTAGATAATTGAAACAGACGGAAGGGCAGGAAACAGGGAAATATAAGGCATGCTAAGATTGCACAGGTAGCATAGGGATGAAGGTACCAAATTGAAGAAAGTTGATTTAATATAAACAAAACAAATCTCATTATTTGGGAAAGACTATATCTGAGTGGCCCCGACACATACCCATCTGCTATTCAGATTCTAAATCTTCATGGACAATATGAAAACTTCTTCTTACAGCTGTACTCTTTAAACCAGATTTGAACTGAACCAATTACCAAAAAAAGGCAGTCAAATAGAGGCATGCTCTATGCAAAATTGAACTGGTAGCTCAACAGTTGCTGTTGTTTGAATAATTGCCTTGCTTAGAGATATAAATAAATTACCCCATAAGAGGGGGTTTGAACACATTATTAAAAACAAAACAGATTTTTTCCCCTGGTTTCTATGTGGGTATATCATTATATAGTACTAATAACCACAATGAAAATTGAATATACAGACAGCTTTATAGATAGAACTACTTTAAAATGTAGTTAAACAAAAAAAGTAACTAATGTACATAATAAATATCTTAACAAGCCTGCTTAATTCCAAGGGACAAAACAAATATTGACTAATATCTCTTGAGAAGATAGATTAATTATATGAGTTATTTAGAATAGAATAGAATAACAGAATTGGAAGGGACCTTGGAGGTCTTCTAGTCCAACCCCCTGCTTAGACAGGAAACCCTACACCACTTCAGACAAATGGTTATCCAACATCTTCTTAAAAATTCCAGTGTTGGAGCATTCACAACTTCTGGAGGCAAGTTGTTCCACTGATCAATTGTTTAACTGTCAGGAAATTTCTCCTTAGTTCTAGGTAGTTCTTATATTTATTTATAAGATATGTATGCTGCCCAAATGTTACCTAATACCATGGAAATCCTTGAAAGAAAAAGCCTATTATTCATTTATTCATTCATTCATTCATTCATTCATTGACTCATTCATTTTTTAAAAAGATTTGTATAACGCCCATCTTAAACACAACTCTGGATGGCTTACAAACAACAATTAAACCTGGTAACTGTAAAATCATAAACCATAAAACCATAAGTTATAAAACAAACACCTGGCATCTCAATCTTTTCTTTGGGATGTGCCACAACCAGCTCCAGATATCTTTATTCTATCTCAATGCCTGGATGAAAAGCCACATCTTGGTGGTCTTCTGAAAGCATAAAAGGCCTGGGGGCCGCACCAGATCATTAGGTGGAGGATGTTCCATAAGGCAGGAGCAGCCATGGAAAAGGCACACTTCTGAGGTGCCACTATCCTATCTGAGGCAAACTCCAAGTCATGTCTATCCTGTCTCATCTGATAGGACAGACAGATACTCTCTTGAAAAGGCGATCCTGCAACTAATAAAACTTGGACATACAATTTTGTATGACTTGATACAAATCCCTGAACTTTATGTGGCTCTGTATTAACTTCACATATGATTTCTGATGGCTTTATGGTAGGGCAGCTTTCAGCAATTTGCACCCATCAAATGTGGAAGACTTGGCTCACAATCCCAAGCACTTACTGGTAGCTGTCAGTAACACTAACAGAGTTGGAAGGGACCTTGGAGGTCATCTAGTCCAACCCCCTCCTCAAACAGGAGACCTGTACTAGGGATTCGAACTGCTGAACTGTCGACCATTCTGATCGACAAGCTCAGTGTCTTGGCCAATGAGCCACCTAGTCAGGAATGCTGACTGGGAGTTGTAGGAAACAAATATACAATGGAGGGCCATCACTTCAAGAAAATTCAGCTGGGGCTATTGCCAAACTTGCAGAGAGGTGGAGGAAGACTGGAAAACATTTTTCTATTCTTTTCCTGTAACCTACAAAGGAATTGTTCCAAAGCTAGCAGTTTAGAAGGGAGGGACAGAAGAAACATGCAAATCTTAACAGGAAAAAAGCTGAACATTTTAAATTGGTTTTCAAAAGCCCCAAATGAAAACCATCATTCCCTTTTACATACCATTGGGAGTTTTGCTTGATTTCATCAAAACACAATAGCGCCCATTGCTTTCTAACCTCAGATTCTATTTCAAATTGATGGGAAAAGTTCCATATTAATTCTTGGTGGAAGGCTAAATTAGACCTTATTAAACCCTCAGAGACAGTTTCCATAAGCCCCCCAATGTCTAAAAATCCACTAATGACTTCCATATTTTATCTTGAATATGCCAATAATTCACTTCCATTCTAAAGAAATGAGATCTGTAATTGCAGGACGATACTTCACTAATTGCAATCCAAGTATCTTCAGCTGCCAAATAAAGCTTGCTAGAGCATGAACAAGCCCAGGGGATTAGAGTCAGCTAGAGCTTTTTTGTTCACTGCTGTCATATCCTACCTTGATAGGCAGAAGCAATAACAGAGTAATGTAAATGTTGAGCAATTAAAAATGTGAAGCTGTAGGAAGGTCTCTTGGGTTGTTCACTATAAACGTGACAGAAACAATTATCATTTTTATGACCATTGCACAACCACTTTGCTTATGTTTGCATGCATTTTATCTGAGTTGAAGTGATATTGGTGCAGAAAAAAAGGAGGCATAGAAATGACTGAGGACATATTTGCACTATTTGTGACATGGTGAGGGCATAGTTGACTTCGTCAACTTCCGGACCTCCGAACCTTCCGTCGCGAGCTTAAAACGCATTTATTCATCTGCGCAGGACTGGATTAGATTTTAAATTTATACTGGTTTTAAATGGGTTTTATTATTTATATTGCTTTTTAATAATTCGGCCATGTAGAATAAGTTTTTTAACTGTTATTTTAGTCTGTATTTATATGTGCTTTTTTACCTGCCTGTGAACCGCCCTGAGTCCCTTGGGAGATAGGGCGGTATATAAATGTGATAAAATAAATAAATAAATAAATAGTTGGTTTTGTCTGTTCGTTTGATAAAGAAAAATGCAAAATTCAAGAATCTTTCTTGAAGATTTTTAAAGATTTCAGCTGCTATATTACCAAAGCAGATTCATAAAACTGAATGATTTGATAATAATATATCTGTATTTCCATCGGTTCATGTTGCTTTAATGGTTCATGAAACCGTGCAATTAAATTACCACAAGAATTGTTGACATATCCTGATATTACCAACACATTTCCTAAATCTATCTTCTTTGTTTCTACCTGTGCCTAATTCCCCAATTTAGCCATTAACTATCTGAGTTGCCATATTAGTCTGTTGCAGGAAAACAACAACAAAATTTTGTCACATCTTAAAGGCTAACAAATTGATTATGGCAGAAACATATAACAGACGCTAGTTCATGGAACCTTCAGCAATAATAAACTTGTCAGTCTTCAAGCCTCCTCAAGATTCATTGTTATTTCATTAATACTCACCCCTGTTTATTTCCCATAATACTCACTATTTTATGATGATTCTTTACCATTGAAAACTTATAGTTTCTTTAAGGAAAAGCATCCACATGGTTTTTTAGTATTCTGAATGTTATTCTGCTTTTGTTGCTTCCTTCTGCCAAGTCTATACAGTATATGGGGTAATTTATAGAAACATATTCTATAAGGATTTATGAGACATTTGTTTAATGAGCATATTTTAAAAATAAGCTAGAGATAAGTGAAGTGCAAACACATTTGCATGAGATGTGAACTCTGCCTGAATTCTCAAACAGTTTAATGAGTCACTGTGGGACTATAATACTTTTATCTTTCAAGTTATATGAAAAAACAAGGCTTGCATCCTTCAGATTCCCTAATGTATATGAATAGAGCACGTATCTGACAATTTCTATATTGTACACTGGAGGGAAAACTACAATTTGAGAATCAGTAAGATATTGGGTATTCTTATATTTTCCCCCTTTAAAAAATCTAAGTGGAAGTTTTATTATTTAATGATTATATTTTATCCTGCTTTTATTACTATGCAAGTAACTGAAGTGGTGGGGATACATTACATTCCTTATTTCCCCACAACAACAACCCTGTGAGGCAGATGGGGCTGAGACGGTGACTCGCCCAAAATCACCCAGTCTGCTTGCATGCCTAAGATGGAATAAGAATTCACAGTTGGTTTCTAGGCCTGCACCTTCACAACTATGCTATATACAAAAATGTTAGATTCCTAGCAGGTGTGATTTATGATTGCTCTCACACTTATCACTGTTGCAGCACCTCTAAGGTCATGTGATCAAAATTCAGATGCTTGATGACTGGCATGTATTTATGACAGTTGTACTGTCGTGGGGTCATGTGATCACCATTTGTAATCTTCCCAGCTGCCTTTTGACAAGCAAAGTCAATGGGAGATTCATAAGGTGTGTCAAATTTTTCAATTTTCAATTTAGGGGTGCTCAAAATTTGTGACATGCCTTGGAGATTGTACATTTACTTTAATATCATTTAGATCTGCTTGGTAAGTAAGTACATAAATATCATATCTTTTTAACGTTTTATTTGGAGGAAGCCAATTCACTTACTAACCATATTCACTTAACATCAGGGGTGAAATCTAAAAAATTTCCCTACCGATTCTGTGGGCGTGGCTTAATTGGTGGCCGTGATTTGGTGCTCAGATGACTGAGTGGGTATGGCCAATAACAATAAATAAAAATAATAAAGTATACAAAACAATAAGAGGTACCAAAAACCAACTTTCACACTTTACACAAACACAACACAACAGACTCACACACAATGTAAAAGCAGCTGCACTTCACCCAAAATGGCCCCAGCAACAAGCAGGAACCTCACTCTTTCACACTTTACACCCACACAACACAACACAACTGACTCACACACACACACAAAATGCCACATATAGCTTTCTGAGATTTTGTGTGTTTGTGTAGTTAGAGTGAAACACTACAGAAACACACCAAATCTCAGAAAGCTGCACAAATATTTTATTATTATTATTATTATTATTATTATTATTATTATTATTATTATTATTATTATTATTATTATTATTATTAGATCAGGGGTCTCCAACCTTAGTAACTTTAAGGTTTGTGGACTTCAACTCCTAGAGTTCTTCAGCCAACAAAGCAGGCAGATTGAGTTGCTCACTTGAGGAGATGGATTGCAGGCAGGCAGATTCAGTTGCTAGCTGATGCAACTGATGTAAAGCATGGCTTTGCCAGCCCGAAAGGAGCAGCAATAAGGTAAGTGGGGAGGGGGATTGGGTGGGCATGGGTGGGGCTCTTGTAAGAGGTTATTAAAAAAGTGATTTTAAAAGCCTGTGATGATCAGGAAACTCATCTGGGATCGCCAGAAGAAAAAAAGGTTTTAAAAGGCTCCTCTGACGATCCCAGCTGAAGTTGCCTGCCCAGCCCAAAACCTCTTAAAAGGAGGTTTTCTACAAGCTCTTCGGCTGAAGTGCTTGTAGAAAACATGTTTTTTAAGGTTCTGGTGATGAGAAATTCAGGTGCGATCACCAGAGGAGCCTTTTAAAACCATTTTTTTATAACCTCTTCGGCTGAAGAGGTTGTTAAAAAAAAGAGTTTAAAGGGTTCTGACGATCCCAGCTGAGCCGCGGGATCATCAAAGCCTTTTTTTTTTTTACTTTTAAAGGCATGTTTTCAGCTGAAGAAAAACTGCTTTTAAAAGTAAAAAACCCCAAACCTCTGATGATGGTGTGGCTCAGCAGGGGCAGGGGGTGGGGCCAGGGATTTTTGCTACAGGTTCTCCGAACCACCTGCTGCCATCGCTACCGGATCAGGCAAGCCGGTCCGAACTGGGAGCATTTCACCCCTGCTTAACAACCACAGTAACAACTGTATCAAAAAGATTGTAAAATTGGTCATAGCTCATTTAACAACTGTCTTGCTTAGCAATGGAAATTTTGGGCTCCATTGTGGTTGTAAGTTAAGGCCTTCCTGTATTTGATTTATGGTGGTCTTTGGAGATATAAAATGGCTTTCTGCTCTCTGAGACCTTCAACTCAAATGAGCACCCAAGAGCTGTAAAATGTTCACAAGTTCTTGAAATCAGAAAACTCTCCGCTGACATATCTTGCAGGTGCAATGAAACATTACTAGGAATCTTGCCTAAGAAGTGTTTAAATTTAGAAGAGTAGAATGAAATAGTGGAAGGGAAATATATAAAGTTCTTGTGTAGAACTTCCAGTGAGAAAAAATTCTGTGTCTCAAAATCTTCATTTTTAAGCAGTTGAGTTCTATGGTGCTTAATCCATATGTGTCACCAGGCCAGAAGTCAGCTTCTTGTGCTTCCCAAGGCCCTATCCAAATTCTATGGTTACATTTCTCAAAACTGGCAGTGTCCTTTCTTCACATTTTGAGGTGGGAAAATACATGCTTATAATGGGAATCTGCAAACAGAACAAGGGAAATCTTAAAACACGAATTTGTGATATCCTGAAGCCCAATGCAGCCTTTCTCACTCAAAGTAATCATTACAGCCCTAGGATTAAAAGGTTTGTGCAATAGAGCTGTAGGATAATGGAATACTATACAGCCTGCAGTATATTTATTAAGAATTAAATCCCACTCAGTTCAATCAGATTTATTCCCCATTAAGTCTATATCATACTCCTGCAAAAGACTATGAGCACCACTGCTTTTACTTTCTTGCATTAAACAAATGCCTTCTCAGCTTAAGCATGGTCGCTCAAAGCTTAATAGCAAGTGAAGATTTTTTTTTTTAAAAAGAGAAAATTAAAAAAGAAAGAAAAAAGAAAGACCAAAAGCGGTCATTACAGTACAGCATATCAAACCAGCCATTTGCTTCAGGAGAGAAGAAAACCTACTTTTTGCATTTTTATAAATGCATGTAATTTATTTTAATTTATGGACCTGAAATTTATTTTAGTGGGGATCATTGATTCAGATCACAAATCCACCATTCTTATAAAAACAAGCACATCTTCAGTTGCGTCAAATTCAATTTCATGCAGCATGAAATTGTCTTGTCTCCAATTAGCATCCAATTGTGTAGTGTCAATCATTCTGAGTTATCATTTTGGGCAGTAGTTTTCATATGTCATTAAAGCTCATCATATAGAACAACAGCCTTAATAAGTGTCATCATCTGCTTTTATGATTTATGGTGGTTAAACAGATAGATCAGCTTAGTAGAAGTAGTCCATATAGTATCTTGCAATGTAACAGTATTTAGCATGGGTTTTTTTTGAAAATACAGTAAAGATAGGGCATAGATTTTTTGCTATGGATAGCACATAAATGAGCATGTCCTAAACACCCCGGATTATTATTAAATTATTAATGTCATATTAATTAAAGTAATATTTAATTATTAATGCAACAAGGAGTGTTTAATTAAAGAAAGGTCATGTCTGCTTAACGGGATTTTTTTTTTTGTCTGATGTGTGAAAAATATACAACTACAGTCTCATATTTTTTTTGAAAAGAGCAATACTTCTCAATAAACTAAAAAGCATGTAAGTAGATGAAATTTGACAAATCCAGTAATTACTAACAGAATGCAATGTAGAAAATTCATAACGAGAAACAAAATAGTATTCTCTCAGAGCTTCACAGGAGTGGCAACAGTCACTGTATATCCGTCTGCTGGAGAATCATTTTTTTTTATTTCTCTGCGGACAGATGAATACAAAGAGAGGGGGAGGGTTACATTTGGGAAGGGTTACATTTGCTTACATTTGATTCCCACTTTTTGCCTGCCAGTCAGGGATGATGGCTTCTGGTTGGGTGATTGCCAGGCACTTGGTTTCAGTTCCCAGAAGTGCCAGTTCTGCCCTTGACTGAGCATAGCTAATAATACCATAGTTGTGGTACGGTGCAGTTCAATAAATGCAATAGTTGGGTTCCTGATGGACCAGGGGTTAAATCCAGCAGATTCTGACAGGTTCTAGAGAACCGGTAGCGGAAATTTTGAGTAGTCTGGAGAAGTAGCAAATACCACTTCTGGCTGGCCTCAGAGTGGGGTGGGAATGGAGATTTTGCAGTATCCTTCCCCTGCCATGCCCACCAAGCCATACCATGCCCACCAAGCCACGCCCACAGAACCGGTAGTAAAAAAAATTAGATTTTACCACTGTGAAGGACTATCCTTTCTGAATTATGGGCCCCATTTCCTCTCTGCTTCTGATGCGGTTGCTTTAAATATTCTTTAGGTTTCCCAAGAGATTTGAAATTGTTGATTCCCTCCTTCCATTTGCTTTTGACTAATATCTGCATTTCTGTAAAAGCTCTTTTTCCTTTTCATGTTCTTTGACAGATGAAACTTCAAACCAAATCCAAATCTTAATTACAGAGTTAAAAATAAAAACAAATTAGGGACAAAACCAAAATAAAAAAAGAAGTAAAAAAGATAGATGTATTTACAGATAATTACATGTATGCATTTACAGATAATTACGTGTATATATGGTCTGGAGCAAAATAAAAACATTTAAAAGTCATATTCAATATTTCTATTGAGAGTGGTACTTTAGATCTGTCAATTAAGAAAAGTAGTCACCAGATTTCAAGAAATTTACATTCCATGTAAATTTTCTTGTTATATTAATTTTACAGTCAGAGCAATTCCCCACATTTTTCAAAGCTATTGATTCAATGCAATACAGGTAGTCCTCGAATTTTAACTGGTTGCTTAGTGACTGTTCCAAATTACAATGGACCCTGAAAATTTTTTGAAGTTCTGACTTCTGCCGTGCCCCCCCCTCCAATGTCACATGAAGGCATTTTGGGTCCTTCGCGACGGTTCAGCATTTATGGCCATTTGCAGTATTCAAGGTCATATGACTGCAATTTATGACATTTTTGCCGGGGCTCAATTATGGTCATAACTTGAGGACTACCTATATATTGAGTTTGCTTTCCGCATTTTGCAAATAGAAACCTGATAGCTCAGTTGGATCATTTTTAAAAAAATATTTTAGTGTGTATATTTTATGAAATAACCAACCTCAGTGAAAGTTAAGTTGGCCGGTGTTGTGAATGCACAGGCTCCAAATTCCGACATTTGCTGCTGGTCATCCTCAAGCCAGATTGTCTGCATCTATGAGTGAAGCACAGCCCTTACCTATATACCGAGTCAGATTCTTCCAGCCTCTTCTTTTTCTTGAGGTAAAAAGCATTCTGTTCTTTTAAGAAGGCATAACTGAACTGGGAAAAAACAATCTGTCCAATTAGACTCTCCCATTGGGAGAATCACTTAGACTCTTCTCATGGTGAAAGATCCATATCAGAAGGAAATGGCAAAATTGACTGCCGTGATTAAAGATAATAATTTAATTACATTTCTTGCGACTTGGAGACTGCTCTTAAATTTCTTATAAGACAAAGAGAAAAATCAATTTTTGACTTTGGGTTTTGAGGATTAAATTTAATTTGACCAGATAAATATTGTGAACTTATAATTATATTATTATTCATAATTTACAATATATTATACATTACATTGAACTTAAGATAAGAATACATTATGAATATTGTTTTTCTAGAATGTGGTATTTTAAATACTGGTGCTATTTATTTAAACTTAGAGATTGTTGTATTATATTATTGTCTCTGTACTAGAAAAGTCAGGGATAACTATTGTTACCGTATATATCTATTAGATGTATTTTTTGGTGTTTACTTTTTAACTTGGTTAATTCACTTTTGGAGCCATGGTGGCACAGTGGTCAGAATGCAGTATTGTAGGCTAATTCTGCTGATTGCCTGGAGTTCAATTCTGACCGGCTCAAGGTTGACTCAGCCTTCCATTCTTCCAAGATTGGTAAAATGAGGACCTAAATTGTTGGGGGCACTATGTTGACATTTGTAAACTGCTTAGAGAGTGCTCTATGGTATATAAGCAGTGGTGGGATTCAAATAATTTAACAACCGGTTATCTGCCCTAATGACCAGCTGGGTAGACGTGGCTTGGTGGTCATGTGACCGTGTGGGTGTAGCCAACTCAACATCACTCAGGTAGATGGGCGCTTTGCCTTAGCTGTTACAATGTACTAAGGGTTAACAAGAGAGGCAGTTTCTGTAAGCAGGGCAATAAAGATTAGGCTAGAAACACCACCAGAATGTTTCCTTCCTGCCTTCCTTACAGGATTAGCCCTGTAAAATGGAAAAAAAAACAAAATAAGATTTCTTCCAACACCCGGTTCTCTGAACTGCTTAGAAAGTTAACAACCGGTTCTCCCAAATAGGTGCGAACTGACTGAATCCCACCACTATATATAAGTCTATTGCTATTGTCCTATTATTCCCTTTCCATTTTGTCTGATTTGGAAATTTAATAAATATATTTTAAAATAATTTTTTTTAAAAAGGAAAAGCGAAGCTGTAACTCTACAAAATTACAGAGCCACAACTACATATTTTTCCCACAACAAGCCCTCCATTATTAAACTGAACCTAAACTAGTAAAGCAAGAACAGAGAAGTAGGAACTATTAATCATGAAAAAAACCTGTAAGTGTTCCAGCCCTCATTTCCATAGCTGTAATGTATTTATTTACTTTAATTCATTCAATAAACTCAGTAATTTCAATTAAAAAACATCTCAAAACAGGCTTCTGGTAGCTTCAGGAATTACTGACTCACAGAACACTTTGTAGCCCAAGAACCCATTTAAAGGGTAATGATTTAATTGATAGTTGAGTATGCAGGCAAAATCTACATACACATTCTTCATTTCCTTAATTATATCTTTTCAACAGGACATGCAAGCTCTTGTTAATTGGGCTTCAGACTGTAATTGTACAACTGATGTCATTTTAGGGGATGTGCAAAGTTGGCCCGTGCTAGTTGCTCTGGAATGTATATACAAAACGCAAAAATGTGTTGCTTGAAAAAAGAATTCCAAGCATTTAAGTCACAGGAAAGGAAAAACATATTGCCGCTCGAGGCACTCCAGAGTTTTCATCACCAACATTCAAAACGTCAGAATTCAGAAGGATGCAAGCTTTTAAATTCTCTTTCACCCCCCTGAATAATTAAAAAAAAGTTATAAACCTTCAGATTATCTTTAACACCTAAATAAGTTTAAAAAAAAAAAAATGCCCTGAGTGTTGCATGAAAAGATGTCATGGCTCTATCCCATAGTACCTGTGTCAAGCCCTGAACGGCTTGCCTTATCTGTGAAGGGGGGAGGGGGGAAAATGGAAGCCACCATGACGGAGGGAACAATGGTGCAGCAAGGACCTGGCCAGTAATGAAGTGCTTGGCTAGGGCGGGGTTGGCTTCGATCGCAGCAGTTGTGAATGCGAAGCCAATAGAGGCATTCTCACGCCACCCGCACAGCTGACTGGCGGATCTCTGAAGCCCAACTGATTGGTGGTCAGAGACCAGACGGACCTAAGCACACGCACCGGATGGTGGACTGCGGATGAGAAATCAATTGCTGATGCCGGAATGCTGGTGGGTGGGAAGGGGCGTGGTCTTGCCTATATAAATAGAACACTGGGAAGCAGTTGCTCCCAGCGCTGACTTTGTAACTGTCAAACGCTCACTTGTGCCAACCCTCAGGTTTGAATAAAAAAGTACCAAATGTTTCCAGAGCTTGTTTGTTTCTGCGTTTGTAAGGCCTGGGGACTAGACATTTGAGACCCTGATTGTCAAATATTATTAAAAGGGCAGAATGGTTCAGAACCAGATTAAGAACAGTTATGGAGCTTCTTCCATGTGGAACATTTAATTAGGAAATGATAGGCTTCTAGATTGCATGGTGAGATCTGAGTTTGCTCAGGGCCACTGGTGGTAATGCTTCTGTGGTTGAGAGCTGCAGATTTTGGGTGTGAATCCTAACAAGAACCCCCACTATTGAAGTTCCGTTAGGAGATAGATAGAAAATAAAATTATTAGTTTCAATTACACAGCACATTCAAATATCTAGCACAAATAATTGCTAGAACTTCCCAGCGCAGTTCTCTAAATATAGCAGAAAAATGTGAATTTTTTGCTTAGTGACTGTGGCAATGGAATCCTTAGCAAATTGTCAGCCCAAATTGTGGCCATCAAGTTGGTCATTAAATGATCGATCATCCTTGGGTTATATTCAGAACTATCAAACATTCTAGATCCCCAGCACTGTCCAAGAAAAAGCTTATTATAAAACAGTGCATTCAAGGCATTGTCAGCTGTCAGTACCATAGTTGATATCAGATGTAACCAGAAAGTCCATGAGAACTTGTGTGCCTTTGTTCTCCCAATCCAACATAAATAATCTATCAAGATAACCAATTTCAATAACATATCCTGGACAAAACCTCAGTTGAAATGGATCCAGAAATCAATATTATTCAGATGCATTTAAAACCTTCTTAATAACCTCTTCTAGAAATTGAATACAGATCTTGGTTAGCTACTCCAATTGGGATTGACAACTCAGTTGTTACGGGAAATAGTCACTAAGTAAAACTGCAACTGTGCTTACAATCTTTCTTTAGCTTTTCTTTGCTTTACAGACCTAAGTAAACTGTGCTTATGATCTTTCTTTAGTTTTTCTTTATTTTACAGACCTGCAAGTCAGAAATGCAAGAATTTGTCACAAAGTTTCTTTTTCATCTTCATCACAACAGCAGTCACTGTCTGAGATAGTCACTAAATGTGGACTACCTATATTTATCCTGTTCAATAATTGAACAAATCTTCTGCGTCATGCAAGAGTTCTTCAATTAATATCTGATTATTGTCCTCCTTCAAGCGGCACTGGAACATCTCTCCCATGAAAAGCACTTACAAACTTTCCATGGACATTTTGCAGTAATGGTTATCAGCTTCACAGTGGCAGACACAACTGAGTAAGTAATCAGAGCCTTGGCTCTTCTTGCAAGCAATGCGTGCAACAAGGGTAGAGGTTTGATTGCCTGATTATGTCTATCAGTGTGAAGCTGGTGATCAGTATTTTGTCCATCCCTGTCCCTTCCTAAATCAGGATGTTAATCCTGTCCTTGCCAGTTTAATCAGCCAGCAGGGGAAAGTATTGAATAAGCAGAGAGTGGCTCTCCTTTCTCTAAGTAACCTTGTGAGTCACAAGCTGAATAGTATCCAAACTAATATATTTGTATCTTTTTCTAGATGTGTATGACAGTTCTCCATTGCCGACTTAGAATCCTCAAAAATATTCATTTAAGTTGTACTTAACAGGTGGTATATATGGATGCCTATACATGCCCCGAATCACATTTTGCTCTTCAAATTTGGATTTCTATAGACTTCTTCAATCTGTAACTGATAAATCCTATTAAACCTAAAGACACAGATGCCTTCTATAGCCAGGATGTCTTTCTAATCTATTATTTGTCTATTGGCTAGACAAAAAGCACAGAAGATAGATATTGAACAGTTTACATAAAACTTCCATTATAGGTGTCTATGGAGATTCTCAATCATCCCCAAAGGTGCTTTTTCAAGAGGCAACTTGACTGTCTTTGAAGACGCTTTACTTCTCATCCAAGAAATTTCTTCAACTCTGACTGGATGGTGGGGAATTGAAGGATTTATATTCCTTGCAGACAGAAAAAATGCAAATGACCAACTGTCTGCAAGGAATATAAATCCTTCCATTGCCCACCATCCAGTCAGAGCTGAAGGAGCTTCTTTGATGAGAAGCAAAATATCTTCAAAAAGAAACAAGAAAGTCCAGTTGCCTCTTGAAAAATTCCACGATATGTAAAATCATTTGACCTTGATTTCATCTTTTGAAACCAGTGGAACTTTCTTAGATCTATAAACACATTCTAGTCGCAAAATATTAGAAGTTTCCAACTTTTATCATTTAAATTAAAGTCTGTGACCTTCTCTGTGACTCTTTGAATGAAACAGAAGCTTGTGGTTTAATTAAATTGAAAATGGCAAACACTTCTATATATAGTCTCTAGATTATAGATCACTATGTTAAAAGGGCAAATCAGGAGAAAGACAAAGACAGAAGAGATTCTAAATGTTTCCTGAAATTCATTTTTTCTCCTTCACTAAGCTATGGGCAAAATAGTTTGACATGCATTTCTTGCATAGCTTGGAAGTAAGAAGCCAATAGAAGCAGCTATAATTAATAGTTTACAAGATGCTTGATCTACTGATTTTTGCATTCTTAGGACGATGGCAAAACAAATACCTTATTAGGGATTTTTTTAGTAGATGGACATTGCATTTAGTTTGATGGAGCTACAATATTCATATAGCTGATTAACTGCACTCAGTGCACTGGTTCACTGGAAGTCAATACGTTGGAGTATTGGATGGCTGACCAAGATAGGAAAGAAGTCTTTCTTTGCTTCTGAGGCCATAGAACAGAATTGATATATTTCTAGTGCTGGACTACAGATCCTATATCCCTCACTACTGGCCATGTTACCAGAGCACATAGAAATCTGATTTAAAATTTCTGTAGGGTCACATGTTACTTGCCCCTGACAGGGAACAATGCTCATTGTTCTATCTCATTGCTCTATCACAGCTCATTGCCCTATCACAGCTTATCTTGCTGTGAAATAGGAAGAGAAACTTCAGGTCTGTTGGCTGGATATGGTCAAAACAGTGAAGACAACAACCACAAGAAGGTGATAAGGTGATAAGAAGATGATGAAAGCTCCGTTTCTTTTGTGCAATGCACATGAAAATGGGCAACGCTTATGTCAAACCACTCTGGCCATCTTGATATTATGACCGCCCCCATAGGCACTTCTGAGAAACCTATACTATACAGTGCAATAAATTTACAGACATTTCTGAATTTCTGTTTTCACTTTGTCATTATGGGATGACTCAATCTACAGTCAATAAGAGTGTAGATTAATGAAAGAAGAAAAAAAAAGAATTTCAACAACTGTAGAATCAGTCTGCAGCCTAACAAAATTGACAAAAGTGAAAGGGGTCTGAATCAGTGGTGAAATCTAATTTTTTTTACTACCGGTTCTGTGGGCGTGGCTTGGTGGGCATGGTGTGGCTTGGTGGGCGTGGCAGAAGAATACTGCAAAATCTCCATTCCCACCCCACTCCAGGGGAAGGATACTGCAAAATCCCCATTCCCTCCCCACTCCTGGAGAAAGGATATTGCAAAACCTCCATTCCCATTCCACTCTGGGGCCAACCAGAGTTGGTATTTGCCAGTTCTTCGAACAAATCAAAATTTCTGCTACCGGTTCTCCAAACTGCTCAAAATTTCCGCTACCGGTTCTCCAGAACCTGTCAGAACCTGCTGGATTTCACCCCTGGTCTGAATACTTTCTGCATGCCTTGTATATGTAATTTCAGATTAGAAAAAGATGTCTTATTTTTTAGAATTTTCTTAGAAAAGCATAACCTTACCCCGTATTAACTAGAGGACAGGGAATTTTCACTTGGAGCACTTTGTTATCTGTGACCTTTAAAGTCTCTCCCATTCTTTTCCTGTCAGTCTTAACTCAAAGCCTGATATTTTGCTTAAACAGGATGATATTCTTTATTTGCTGATTTTCATATTCTTAGTATTTTTAGTTCCTCTTCCTATAATTGGGAAGTCTAAATGGAAGAAATTCAGGAAAGCATCTGATGTTCCAGACCTCTATCATCTCTCTGTTCCATTCGTGAGAAAGAACTTATATTTCTAAGAGGAAAATCCAAAATTCCCTTCGGGTATTATTACTATTATGGTTAATAGTAATAGTAATAGAACAGAACAATATAATAACAGGTTGAAGGGGCCTCAATAATTGTGGTAACTACTTATAAACAAAAAAATGATAAACAGCAAAATAAATATTTCAGTATTTTGTGTGTCAACTTAACTTTATAGCTAAACTATAAAGAGAGTTTGTTTAGGTTTGGTTTGGTATACTGTCTGATCCCTGCCTATTGGTTTATAAACCACAATAATGGAAAGCACAAACTTGGCCAATAATTGGTTAACACTTCTGGTTATTGGTTGTGACATTTACGAACTGCTAGCTGCTCCAGAGATTAGTTGTGCTAAATTAGAATATTAAGATTCACTTAGGTATGTTCATAAATATCATTTTGAAAAAAAATAAAAGGGGAGAGTGAGACAGAAAGAAAATGTCATTACAATTTGCAATATAAATGACAATAAAATGGCATTTAACTGTAGTCTGCAACCTTTACACTTGTTTGACTTTGGGGATGAGTCTGGAATCTCTTGTAACTTTTTTCTTTCCCTCTTTTAAATAATAAATTAGGCATTGACAAATGACTTAGGCTGGAGAGAGCAGGAAGTGATTGCACGTTCATAATTAGAAAATAACTATGTCCTTATATTTTTACCTCAGCATCAAATGGTTTATAGATTTTGTTACTGTCAAGCCATAAAGTATAGTATGATCAAACTATATCTGGATGCTTTCAACCTGGCAATCACAGTAAATAATGTTACAATTAAAAATTGCAAATCTATGGCTATGCAAAAGAAGTTTTATATACTACCAGGTAAAATTTTAGTCACGTAGATGAGGGAGTGTCTCTCGGTAATGATCCTGGTTGGGGAAAAAAGTGAGATGAAACCTGCACAGTAAGACTGAGTCTAAGTCAGTGATGGCTAATCTTTTTGCCATCGTGTGCCAAAAGCAGGGGGAGGGCGGGTGGGTTGCGTGCATGCATGCCCACACCCATAATTCTATGCACTCCAGCCTCGTGCATGGGACCCCCCCGCATGTGCATGCACATCCCTGTGCTCCCCCCCCGCTTTTGACACACAATGGTATGGTGGGCCTGGTAGGCCCGTTTTTTGCTCTCCCCAGGCTCCAGAGCTTTTCTAGGAGCCTGGGGAGGGCAAAAATGGCCTTCCCCACCCTCCACCCCAAGGCCCTCAGGCGGCAGGAAACAGCCTGTTTCCCTATTTCTGGTGGGCCCAGAAGGCCTGAAAATCAGGTGGCCGGTGCACACATGCGCGCCGGAGCTGAGTTCACGTGCCCACTGATATGGCTATGTGTGTACCACCTGTGGCATGTGTGCCATAGATTTGCCATCAGGAGTCTAAGTGGTTCTAAGGTTGTTTCCACTAATATTCTTTCCCAGGAACGCAGTGCAATTAAACTGCCAAGCAATGACATTCAATAAGGCATTGTATATGGGCACAAATGAGACTTTTCAACTATTGCCCATAGACTCCAGACCCATTTGCACTACAAACCTCCAAGTGGTCTTAATGACTCTCTAAAAAGAATGTAAATGACCAGCTGTCTGCAATCCTTCCATTCCTCACCATTTAGCCGGAGCTGAAGAAGCTTCTTGGATGAGAAGCGAAACATCTTCAAAGAAAAACAAGAAAGTCCAAGAAAGTGGTGTTTGGGACAACCGTGACCTGGATGACTGAGAATCTCCAAATGCATGCTACAAAGTTTCCACCAAAGTGGATTAATCAAAGTAGGTCCAGTTTTTTAAGGCTAACATTAACCCTGATGTTTCTTCCTATGTTTCTATAATCTGATTTGTCCTATATGAAATCCATAGCTCTGAAGGCAATCAGCAATTTTTTCTTATGTGGTGTTAATAATTCAGATGGGTGGGTACTTGGAGTTCTACAACATTTTGATATTACAAGTTTTATAAATCATATAATTGGTCGTGCTTGTTGGGGAAGTCCCTGAATATAGAGAAACCATGCTGCCTGTCCTTGCACATTTACTATCTTTTCTGATGATTACTCAGCAATTCAGAAAACTTCTTTGGAAGACAACTAATGTTGTACCTGTCTCTGTCATCCATCATAGGAATTTTGAACAACTCAGTCTATATTAGAAAATATGTTTATAGTCTAATTTGGTAAATGTTTACTTAGAGGATAGTCTGGATGAATTTGTAGGGTTAAAACAAAGCAAAACAAATAAAAAAATCAGTTTGCTGTAGCAGTTAAGGCTTGAAACCAGGAGGCTGTGAGTTCTAGTCAGAGGTGGGTTTCTACTGGTTTGTACTGGTTCGCTAGAATCGGTAGTTAATTTTCTAAGCAGTTCTTAGAACCAGTTGTTAGAAGAAATCTCCTTTTGTTTTTTTCCACTTTACAGGGTTAATCCTTTAAGGAATTACAACATTCTGGTGTTGTTCCTAGCCTAATCTGTATTGCCCTGCTTACAGAAACTGCCTCTCTGTTAATCCTTATTACATTCTTGGCAGTATGCCTAGACTTACTGTCTCCTGAGCTTCTTCTTTTTGCTTTCTTAAAGGGGAAGGATTGTTTTAAGCTTGGAGTTCTTCCAGCAGGGATGCAACGATTACCACTTTGAAGAAATAATTGAATAATGAAGCAGAGATGCTGAAAAGAAGCTTTTAATAATAAGGAACCAAGATGAGTGACATTCAGCAAGGCTTCTTGGCTAGCTAGAAAGATTGACATTCAAACGTGAGTTTACATACCCTTTCTGACTTTTGGTCTAAAACTGTTTTTTGGTGAAGTTTAATTTTGTGCTTGGTGATGTTTAATCCTGTGTTTATTGATGGGATAATTTTCCCTATTCAGCTTTGTTTGGAAGGAAAAATGTTAATCTCTGTTCCTGAAAAGAAGCAGCTTCAGAAATCTGGCTAGTTCCTGTGTCTATTTGTTCTGGTAATTGGTTTAACCAGAAACAGCTATTGTTTTTGCTCCTTTGCTTCATTCTTAATTGCTTTCTTTGTAGTTAGGCTTATCTCAAGTGCTTCTTCTATCTGGGGAGGGGGGTCTTCCTTCCCTGCTTTAGTGGTTCTTGGCACTGTCCTTTTGGGGTGTACTTCCAAGAGGCAGGATGGCACTGTTTTTTTTTACTGCCTTTCTGGGGGACAGGTGATCTTTCCTTAAATCTGGATGATTTCCTTAGGATCTCTTATGAGATGAGTGAGACCAATTGGTATCTTTAAGTGGTGCAAATGGATCTAAGGATTGTTTCTCCTGGATGTGCTCTTTCTGGCGAGCTTAAATGACCTCTCTGCTAAGGGCTTTCACTTTATGAGCAAGAGTTGGCTGTTGATAGTTATTATTGCATTTTAACTATTTTAATTCCTCAAGGTGCTCTGGCACCCTGCCTAATTTGTAACTCTGGCTTGCAATTATTTCTAAACTAATTATTGGTATTTAGGGCAGCTTTTTGCAAGCGAAGAAGCTTTTGGTATTTTTGTACAGTTAATCCTTGACTTACAACAGTTCATTTAGTGACCATTCAAAGTTACAATGGCACTCAAAAAAGTGACTTATGACTGTTTTTCACACTTACAACTGTTGCAGCAACCCCATAGTCACGAGAGGTCAGGCAAGGTGAAGCGCCCCTCGACATGAGTGACATCGAGTTGGCCATGCTCACCCAGTCATATGACTACCAAGCCACGCCCACCAAGCCATATCCACAGAATTGGTAGTAAAAAAAAATTGAATCCCACTACTGGTTCTAGTCCTATTTTGGGCACAAAGTCAGCAGGGTGACTGTGGGCCACTCATTTTCTCTCAGTTCTAGGAAGGAGGCAATTGCAAATCACTTCCCAAAAAACCTGGCCAAGAAAATTGCAGGAATTTGTCCTGGCAGTCACCAGTAGTCCAATACTTGAAAGGAATAGGAAAGGGGAAGGGAAAGGGGAAAGGGGAGGGGAGGAAAGGAAAGGAAAGGAAAGGATCCTAAAGTAGCATTTTTCAGTGTGAATGCAATGCAATAACTCTCAGTAAAAGGAATCTGTATGATTTTGCTGAGAATTCACCTTAGTCGTTCACAATTTCTTTCCTTTTGTACAAGACCACACTTGGTGAGCACATCTAATAATTTACCTAAGTGACATGTCAAACATGAACAGAAGGTCAATCTTAGTCATTTAAACAAGAAAATAATATTCTGTCATTTTGAGAAATTACATCCAAATGAAATACTGTATGGTAGGTAAATCAAATCAAAATACTGCCCTTACATTGCTCATTGGTGTTTAAGAATATTCGATTTCACTCTGCAAAAACAGCTTTTTATCTTGCCGATTTTCATTTCATTATGCAATCGTTTATTTTAAAGACTGTTCTCTCCTAGCTGAATAATGCACATGATTGTTTTGCTTCCCTTATTAATTTGTGCTTTTGCATTAGAGAAAATTACCCCATACATGGTAATCAAGGAGCAAGTATTAAAACGTTGAACATTTTTTAAATATCCACATCAACTTTAATATATAAATACAAAATAGGCATAAATTACAATGGCACAACATCATTTTTTATTAAGAACAGAATTGCTTATACAGACTAGATCTATATAAATAAAGTCACCATACATTTTCATCGTATTTATAAGAACATTATACTTTTTATAAAATTAAGAAATGTAATTTTCATCCCTCAAATTGTTACAGCAAATGAATCATGCATTACTTTTACTGAACAAAGAGAAATAAAGTCCACGAAGTTGACAAAGCCCTGACAAGGATGTAACTTTATGCTCCAAAATTAGACATTAAACATAGATGTACAAAGACTACTAACAGAACAGCAAAGATCAAAGTATAATACAATGTCAGTATGTCATAAAAGCAAAGTCATATTAAAAATAACAGGACCTCTGCTTATGTACCTTTGGAGACAGATAGTAAATAAAAATGAAGGATGAGTATCCAGCATGCAACTGAATAAAACATTCCAGTTTGATAATGAGTGTATACAGTGGACTATTTAGGAGAAGTGCAGATACCAGACCATGTGCTTGCAATCATCCGATAAACTGTTTGAGCTGTTCCTCCCTCTAAATTCTCTAGAGGGTTCTGATCAAAGCTTGCTGAGCAGTACAATTATTATTATTTGCAGCGTGATAAAAGATCACCAGCTTCTCAAAAGGTTACAAACACAATGGGAACACATTTCCATATGATAAATGGTCACCTGTAGTCACTCTGCTTTGATCAAAGAAAAACAGGAAAAGAAAACACACTGGGAAAGAAACACGAGAATCCAAATGTTATACAGTCCATCTTCTTGAAAAGCCTGAACTGTTAACAAGTTAGTTAGCTCATTTAGATGTTGAGGGGATCATCCGTGTTATTATCCTTTCTGAATGGGGTCCCATCATAATGTTTTTATTTTATACAATTTTATTTCAGGGTGACTGAGGCCCTGGGAAAGAGTTCGCAGTTCACGGATGTACTTTCAGCCACTGTTCCTTGCTCAACCCACTGCATTAGAAGCCATCTCTTATTGTCCATAAGTTCAATAATTTTATAGTAAGTTGCTCTATCAGAATGAAATAACGCTGTGATAAATCAAGAATAATTCAGTTTGTTTTGAACAAATTCTTTTTTTAAAAAAGTGCTTCCCATCTTTTTGCTGTAACATCAAGAATGGGGACACGTTGTATTGCTAAAATAACCATAAAGAGAAAAAAGTCCCTAAAATAGGTTTTCCACTAATTTCTTCATTTTAAACTATTTAGGATTATTTTGTTTCTCTTTCCTACAAGTGCTATTTGAAATAACACTTACTGGACACCTCCCTAATGGTATAATTCGAATTTTAAAGGAATATATATAGTGTATTTCTATTATTGCCTGTTTCCATATTTATTATTATTATTTTTGGAAGGGATTGGTGACCAAATATGAATCTGAAAAGATGATAGTAAAGAACTGAAATTCATCATTTCTTTTAAAAGAATAGATTAGAAGTAATTTTATTCAATGAACAAAAAACAACTTTTCTGTCATTAGGAATCTCCAGAGGCATTACAGGCAACCTTGGGGAGTAACCAAATGTGTGCCAGAACTTCCTACAAGCTTCTGCCCCAATATGTATGCATGCAATGTTGCGATGCGAGAATGAAAGGGTAGAGCTTGAATTATAATGTTGCAGTGCACATTTTGTCCTTTTAGCATCATTAGGATCAGTGGTGGGTTTCAAATTTTTTTACTACTGGTTCTGTGGGTGTGGCTTGGTGGGCGTCCGGAGGCTGCAGTTAGTCCAGAATGCGGCTGCGCGGGTGATAGATGGAGCCCCTCGTGGCTCCCGTGTAACACCCATCCTGCGCAGACTGCACTGGCTACCTGTGGCCTTCCGGGTGCGCTTCAAGGTCTTGGTGACCACCTTTAAAGCGCTCCATGGCATTGGGCCGGGTTATTTACGGGACCGCCTACTGCTATCGAATACCTCTCACCGACCCGTGCGCTCTCACAGAGAGGGTCTCCTCAGGGTGCTGTCAGCGAGGCAATGTCGTCTGGCGACGCCCAGGGGAAGGGCCTTCTCTGTGGGGGCTCCCACCCTTTGGAACGAACTACCCCCCGGACTCCGTCAGCTTCCGGACCTTCGGACCTTCCGCCGCGGGCTTAAAACATACTTATTTAATTGTGCAGGACTGAGCTAGTTTTTAAATTTATGGGTTTTAATTGGGTTTTATTTGTATATTTTAATTAACGGGCTTTAAAATAAGTTTTTTAATTGTTTTTATTCTGTATTTATGTGTTTTTTAATCACCTGTGAACCGCCCTGAATCCTTCGGGAGATAGGGCGGTATATAAATATGATTAATAAATAAATAAATAAATAAATAAATAAATAAAGGCGTGGCATGGCTTGGTGGGCGTGGCTTTGTGAGTGTGGCAGGGGAAGGATACTGTACAATCTCCATTCCCTCCCCAATCCAAGGGAAGGATACTGTAAAATCTCCATTCCCTCCCCAATCCAGGGAAAGGTTACTGCAGAATCCCCATTTCCTCCCAATCAGCTGGGACTTGGCAGGCAGAGAATAGATGGGGTGCGGCCAGGCAGAATTTTTACTACCAGTTCTCCGAACTACTCAAAATTTCTGCTACCGGTTCTCCAGAACTGGTCAGAACTTGCTGAAACCCACCTCTGATTGGGATTATGATCCCTATGAGTGGCTTTAAATCTTTAGCACAAATGAACTTATTTCTTGCAGAACATCAAATCTAAATCCAGCTTCTTGTTAGTCTGTTTCTACTGACAGCTATTTGAATTTAAGGCAATAATATTTGCTGAGGGTGATAATTATCATGGAGAGTAACTCATTAGCTTGATAGGTATCTTCTTCGGTAGTGCTTCATACAATGTGCTGTATCTTTCAAGTTGCACAAACTCCTCACATTCCTACATCTGAGATTTATGTGGGAGTTCTGCACGTAGCAACAAAGTCAATGTCAGAAGATATTAAAAACTTCAAGACTGGGGTGCATGCCTAAAGAGGAACTTGAGAGATACAACAAAGCTACATGATTACGCAATGCATATATTTAATTTGAAAGTACTATTAAAAGATTTATTTTGTTTGCATTTATATTATATGGTATTTCATTATGTGTCATTCAGGTAGTCCCCTTCCAAATGACAAACTACTAAGATAAAACTAATTTCATTGTAATTGCTAAGAAACTACTTTTTTCTCTGATTCAAAAAAAAAAAAAGAAGGCTAGAAGTAACAATTTTTTATAAGGTTTCTTGTTTCATTGTTTTTAAACACTATTATGCTTGGTGAGTATAATTGGAAGCAAGTATAAGCCGTATTTTTCTTTTAAACCAATTTTAGTAGAACAAAGAGAATATACAGTAAAATCCTCAATTTAATGAAGCAGTTCTGGATGAAAGAGAGTACATTAAATCCAAGTATGTGATATCTGCATGATTAAATCAAGACCAGTTAAATTGTGGTTTTACTATATATAATTATATAGTATATATATTTATGTTAACCTAGAATTATAAAAAAATGAAAGAATCAAGCAAACTGCTCAAAAGTCCCTTTTTTGTTCCTTTTGTTTCATTTTCCTATATATTTCTCTCTCTCTCTCTCTCTCTCTCTCTCTCTCTCTCTCTCTCTCTCTCTCTCAATGTGTGTGTGCATACAGATTGGATTTATGAATTTTTATAGGTTCAACCAATTTGTTTGGAGATTTAAATGGAATAATTTGGGTAATACTTGCTGCAAAACACCTTTAGGAGAATTATGGCACTTCCAGTTCTAAGCTTCCATATTTAATAACAAAGTAATCAAGCTAGATCCCATGTGTTCCTATAAACCT
Source organism: Ahaetulla prasina (assembly GCF_028640845.1). NCBI lineage: Eukaryota > Metazoa > Chordata > Lepidosauria > Squamata > Colubridae > Ahaetulla > Ahaetulla prasina. Next base: position 275,796,083 of record NC_080539.1, read on the forward strand.
GACATGGAAAGTTTAGATATACCCAAATCATAAGACCTTTCCAGAAGGTTTAGATGTACCCAGTCTTCAAAAACTGTACCATATTTACTAGACGGCAACACAGACATGCATGTGTACAATATGTGTGTCTGTTTATGTATATAACCATAACATGGCACTGGAACAGATTCTTTGTGAGACCGCTTCTTCCTAGTTATACCTATCCACTCCATCAAGTCACCAGGCAAAGTATTTAATGGATGCCGTCTATTATGGTGTTATCTCTGTTGTGGTTTTAGAACATTAGGTCACTCAGGCAGATGCCTCCCAGAAATCTCTTAAAACATGATTTTCCCCAGCAGCCTTGGGAAAACAGGAACTGTGCAACATGTTATATTTTTATAGAATGTTGGCCTATTCTCTTACAATGTTTATATTTCTGTTTAATCATTTTTCATGGCTGCTTACAGATGTTTTTAACTTTTTTTTGTATGTACCACCCAGAATCACATTTCTGAGGTAGGCAACTATATAAATTTGATTGACAAATAAGCATCCACAAATAGTTACAGAGGCATCTGGAAAATATAGCAGAGTTTTAAATGGCTGATTACACCCAAGTCTTCAGGAGATGAAATAGCCTGTCTTTGTGTGGACATGCATGTACAGGTCTGGAGATCATTTATTCTACAAAATTGATTTGTTAACTGAGAACTTAACATGGAACAAAAAAATGGGATATTTAGCCTATGATCTTTAGGGATGAGACTGTATCCTCAGGAGCAGAACTCTTTGCAATGTCGCATTTCTTTTGATTCTTTTCTTTGTTATGCATGTGATGGCATGAGTCGGTGATATCAGACTTTCTCAACACTGGTTTACAAATCTGATTAACCAAACCACATAACTCCAGAGTATTAAAAATAATAATAATACTGTAATCAAGATGTCTTGGTCTACATCAGCTTCCCTAATCCAGGTCCTCAATTCCCATAATGGCCATGCTGGTTGAAGAATTTTCAACGTGTCTGAAAGATATCAGATTGGGGAAGACTCATTTTCCATTAGGAACTCATCAGTCATTCCACTTTTTGATTGACAGTAATCTTGCATACAGTACAGTGTAAAAAAAGTGCTTAAGAGATTTGTTGTAGGCTGCAGGGAATATCTGCTAAGTAGTAGCATTTTCTTTAAAACTACTAGCTGAATTAATTGACCTTTCCCCTAGGATGTGGGCTTGAACATCAGATTTTTCAACCCTTTAAGGCAATGTTACAATGAAAAATGGAAGCTCAACCAACCAGTCAACCAAACAAAAGACAGTGATAACAGCTACATATAATCAAAACATTTTTTTCTTTTGTTCCAACACATATCTAATGAAAGAACAAAGTTTATAAGTTTCTTTGCAGAAGATTTGTGAAAACTGTAAGGGATGGTTACTATATGGTGTTTTTTCTCAGTTATGCCTCTCTAAATAATATTTGTTTTGTATTATCATGGCTTATCTAAACATGATTTGAAGCATTCCACAAAATCTACAAGCTTCCTGTCTATGATGCGATACATTTAAAATTGTTTTATGTAATTATTCATAGTGCCTCAATAAAAATTGAAAGGTTTGTGAAATGTTTGAAACTAGAGGAAAATACATTTTGGTTTGTAGGTGGTTGGGTAGAGAATGAATAAATCTTTTTATTAAAGTAAGTTTTACAGATGTATAATCAATTTGTTACTTTGAAAACAAAACATTATACCATATGGCCTGATTTGGATTACATTGAGAAGTGATTGATCTGTAAATTTAAAAGCATATTTGGTGGGTGCTTTTGTCACAAAATATCTATTTAGTAGGAATTTAACTATAATTTATGATTTCAATTTATAATTTACAAAAATATAGTCATATACTTAAAATAGAGTTTAAATATAGAATTCAGAACTCTTATCTTTTAGTAAAGAAGTAAACATTGCTATTTAGTTCCTCTGCGCTGGTCTGTTCACCTGGAGGGCAATCATCTCAAAGGACCAGAAAAAGAGTTCAAAATCTTTATATTTGCTCTGTTCTCATCAGGCCCATAGCTACTCCAGAAATCTTGAGATGAAAGATTTGGGAGACCAGCTTATTTGAGCTAACCTAGGTGATACGTACTATGTAACTAGAAAAAAATAGCAGGGGCAAAAAGAATTTTAAGAGGCCAGATAACAAGCTTGTAGCTTCTATTTCTAGAAAAATAAATGATTTGCTGCTTACTCCATTTCTTTCCCTACCCATCAAGACCGGTAGAAGGAAAAGGCCAAAATTCCCAACCTCTATAAAAGTGAGCAAGAAAGGCAACATATAAAGAAGGTATCAAATCCTTCCTTCGCTTTGGGAAAAGTGGCAGAAATGCACCCTTCGGTTTAAGATAATAACTTTAATGATACTGGAGAAAGGCTTCTCACTGTATAGATATTTAGTGGGTGCTTTTAGGATATAATACTAACTATGTTTATGACTGTGAACTCTTATTCCCAATTTCTCAATGAGGAAAAAAAATCAGAAAAAATCTAGAAAAATACCCCTTCCCTTGCTTTACAGTTTAAACATCTGGCTGACCATGCAACCACCCTTAACAATTGTTACAATTAATGATAATTTTGTATTGTATATAAATTACAATATAATTATAACTATCCATGCTGCCACCAAGAAAGCTACAAGGACATTTCAAGCTTGACTCAAAGAAAACTTTATAAATCTAGTCTTATTTTTTATATGGCTATGGGCAGGCAATTCACCTCAATTATTGAAAGGAGTTAAGAGTTTAGTTTGTGGAAACTTCTAGAACACTTATTGCATGGTAATTCATAGACTGTAAATTTGCAAGAGCAGTTTATCAATAGTATGACCTCTGAAGAAATGGAAAGTAGGATGGGCAAGATTGTATTTATGATAATAACCATAATAAAAATAGGATTTTGATAAATTTCAAAATGGATATCAAAATGGATTATCCTCTTGACTGGGACAATGTGACTTATTATGTAATTTACTTGAAAGCCCATCAGTAGCAATAGAAGGGTGTTCCTGATAGACACAGGTAACTATGTTAGAATGAAAACTGTAGAAAGCTTCAGGAGCATCTTTGTAACTAATAAAAGTTTTGCATTCTAAGGGTTGGAATTTATAAATCCTGGCTTTGGGGAAAAGGCGACAGTCAAATAATGGAATTAAGGAATGCCTTAACCCTTTGGACTCTCTGCAGAATGGCCCCTGAGAAAGTGGCTAAGAAAGGGTTCAACAGGAATGCCAAATTTCTGCTGAATAGGTTAAAAGAGTGAAGAAGCCTCTTCGGCAGCCATCAATGCGCAGAAGGCCTGCAGAACATTTCTGCTCAATAGGGCCCTAAATAAAGACAAAAAAAACACAAAGGCATCTGATTGCAACTTGAGGAGAGCTTTCGACTGCATGTTCTAATCTCTACGTTACTTTTAATGTCAAAGTAGTTTGACATCGCTCTGGACACTGAAGTGGAATTACTTTACCTTTGTTCTGTACAAATATAACAATACGTTTTTTGAAATTGTTTTTCCATATATACAACCCTGTGCCTTAAATAAAGCACCATCCTTAAAACAAAAGCTTAAGTATATGAGAATGACAACCTGGTTGTCTATCCAAATTTAAGATTTTTTTTAAAAAAAATATTCTTAGGTACAGTATATTATTTGGATTTTACCTTAACTTGGAAGAATTTTATTTTTTAAAAAGAGAGAAAAAAAGAGAGAAAATCTCTGAGGAACAGATTTTATTTGCATTGTGCATCAATTTTGATATAAACCCAGGGATTCCAAAGTGTTTTAATAGGATTTACATTAAGCAAATGGATTCTTTATTCCAGTGCTAGTGAAATCTTGCCAAGGAAACTGCAGGGTCCAGGCAATCACCATACATCAATACTGACTCAAAACCATCACTACCCCTTCACCCACCACACATAAAAAGAAAAGAAAAAGGAGAAAGAAACAAAGAAAACAAGAAAGAAAGGATAGGAACGCAAAGAAAGGAAAGAAAAGAAAAAGAAAGAAAGAAAAGAAAGGAGGAAAATGGAAGAAGGAAAAAGAAAGGGAGGAAGGAAGGAAGAGAAAGAAGGAAGAAAGAAAGGAAAAGAAAGAAAGGAAGGAGGAAAGAAAGGAAGGAAGAGAAGAAAGAAAGGGAAACAAAGAAGGAAAGGAAAAGAAAGGAAGGAAAAAAGAAAGAAGGAAAGAAAGAAATAATTACATTTTTAAGCAAAAAACCACCTTCCTGTAAAAGCTCATTTGTCTTACCTCTGCAAGCGGATACCAGCGTGCGATGGGTTTTCGAGGGTAGGAGAGCATTTCATTCCAATGGTCTCGCCCAAGACTTTCTGCTTCATTGCCTACTTGACAGACTCCAATTACTTCATTGTGACCTACACTGTGAAAAATGTTCAATAATATTTATTTCTTAAAATTATGTATTCAGGAACTATGCAGTCCAAATGATCTAATAGCTGAAGCAGATGGGTTCTTAAATATATTTTTGCAGTTCATGGTAATGAGATCATAGTAGGGGAACAGTATAAATATAATTTTTCTTTCCTGCAACAGTCCCAATGAAAATCACTTCTCCAAAGTTAGCACTTGTTCTGCAAAGTAAGCCTGTCAAAGACAGCAGTAGAGGATTTTTTTCCCCGTTAAGAGAAATGTCCTTTCTTTGCCTGTTTCTATTAATGTTCACTTTGGAATTAATGTTCGATTTTTAAAAACCCACCTTTTACACCTAAAGCTGCTTGTGCAGTTTGCAGCTTAGAAATTTAGTTCTTACAATTGAACCATGTGTTTCTAGTCTTCTATTGGCCAGTTGGTGTCATCTAGTTGATTGGAAAAGCTAATCAGATTAAGAGCTGATTAATATTTGGAAAAAAATGTTTACATCAGACTGAGAAGTTAAGAAAAAGCAAAGAACGAAGCTATTATGTGTTAATTTTATTTTCACCAAAAACAATTTTGGCAGGGATTTGTAATACCACCTTAGTTGCTAAACATTTGTTCAGGTTTGCACATCCTAATTTAGAGCTTCCACTTTTCATAGCTGTCCAGATATCTCACCGGTCATAATCCATAACGGCTATAGACAAGTGAATCTGATCAATGCTTTCTGGAGGGACATCAAAGACTATGGCTTCATTGTAAACAGGATTGAGGGTGTTCCGCTTGATAGAAGTCTTCCTTTTCTTTAATCGTCTCCCTTCACACATTAGTGACACCTTCACATATGGATCTGTGCAACAGATATAACAACTGCAGCATTTTATTTTGCTTTATTTTAAAGTTGAACCAATCTATTCACATGACTTAGCTGCCCTGTCTTTATAATCTTCTCACTGTACTATTAACAAAAAGAAATGATTTGATTCATTACCTTGCAAAATTCTTTTAGAATTTATTTCTCGGGATAAAACGAATAGCATTTTTACATTACACTGAGGACAAACCCGCATCATTAAATCACAACTTCTAACTTTTTTGCATGTGTGTGTTTGTGTAAATGTAGAGGTAGAGGAATTTGCAGTGAAATTTGCCATAAGCAAACATGCAACAAAAATATGCCAGAATTCAAAAATATTTGGCTGTTCTTTTTATAGCTATGTATTTTTAGTAGGCAGGCCTATTTTACTTTTAGAAGTATTGTAATCCAGGAGGATAACTATTTTTTTCTGCTCTCCCTTGTCATCATGCTGCCTGGGGAACATTAGTCCGTTAACTTGGACCATCCTTGTGTTCATGAGATCCAAACGAATAGTGACTCTGTTACTGGGCCAGATCTCCAACATTAATGTGCCTATAAATATACACAGTCCAGCCCCTGTTTAACAGAGCTTTTACAAAATGTCTAAACTAAATTCCTTTTCTCTTATCAGAAGGAGTAGTCCACTCCAAACCCACAAACAGCCTAAGGCAGATAGTTCTGCATATTCATTAGCAATATCACCAGAAATCATTTAGAAGTTAGTGCTACTATTAGGGTAGAATTCATTTTTAAATCTCCCCACCCCCAAATAATTACAATTTAGTACCAAAAGCAAATGTGATATAGTCAATCAAATTTGGGAACAGGACCACTCTCTTTGGATTTCTTTAGTCAATAACTGTCATATCAGCTTAACCTATCTCAAAGGGGGATAGGAAAAAATATTAAGGCAAAACAGAAACACAGCAAATCCAGGGGGTGAAAGAGTTAACAAGTTGGAATTGGCATTTTTCAGACTCACTCAGGTTTCAAAGACTGAAAATAAACTGCAGTTCTTCTGTACCCCAACTGAAGAACCACCCCCTCAAAAAAAGTTCATTATCTCATTTCATTTATCAGACTTTTATACAACTAACTTCTAAGATCTCTAAGCAATTTAAGATTGAGCAAGGTACAAATTTATCCCCGCCACAGGCATGCCAATAATATTTTTGTTATTTATAATATTTAATTTGTGTAGTTGCCTATCTCACACACGTACAAATATAATCTTAGGCCACTGTGAAAGATATTCCTACCTGATGCTCCTGTTATGTCCATTGCTTTTAAATTTCTTGCTTTTATTATAGTTATGGTTAGTCTGCCAGCTGTTGGAAGATAGCAAAGCGAAAACATCAACTCGCCAAGATCCACCTTGTCCTACAGAGCAATAGAATACATAATATGTATTACACATGGAACAATATTAAAAAAGCATCTCTCAGCATCTGTGGAAGTATCACTAATCAGACTGATATGTTCCTAGCAGTCCCGTATTCATCAGGCTTTCAACTTGTTTGCTGTTTCCAGAACAAAAGGGAAATTCTGAGTGAAGTTTTCTGAATTAGATTAGCGTATATCTGTGAATTTCGGCTGTTTAAAAAATGGGGGGAGGAACAGAATTCTTCCCATTCCCAGACCTACAAAGTACCAGATTTATCACTTATTCCAATGTTCTTCTTATAGCTTCTTTTATCACCTAGTTCCTATCTTCTTGCTGGCAGAGTGAAAAACCAAGAATAGTAACAAGTAAATCCCTAAGCAGAAATGCCCCATTGGAACTAATTATGGCTGTTAAGAAAGAAAAGTTGGAAACATAGTGTTTTCTGTTGGACTATGGATACCCACAGCACAATGTATCAATTGATTTAGTTAAACAATTTAGAGCAGGGGTCTCCAACCTTGGCAACTTTAAGATTTGTGGACTTCAACTCCCAGAGTTCCTCAGCCAGCTTTGCTTTGCTGGCTGAGGAACTCTGGGAGCTTTGTTGGCTGAGGAACTCTGGGAGTTGAAGTCCACAAGTCTAAAAGTTGCCAAGGTTGGAGACCTCTGATTTAGAGACCACCTGACTTGTAATAACTTTGGGCACTTTACAGTTAAAATGCAAGAAAATACCATAACAAAGAGAAAAATTCATAAGCAGTGCAAGGACACACACTTACACACTCACACACACACACACACACCATGAGCTCCACAATCAACCTATCCCAAGACCTCGCAGAATACCCAGCTCTTCAATAGCTTCCTGAATATCATCAGGGTGGAAGCTATCTCTATCAGATTTCCTAATTATTCAAATATCTGTTTTATGTCAACAAGTTTTCCTCCTCAAATATGCAACTTTTCCTGTTATAAATCTTTTGCATCAGAACCATCATAAAATTCCAGGAAGCAATGTGCTTTGTTCTATGGATTAAGCAAATTAAGTTTCTTAAACATGCAGACTGAATATATGGTAGTCTTGTCGCTGTAGGCTTCAGAGCATCTTATAGAAGCTAGAAGAATGTTCAAAACATGCAAGTTGATCTTGAACTTGACAAACTCAGAAGAGTTGATATGAGGTATAAGCAGAACCCCAGAAAACTCCCAAGCATTACGGAAATGTATATTTAAGTTATTTCACATTCATTTTCATAGGGTAGATATTTTTATGAGGCTTACCTGCAGGAGAAACAGCTTTTTTAAAAGCTATTTGACTTTAAATTGAAAATAACTGGGAAAAAGTTTACAGAATTAACTTCTATTAGATTTTTGCAGTATCATAATATACGATCTAAAGATATTTCAATGGCACTTTATGTTAAATAATATATAGTAAATTTAAATTATTTTAGAAATAGGATCCCAAGTGCAACAACTGCCCCAGAAGGAACAACTTGAGAGCCACAACACCAGTGAAGCTTCCCTGCCAATAAAGAAAGCTTCCAATGAGTCAAAAAGGAAGCAAATTATAGAGTCTCCTCAAGTTACCAAAATTTAAAAGTTCGCACTATTAAACAATCATGAGCAATGCTCCCCTCCTCACACTTCTAGGAAAGCTCTGTTCAGCAAGTTGTGTTGTGACTCCAGCCCCCGAACCTGGCCCCATGCCCGAAAGTGATTCCGAGAGTGAGGGGGAAGGGCCGGTAAGACTTACCTTGGGAGAACCAATTCCTTTGGCCCAGCTCCAGGAGCCAGAACCAGGCCAGTCGGAGGACGTAATGAGGCCGACATCCCCTGATTCCTCCCTTCCTCAGGCTACGCCTTCAGACCCAGCTGATAATAATAATAATAATCAAGCTTGGATTAACCCGCACTTCAGAAGATTAGAGAGGTGGCATCATCAAAGGGAAGGGTGGGGCAGGAGCCCCACTCCACAGGATATATAAGGAGCTTTGGGACTGCTTGCACTCCACGGGGAGTAAAAGATTAGCTGAACCGTTTCAAAGAGAGATGAAGTCTTACTCTGCGAGTCATTTGTTTGAACTTTGGCAAGCAGCTGCGATTTCTCTGCCAGGACTGATAAGAGCCGTGAATCCACTGGCTGAAGGCCAGCTCGTTACTCCGAAGTGGGGAAGGAAACAGAACAAGTTGTCTGTGAAAACTAATCCTCAAAGCCAGTAAAAAAGCAGATAAAATGAGGTCTGACCATCTTAAAAACAAAGGTCAAAGAGACAAACTAGTGGTGGAATACAATTTTTTTTACTACCGGTTCTGTGGGTGTGGCTTGGTAGGCATGGCATGGATTGGTGGGCGTGGCTTGGTGGGCATGGCAGGGGAAGGATACTGCAAAATCCCCATTCTCTCCCTACTCCTGGGGGAAAGATATTGCAAAATCTCCATTCCCACCCGACTCGGGGGCCAGCTAGAGGTGGTATTTGCTGGTTCTCCGAACTGCTCAAAATTTCCGCTACCGGTTCTCCAGAACCTGTCAGAACCTGCTGAAGAGCACCTTTGAGGCAAACCATCTTACCTAATAGTGGAGGCCAACTTCTCCTTTAGGTAGGGCCGTCAAATAAACAATCCCCTTTTTATTTGATTTTGAAAAAGTAGGCTAGTTCATGATTAGCTATAGTTGCTAAAGTTCTTTTGGAAAAGCCTTCATCTTTCTTCACTAATTGTTCCCTATTCTGAGTTGTTAAATTTTTAAAAAAATCTTAGAACCTTATCTAAGTGGCTCCAGTCCATTCTTCTGCTGAAGCATGACAGATCCTCAGCCACTCTGTTGCTTGTAACTGAGATCTCAGCTTTAGCTATTTCAGGGAAATTTACTTAAAGAAATCATACTAACCACAGAAAACAAAAATAAATAGGTTAAATAAGTTATCTTCACCAAACATACTATTAGGACCCGGGTACTTACAAGACCGCCTGCTGTTACCTTATGCCTCCCACCGACCCGTACGCTCTCACAGAGGGGGTCTCCTCAGGGTGCCATCCGCCAAACAGTGTCGGCTGGCGGCCCCCAGGAGTAGGGCCTTCTCTGTGGGGGCATCGACGCTCTGGAACGAACTTCCCCCTGGCTTACGTCAAGTGCCTGATCTTCGGACCTTCCGTCGTGAGCTTAAAACACACCTATTTATTCAAGCGGGACTAGCATAATAGTGTTAAATTTTAATTCGGGGTTTTATTAATATTTCTAAAATTTTAAAACTAAATTTTTAATTATCAGCCTTTTCGTAATTTGCTAGGTTTTAAATGTTTTAATTGTATATATTTCGTGTTTTATCTTTGGCTGTACACCGCCCTGAGTCCTTCGGGAGAAGGGCGGTATAAAAATTTAATAAAATAAAATAAATAAAATAAATAAATATTATTTCAGTCTACATTTGGCCTTCATGTTTATGGAGAGTCTCAGTCTCCAAGTCATGGCTGTCCCAAAGATGCTTTCTCAAGAGGCAGCTGAACTGTCTGGTTTTTCTTTAAAGATGTTTTGCTTCTCATCCAAGAAGCTGTAGAAGCAAAATGTCTTCAAAGAATGAGAAGCAAAACATCTTCAAAGAAAAACCAAAAGAATCTTTGGGACATTTGGCCTTCATGTATACCATATCTGTATGTTGTCTTTCTTAACAGAAACAATTATATGGCTTTGAACTATATTCCAAACAATGGAATGAAAAAATATCTTTTAACAATTATTTATGCTACAGGAAATCACTTGTTAATGTAATCCAATCGAGCTGAACTGACTGCTATGATAAAGGGAAAGAAATCCTGATCAACAAATATCAAGACAGTTTTTTGCTGAATTCCCCCAAATTTTTTAGTTAGATTGCCTAATTCAGTGATGACTAACCTTTTTGCCGTCGCGTGCCAAAAGTGGGGGGAGCACGGGGGGGGGGTCATGCATGTGCGTGCCCACACCCATAATGCCGCATGAGACTCCTCCCGTGCATGCACCCGTAACCCCGCCCGCACATGCGCACATGACCCCCCCATGGCCCATTTTGAGCTTGGCAAGCCTCCTGCCTCCACACATGTTGGGCGAGACACCCCTCCCCTCATGCACGTGAGACCCCCAGGCATGTGCATGCATCTCCTGCATGAGCTCTGTCCCCATGCCAGACACCCGAAAATCAGCTGGCTGGCAGGAGGCACACACGCATGCGTGGCAGAACTGAGCTGGGCAATGGCTCGTGTGCCCGCAGAGAGGACTCCACATGCCACCTGGTGGCATGCGTGCCATAGGTTCGCCATCATGGGTCTAGTTAGTACTTGTGAACAAGTATAGGAGCCTCTTTGGCAGCAACTCTACATTTGGGTTTACAATCCCTCTCTCCATTTGCATTGCTTGGTACCCGTAAGAAAATATGCCAAAGAAAAGACTTTATTATGTATGGAGGGATTCAAAATTAAACACACATATCTACCTCTAGATAAACGAAGCCCAGGAATTAAATCAATATTTGTATCTCCAATTAAGACTTTCAAGAATATGGAATTGGGTGTAACTTATGGAGGCTCAGTTTGGATTCTGATGTACAATTTAACACTTGCCACAGGTAATATATTGTCAGCTCAGAAAGGTCGTAGCTTAATAACAGTCAAAAGTCAGATTGACAAAACAAAACTCTTTAAAATAGAATCCTTAACATATTCCATTGGCTTGTCAGCACTTCAGGCCTCTATTATTAGTAATGGAAGACTTCACCAGAACAAAAACAGAATTCTTTCATGAAAAATATTAGTGAATTCGATAAAGCAGACAAATTTACTGAATAAATGTTATATTACTGAAAAGTACTTTACTGCACAGACCTCGCCAGAATTCATCCCTGTAGTTTGAAAAAAAAAGTAAAAAACAACAATTTAATATTACAATTCATGATTGATAATAAAACATTTTTGCCCCTCTTCTCATTATCAATTAGACCAGGGGTGTCCAAACTTGGTCCCTTTAAGACTTTTGGACTTCAACTCCCAGAGTTCCTCAGCCAGCTTTGCTGGCTGAGGGACTCTGGGAGTTGAAGTCCAAAAGTCTTAAAGGGACCAAGTTTGGACACCCCTGAATTAGACTATATAGGCTTCATTAGGAAGTTTGATGCCCAAATTTTTACAAATAATGAATTATGATAAATACCTAGTTCGCATACTCTGCATTTAAAAAAAATGCCTATTTTATCCCCTTTTTCTATCATGCCAGAAATTGATAAGAGTAAGGAGCAGACAAAACTGGGTACTAAAGAACATAAAGAGGAGACTGTCACTCGTTAACAATCATGGAACTACTGTGGGAATAGGGAAGGAAGGAAAAATAAAATAAAACTTTGAACTGAGCACAAAGAATTGAAGTCAAAAAGAATCATGGGAGCAAAAAAAGAAAAGTAAAAAAGAACTGTTCAGAATCCAAATGCTTTGTCCATCTGGCCAGAAAATCTGAAAATGATACCCACTATTATATTAGGCAAGATGAATGACTGAGATCAACTCTTGATTTAGGCTACTTGGGTGAATGCTTGCATAATCGTATTAATAACACAAGAGCTGCATTAGTTAAAACTGCCAACCGCTTGTCCTAAATGTAACTCTAAAATGTCTGGTTGCTTTAAAATCACCCAGTTGTTCAGCCACTTTGCCAGTACCCTTTGTTTTGAGGGGATAAATATTTTAAGTTCTTACAGTGCCCCGGACAGCAAATTGCTTTTGAAGTCTTCATACATTAATGATTTTATCAACCAGCCTATTCCTATTTGCTGCATTTGTAAAATTTTAAGTCTGGTTAAAAAACTATTACATACAGAAGTGTCAACGTAGAAATGGAATATGTGATATAAAACAATAACAAATATTTAACAATAACAACAAACAAGAAGTGTTTGTGCCAGTCTGAGATTGTATGTGAACACATTCTTAAACTATATGCCTTTGACTCCCTGTAATGCTGCAGCTCTTTGTGTTGTTGAAACATAAATGAGCTTAGAAACAGAATTATCCTGTAATAGTTTTTTGAATGAAATTAGGAACCACAGTTCTAGTAGATAGCAAGTATATATATTCGCATATAGTTTCAACCCGGCAGAACTGTCATAACAAAATCCTTATACAGGTAGTTCTCAGCTTACAACCATTTGCTTAGTGACTTTTCAAAGCCACAACGGTATACAGAAATGGGACTTATGACTGTTTTTCACTTACAACCTTTGCAGCATCCCTGTGGTTGTGTGATCAAAATTCAGATACTTGGCAACTGGCATGTATATATGATCATTGTTGTGGAGTCTTGAGGTCACGCAATCACCTTTTGCAACCTTCTGACAAGCAAAGTCAAGAGGGAAGCCAGTTTCAGTAAAAACCTTGTTACTAACTTAACAACTGCAGTGATTCACTTAACAACTATGGCAAGAGTGGTCATAAAATGGAGCAAAACTCACTTAAATATTTCACTTAGCAACATAAATTTTGGGCTCCTTTGTGGTCATAAGGTAAGGACCACTTGTACCTCACTGATTTAAGGCCGCCCAAATAATCTATACTATTGCTCTAACTGGTTGTTTTATATATGCCTGGGGAATTCTGGGAATTGAAGTCCATGCACCTTAAAATTGCCAAAGTTGAGAAGCATGGGTCTACACTAGCTTAGGATTTTCCATTCCTGTTTTATTTAGTGCAATTTATTTGGTGCAATTAAATAAATCAGTGTTTTCATTAAAAAATAATGATTAAAGCAATATGAACAGTTACTGGACTTTTTGTGAGAAACTGAAATTAAAAGTTGATCTGGGCTTTGATGATTACCATATTTTTCGGAGTATAAGACATACCTTTTTCCCCAAAAAAAGAGGGTGAAAATCTGGGTGCGTCTTATACTCCGAATGTAGCCCCACCCAGCTTCTCAAACAGATGTTTCAGAGGCAGAAAAAAGCATCAGAAACTAAGCTTCAGAAAAGAAGCTCCCAGAGCTTCAGAAAAAAAGCCCCAAACAGAGCTTCAGAAAAAAAGCCCTCAAACAGAGCTTCAGAGGCTTTTTTTCTGAAGCTATTTTTCAGAGGCTTTCAGAGGCAGAAAAAGGTTTTTTCTGAAACAGAGTTTCAGAAGTTTCAGACGCACAAAAAAAAAAAAAAAAAAAAGCAAGGCAGATTGCTCACAACCAAGGAACCTGTTGCTAAAATTCACCTCTGGGAACAGCTGATTGGGGGTATTCCAGGAGGCCAATCCACCTGCCAATCAGCTTTTTTCTTATTTTCCTCCCCAAAAACTAAAGTGGGTCTTATACTCAGGTGTGTCTTATACTCTGAAAAATACTGTAAATAAGGGATTTATGGAAATAATGTAGACAAATGTTACTCTTAGACTAAGAGTTTGATCAGTTCCCATCTTCAAAAAAAGAGAGAAAAAAAACCAGATCCAGGAAACTACAGACCTATCAGCCTAACCTCAATACCAGGGAAGATTCTGGAAAAGATAATCAAGCAATGAATCACTGAACACCTAGAAGCAAACAAAGTAATAACCAAAAGCCAACATGGGTTTGTCAAAAACAGATCATGCCAGATTAATCTTACTGCATTCTTTGACAAAGTGACAAAATTAGTGGACCAGAGGAATGCTGTTGATATAATTTACTTGGACTTCAGTAAAGCATTTGATAAAGTAGACCATAACCTACTACTAGATAAAGTAGAAAAATGTGGGTTAGACAGCACCACCACCAGTTGGATTTGTAACTGGCTGACCAACCGCACTCAACATGTAGTCCTCAATGGAACTACATCCACATGGAAGGGAGTATACAGTGGAGTACCCCAAGGCTCTGTTTTAGATCCAGTACTCTTCAACATCTTCACCAATGACTGGGACGAAGGGATAGATGGGGAACTCATCAAATTTGCAGATGACACCAAGCTGGCAGGAATAGCTAACACTCCAGGAGATAGGCTCAAGATACAGAAAGATCTTGACGGACTAGAACATTGAGCACTATCTAACAAAATGAAATTCAACAGTGAAAAAAGTAAGGTTCTACATTTAGGCAAAAAAAACAAAATGCACAGGTACCGGATATGTGGTACCTTGTTCAATAGTAGTAACTGTGAGAGGGATCTTGGAGTTCTAGTGGACAACCATTTAGATATAAGCCAGCAGTGTGCAGCAGCTGCCAAAAAAGCCAACACAGTTCTGGGCTGTGTAAACAGAGGGATAGAATCAAGATCACGTGAAGTGTTAATGCCACTTTATAATTCCTCGGTAAGGCCACACTTGGAGTTTTGGTTGCCACGATATAAAAAAGATGTTGAGACTCTAGAAAGAGTGCAGAGAAGAGCAACAAAGATGATTAGGGGACTGGAGGATAAAACGTATGAAGAACGGTTGCAAGAACTCGGTATGCCTAGTTTAATGAAAAGAAAGACTAGGGGAAACATGATAGCAGTGTTCCAATATCTCAGGGGTTGCCACAAAGAAGAGGGAGTCAAGCTATTCTTCAAAGCACTTGAGGGTAGAAGGAACATTGGCTTACCTGAAGGTTCCTTCTATGTACGCTGCGTGAGAGTCCAAAGCAATGGGTTGTTAACTTCATCTGATTGGCCTGAGACTGAGTTGAATTTGTTTAAACACGCCTCCTCTTCCTGTTTAGCTCCAGTTTATTAACGAAGAAGCGGTATTGGAGAAGACGAACTCAATTTGAAAACTGGAAAAAAACGGAATGATAACCTCTGGCTTCCTGTATATAGACAAAAACAAGAAATTAAATAGGGAGGGGTTGGACTCTCACGCAGCGTACATAGAAGGAACCTTCAGGTAAGCCAATGTTCCTTCTCCTGTACGCTGCTAAGAGAGTCCAAAGCAATGGGATATACCCAAGCTAATATCCCTAGGGCGGGAACGGAAAGATTAGGAAGACTCAGCAACAGGAATAACTCGCTGTAGAACCCTCCGACCGAATGAGGCTTCGGCTGAGGCAAATTGGTCCATCTTGTAGTTTTTAATAAATGGCGAAGGAGAGGCCCACGTGGCTGCTCTGCAAATGTCCAAGATAGAGGCCTGAGTGGCCCAGGCAGCTGTGGTGGCCGCGCTGCGGGTGGAGTGTGCGGTGATGCGGCCTGGAAGATGGTGTCTCTGCTGGTCGTAGGCCATGGAAATACATGCCTTTATCCACCTGCCTATGGTGGATGGGGAGACTTTGGTGCCCAGAGCTCTTGGTTGAAAGGAGACAAATAGAGATTCTGTCTTCCTGAAAGGAGCTGTTCTGTTGAGGTAAATACGCAGGGCCCTTCTTACGTCCAGCGTGTGCCATCGACGTTCCGATGGATGCTTGGGATGAGGACAAAAATCTGGTAAAATGATTTCTTGAGATCTATGGAAACTTGAGTTTCTTTTAGGGAGAAAGGTAGGGTCTAATCGGAGAATGACCCGGTCAGAGTGAAAAATGCATAAGTCCTTCCTAACCGAAAGGGCAGCGATCTCGGAGATCCTGCGGGCTGAGGTTATGGCTATGAGAAAGGCAACTTTAAAGGTTAAGAACTTGAGACTGGAGGAGCTCAAGGGTTCAAAAGGGGCAGAGGTAAGCTTCTGAAGGACAAGGGTTAGGTCCCAGGTAGGGTATCTGTGTACCGGAGGTGGTCGCAGATTGTAAGCTCCCCTCAAAAAACGTCGGATACGGGGGTGTTGAGAAAGTGTGGAGGTCCCGTCACAGAATAAAACAGTGGCAAGAGCTGCAACCTGCCGGCGTATGGTGTTGGTGGCTAAACCCTTGTCCAATCCGTCCTGGAGGAATTGCAGGATTTGTCTGATGGAGGCAGAAGTAGGTTCTATTCGCTGTGTAAGACACCAGCGATGGAATGCTGACCATGTAGCCTCGTAAATACGCGTTGTGGATGGGCGTCTAGAAGCCAGAAGGGTGGAGATGACCTCTGTGGAATGCTTTTCTTTCCTTAGTATCTCCCTGTCAAGTGCCAGACGGCTAGTTGATAATGTTGAGGTTCTGGGTGGAGAAAGGCTCCTTGGCGTAGAGAAATCTGATCCGGTGGAATTCGCCAAGGTGGATTGACGGACAGGCTCACCAGATCCGCAAAGCAACTCCGTCGAGGCCAATAAGGGGCTATGAGGAGAACTTCTGCCCTCTGTTCCAAGATCTTTCGTATGACCCTTGGTAGAAGGGGAGTCGGAGGAAAGGCATAAAGAAGGCCCCGGGGCCACTGACATCGTAGAGCATCTGTTCCTTCTGCTCCTGGGGTTTGGAACCTGGAGAAGAACCTTGGAAGTTGTTTGTTGGTCGGGCTGGCAAAGAGGTCTAATATGGGTTTCCCGAATTTGATCGTGATTGTGAGAAACAGATCCGGATGCAGTTGCCACTCTGATTGATCTATGGTCGTCCTGCTCAGCCAATCCGCTTGTGTGTTGGCGACTCCGGATATGTGGGCTGCCTGTAGTGAGAGAAGATGCTTTTCGGCCCACAGGCCTATGGCTGCAGCCTCTTTCATCAATATGCGGGAACGGGTGCCCCCTTGACGGTTCACATGGGCCTTTGTGGTAGTGTTGTCCGTCAGCAGTAGCACATGATGGTTTGATAGTTGCGCTTGGAAGAACCTGAGAGCTAGATGCGCAGCTCTCATTTCCAGCCAGTTGATGTCGTTCTTGAGGTCGTTGGGGGACCAGCGACCCTGAGTTACCTGGTCTGATAGGTGGGCACCCCAGCCGTAGAGGCTTGCGTCCGTGGTGAGGACGAGACGGCAATGTTCCTGGAATGAGCAGCCCTTTGTGAGGGCTGGAGACAGCCACCACTGTAGAGATTTTCTTACCCTTGGAGGTAGAGGAATTTTGATTTCGGTATGGCTGTTGCCTGTTCTTTGATGTGGGAGGAGAAGCCATTGTAGGGGTCGTGAATGAAGACGTGCCCAGGGCATGATCGACAGACAAGAGACCATCTTTCCCAATAACTGTGAGAGTAGTGAAAGTGGGACTCTCTTGAGTGCCTTTACCTTTTTTATCGTGTCTCTCATGTTGAGGAGACGGTCTCGGGAAAGAAACACCTGGCAGGATCTGGTGTTGATTCTTGCTCCCAGATGTACAATTTCGGTCGTGGGCACTAAATGGCTCTTTGCTTTGTTGACCGAGAAACCGTGATCTTGTAGGACTTGAATTGTTACCTATAAGTCCCGTAACGCCTGCTGGGCGGAAGACGACTGAATCAAAATGTCGTCCAGGTAACATTGCATTCTTACTGGAATTGTGCGAAGATGGGCCGCCACGGCATCCAGAATCTTGGTGAAGGTACGAGGAGCGGAAGATAGACCGAAGGGCAGGGCCCTGTATTGGAAATGGGCTCCGGCATAACTGAACCTGAGAAAACGTCTGTGGGCTGGTCTGATGGGGACATGTAGATAGGCCTCCTTGAGGTCGATGGATGTTAGAAAGTCCCCTCTTCTGATGCTTCCTAAGATTGAATTGAGGGAGTGCATCTTGAATCTGCGGTATTTGATGTGAAGGTTCAGTTGCTTCAGGTCTAAGATGGCTCTGGTGCCGCCTGATTTTTTGTCCACCAGAAAAAGAATTGAATAGAAGCCGGTCCCCTGGTGGGGCATGGGAACCGGTTCTATGGCACTGATGGACAACAGGTGTTGAATCTCTTCTTCCATTTGAGCCCTCTTGGTGGGGTCTTTGGGAATCTGGCATTGGATGAATCTCCTCGGAGGGTTTGAATTGAATTCGAGGGAGAGACCAAGAGAGATGGTCTGCAGTACCCAGGCATCGGTTGTTGTGTGGGACCAGGTAGGGACGAACTTGGTGAGACGACCGTCGATGGGATCCTGGCCGAGATAGTCATTTGTTCCTACGATAAGGTCGGAAGCCGGATCCACGATAGGGACGTCTGTTCTGGGATTGTCTGGTCCGATCACAAAAGGACTGTCTGTCCTGAAACCTGTCAGTGGGAGGTTGGAAGGAGCGTTGAAAGGCCGGGGATTGAAACCCGGGATCCTGGGCGCGAAAAGGCTGTCTGCGGTAAGGTAGAGAAGAACGTCTATCTAAACGTCTGGAGACGTGTGGAAGGATCTTACGTTTGTCTTTTCCCTCAACTAAAATGGGATCTAAGGCTTCACCAAAAAGGGATCCACCCTTAAAGGGAGCAGCCGCCAATCGCCATTTAGTCTTCATGTTGGCTTGCCATTGTCTGAGCCATAACAGCCTCCTGGAGGTGATGCTGGAGGCAAGGGCTCGGGATGCAAATTTTGCAGAGTTAAGGGTGGCATCCGCAGTGTATTCAGCAGCTGCTATCAATTTGTTTATGTCCTGATGTAATCTGGAGTCATCCTGAGGAACCCTCTCCTGCATTTGTCTGAGCCATATTAAGGAGGTTCTGGCAAAGAATGAGGCTGCTGTGGCGGATCTGATAGCCCAGGCAGCCGCTTGATGGGTTTTGCGGGTGGAGAGTTCCGCCCTGCGGTCCTCCGTTCGGAGACCGTCTGCTACATCTGAAGGTATGATGTTGGAGGGAGAAGCTAGAGTGGCAATTGGGGTGTCTACGGTAGGAACCTTGAGGAAGTCCTCCAGGTCTTGATCCGTCATGTACATCTTTTTGTCTGCGCCACTGGGATTAGGAATGGCGCCTGGGTGACCCCATTGACGTTGTATGGTGTCCAAGAAGAGCTTGGGTGAAGGGATTACCCGTTGCTCTGAGACTGGTTCAGTAAAAAGGAATTTATTGAGGTCTGACGGATCCGAATCTCCCTCAGATTGGCGTAAGGCAACCCCCATGTTGGCCGTAACTTTCGCCTTGTGAAGCAATGTGTAGAAAAGTTCATGGCGAAAAAGGCCGGTAGGAGCAGGCTTGTCTGGGGCAGACTCTTCGTCCTCAGACAGATTATACTCTGCTATATCTTCCTCCCCCAAAAAGGAGTCCTCACTATGATGTGAAGGGGTTGGAGAGCATGTGCGCCGTGCACAAGGTCTGGAAGGGTGGCTCTCAGAATGGGGTCTTTGGTCAGAACTGCCCGAAGGAGATGGAGCTGGGAAACCTCTCTGAGTGAAAGCATCGTCAATGCCTTGAGAAATGGTTTGTATAATAAGATGACATATATCCTGAGAAATGGCAGGATTACTGTCCTCTCTATGGGAGACTGCCGCTGCTGTGGGAGTGAAGGTGGCAGTAGGTGCCTGATGTGGAGGCTCAGGTATGGCTCTAGAAGAATCTCCAAAAACTGAACAAATTGTTTCCTGGTTTCCTCCTGAACTACTAGGGATAGTGGGAGACCATCCAGGCTGATTTAACAGAGGAGAATCTTCAGTTGGTGGGCCAGAAGTTTCCCTGCCTTCCTCTGCTAATTTTTGTTTTGCTTTATCAAATTCCCTATCCAAGGCCCGTTGTCTTCTGGAGGCATCTCTCTCTGCAGCAGCAGAGGTTTGGAGAGAAGTAGAAGACTTGGATTTGGTGGCAGAGGCCCTTGATTTGGATCTGCTCTTATGAGAGGGAGGAGCCACGCTAGTAAGGTGTCCTTGGGAAGGCGAGGCAGAAGCCCGGGAAGGAGATCTGCTGCGATCCGCCATCTTGGAAATGAGGCCTAGTGGTTATCAGAGGCCTTGGAATATATGCCCATATAATGTAGTGGCCCTGATCTGAGAATCCTGGAATAAGATCAAACACAAGGGCCAGTTAGTACCAAGCTGCCACCACAGCTGGATTCAGGGCATTCAAAGCTGCATGGGGGGTTGCTTGGGGAGGGGGGGGTCCCCAAATGGAGAGGAGCAGGCACCGCTGCTCCTTTGGCGCCCTTTTTAACTGCAGCGTTGGCAGGGGGAACTAGCCTCCGTCACCACGGATCTTTCTCCTTCCCTGCAGGCGCGAAGCCGACACCACGGCTTCTCCTGCGCTCCGCTGGACTCCACTCACAGTTTGATGAGGTCCAGCGATGTCCGTTCCTCAATCCGGCGATCCCACGAGGCTTGAGGGCTTGAATTGGAGAAAAAAATGGCCGCCGGCCTTCGGGCGGCTCAGCTGTGCGGCGCTGGGCTGCGCGCAAAGCGCGAGCCTCTTTCCCTGCCGCTCCGGTTCCCAGCAATGAAGAGAAAAAAATTGGGCACTTTAAAACTTTTTTTAGAATTTTTGTCTAATTTTTTTGAAGTTCTGAGTGCTGTTAAAAGAGTCGAAAGCAATGGAGCTAAAGGAGGTAGTCTCTCTATGGCCGACTGAGTTAATAAACTGGGGCTAAACAGGAAGAGGAGGCGTGTTTAAACAAATTCAACTCAGTCTCAGGCCAATCAGATGAAGTTAACAACCCATTGCTTTGGACTCTCTTAGCAGCGTACAGGAGAACAAGAAGCAATGGGTGGAAACTAATCAAGGAGAGATGCAACTTAGAACTAAGGAGAAATTTCCTGACAGTTAGAACAATTAATCAGTGGAACGACTTGCCTGCAGAAGTTGTGAATGCTCCAACACTGGATATTTTTAAGAAAATGTTGGATGGCCATTTGTCTGAAATGGTGTAGGGTTTCCTGCCTGGGCAGGGGGTTGGACTAGAAGACCTCCAAGGTTTCTTCCAACTCTGTTATTATTATTATAGATATATTTTTTTATTTATATCTGTACCAAAAAAAGTTGGAACTGAATTCTTTTTCAGTTTTCCTTCTTTTCTTCTTTCTTTCTTACACTTTCACTTTTTCTTTCCTGAGCCTTTTCTTTTTTCAAATCTGTTTTTGTTTATCCCTTAGCTTTGTATTTTTTTGATGTACAAAGGATCAAATACTCAGCCATTATAATTCTCCATTCCTTATTTACAGAAAACGTATCAAAATTTAGAATGAAATCCAGTAGGAGCCATCTCATATAACACAGGTTCTGAATCCCTCTAACAAAAATGTGTTTATCGATAGAAGAGAATATTTGTGGCCCAGGATTGAACTGTGGGTTCCTTGGTGCTGTGTGAGCTTGATGGTTTTCTTGCAGATGTTTCTTTACCAAACTAGGTAACACCATCAGTACTAGAAGGGAGTGGAGTTTGCTCTTATTTTCACATATTTGTAGCTTACCCTGTCAGTGTTGATTAGCTGCTTCACAAAAAGTGTTTTGATTGGTGCTGGGTTTCTACAGCCTCAGGTAGAGAAGGGCTATTCTGCATCCTTCCCTCAAATGTTCTTTAAAATACAGAGTTTTCCAGCATTTCTTTAGGAATCTTCAACATGCAAACTGTGGTTACTCATCCTAAAATGAACCCTCTTTATCTGGAGCTTCAAAATTTGTTGTTTGCTGGGGAGGTGGGTAGCTAAAAGTTAGTCTACATTTAGCGTACATCTGCCTTTGGGGATATTTCTTCATAACCAAACAAAAGTGTATTTTCTGTGCAGTTTACATCCCTTGCTCGCTGGATCTGGATGTCACAAAGCAAAGCTCAGGTTTTGTAATTAACCCCTGCGCCCCGTTTTGGCTGGCAGACTGCTGCAGGAGGCCAAGTGCTGTCACGCCCCCTGGCCACACCCACCCTGGTCATGACCACCCAGCCAATCATTAGGGCAGAGAACCGGTTGTTAAATTATTTGAATCCCGCTACTGGCAGAAGCTATAGATTTTGCTCTGACTGCCATTAACCTCTGCTCTGAACTAAATAACATGTTTTGTGCTGTTTTGCCTGCCTACTCATTGTACCAATTAAAGCAGTGGTCCACAACCTTTCTGGCTCTGTGGACTGGCAGGAGTAGTGGTATCAGCTGCAGGTGTGTGGGGGGAGAGCGGATGGTTTTGTGCATGCAACCTGGCTCCTGCGCCTGTGCAAATGAAGCTTTGCACAGTCGTCCACTGCTTCTGCCGCCTGGTTCTTAACGGGCTACAGACCAGTAGCGATCCATGGCCCAGGGGTTGGAGACCCCTGGACTAAAGGACCAATTTCTAATCCCATCAATAGGGACAGAAGTGAAAACACTTTGATAGCATGATGATGACAGAGACAGTAGTAGCAACAGGTCTTCCCATGCTGCACTGTGCACAATGTTTAATGCAGACTGGTGTATCATTAGGCTTACATAAGGTATGCTCCAATGATCGGTGTTCAAATCTCATCAAAGGAACAGCTCTGCAGAGCTCAAGAAGTGAGATATCTTTAAAAATACTGTAATGACAGGTCAATTTGGCTAAAGAACAGACAGACTGGGATTATGTTTTGTTTTGAAAGGATGCCCTAATCAAATGCCACACCACAGACCTGCAGATTTCTGGAATCTCTGATTTCTGTGCTAAAAAATATTGGGCTCTTTCAAGAATTATACAGATGGGCCACCATTCTAATTTAAAGCCATTTGTTGATAGGGGACACTATGAAATAAATGGGCTACTCATCAATATAGTGCTTTGCCTCCTGCCTACTTAACCAACTGAAATTTAAATATGGGAAAAAACCCATTCAGACTTTAAATATAGAAAAAAGCAAAGCACTGCAATTAAAACCAAATGTATCCGCCATCTTTTGGAACAAGCTGTCTTGAGATGTTAATTAGCTTAATTTGTTTCACCCACAGTATTTGTCTTTTTAAAAGAACATATTTTTAACCAAAGGCAATGGGTTATGGGGTGGATTATTAATCACAGGTTAATATTATAGTTGTGGGGTGAATTTAGTGTGAATTGTAATGCTAAAAATAAAATATCAACATAAAAGAGGAAAACTAAAATCCTAATAGAAGCACAAAATAAACCAACACATTTTCAATCAGAATAGAGCTGGAAGGGACCTTGGATGTTTTCTATCCAATCCCCTGCTCAAGCAGGCAACCCTATACCATTTCAGACAAGTTACTTTCCAGTCTCTTTAAAAACCTCCAGTGATGAAGCACCAACAATTTCTGAAGGCAAAGCTGTTCCATTGGCTAATTGTCCTCACTGTTAGGAAGTTTCTCCTTAATTCCAGGTTGCTTCTCTGCTTGATTAGTTTCCACCCATTGTTTCTTGTCCTGCCTGCCCTCTGGTGCTTTGGAAAATAACATAATATATTAAACTGCCTATCTCAAAATATACATACTGTACTGTAGAGACTGAATTGTGGTCTTAATGCCTTGCCATCACTGGAGCCCCGAGTATGAAGCAGTTTGATTGACAGGCTTTCTGTTGATAGGATTTTAAAAAATCCACATATAGTACTCAAAGGTTTAAAAAGAGAGCAATCAACTGCATGGCCTGAAAAAAATAAAAAATCTCCGTTCCAATTAATCAAGGTTTCATGGATTGTTTGAATGCTTAAAGTAGGATTAGCCTTACTTTTTGTTTACTTCAGAGGCACAACTTTAAGGGTGATGAGTTAAAACTGGCTTGTTTCAGCGTTGCGATTAGCCACCCCTGGGTTTGAATGATATAACCTTCTGTAACAGAATCATCAGTGCTTGGAATACTTTACCTGACTCTGTGGTCTCTTCCCATAATCCTAAAAGCTTTAACCAAAAACTTTCTACTATTGACCTCACCCCATTCCTAAGAGGACCATAAGGGGCGTGCATAAGCGCACAAACGTGCCTACCGTTCCTGTCCTATTGTTTTTCTTTTCTTCTTCCTATATATATATTAATGCTTATACCTCCTAATATTTACTCATATATATGTTTATATACTATATAATCCTTTTTATATGATGTTGTGACAAAATAAATAAATAAAATAAATAAAATAAAATAACCTACTGTTAATCAAGAGAAAAATGTACTTCTAAACCCTCATTATTGCAGTCAGGTTGTAGGAGAAGTAAGTTCACCACTTTATTCATCTTGGTATTGCCAAACTGTAGTACAGTATTCCATGTAAGCCAATTTAGGAAATCAAACTAGGTAATCAATTAATCTAAGTAGATCTAGGACAAGGGGTGTCAAACCCATGTAGTCATGGCATCATCACATGACATATCGGGACTTTTCCCCCCTTCGCTAAACTGGACGTGGCCAGCATGTGACGCATCCGGCCCATAGGCCGGGAGTTTGACAGCCCTGATCTAGGAAATTTGTAGAAACCCCCTATTTCTTAGATTAAGGAGGAAAGTCAGAATTCATTCATAATAAGGAAGAACTATTGTTATTTCTACTCTCAACAAGCACTAGAATCCAAGAGATCTTATCTGCTTTCAAAGATACAGTGGGCCAAATCGGGTGAGTATTTGGGTGAGAGACTGCCACAGACTATAAAAGCTACAACTGTAAAAGCACTAAGACAAGATAACAATTTCAGTATTGTTGAAAACCTAGAATGAAATGCCTACCAGGAATCAAGCTTGACTTGAAAGAGATTTTCGTTTACCCTTTTCCAGTCTGATATCTAAGTTTTTTTTTACAACAAATAAAACAGGAGGATCAAAGTTTAGGCCATATGAATATAACTATGGGATATAACTTTTGTAAAGTTTCTACCTTTCTTGCAACTCTTCAGAGAAAGGAGTTCTGAGAGAACTATAATCCTAAAGGGACTCCATGGGCAGGGATTGCCAAAGACAAATGAGGTACTGAGAGGAAAATCCCCAAATGAATGGACTGCTGGAAATCTTAAACTTCTGGCTAGATGTCCTTGCTCTTTTACTTGAAGTCTCTAACTTATATTATCTCACCCAAATTGAATCCCCTTGGGTCAGTCTCTAAAGTAAAAACAAGATCTTGTAGATTTAAATGCAACAATCTGAAAATTACAAGTATCCTATAAAGTGTCATTACAAGAAGCACTTCCAGTTTACCAGTCAGGTGGGTGTTATGTTTCATCATTTTTTTCTTAAAAAAACCTGGGAAGTTTTATATCAAAATATATCTTATTCCCTTAAAACAGGGGTGTCAAACTTGTGGTCCCCGAGCTGGATGCATCACATGCTGGCTTCACCCCACCCAGTTTAGCGAAGGGGGAAAAAAGTCCCAATACGTCACATGACACCACCATGATGATGCGAGTTTGACACCCTTGTCTTAAAACATTAACAGAATTCACAATGGACTGAGAATCAGTATCCCTGATAGATAATTGGCAGTCAACCTGAAACTAAATAAAGTAAGAATAGCAAAAGGGGCAGGGAATTTTTTTACTGAAACTTCCTCAAATCCCCAAATAAATTACCCAGACTTAATCCACATATCAAAGGATAAGGTCTGTAAACACAAATAAGAGTTAATTAAATTAGGTCTCCCAGTGGAACTGCATGTTCACAAGAATAAAACCTACACATACACACCCAGGACAAACTCCCCTATATAACTTGTCCCATTTCTCTTCAGCTGCCTCTAAAGCTTGCTTTTAGGAATAAATATTTCATCTTTTCACACAACTGTTTGGATCTCATTTTTATTTATACTTGCACAACCCCGGCACAAGTTAAAACCCCAAATTATTCTTCTAACACGCACACAATGTTCTTTTGAAATGAAGATTATTCAAACATTTAAAAAAACTTCATTCTAAGCAGTTGTTCCAAAGGGCTAATTTTCTCTAAATTAAATCCCCAAATAAAAGGCACCTCATAGACCACCTACAAGTGTGCTTTTGCAGTTTACTAACTTCTTTGCAATTCCCAAAAGGAAAGCTAAAAGCCATGCTTATTTGTGGCTTAGCTAGTGTCTGTACTCTTTAACTATGTTATTAGTGTACTGCATGTAATTGTAGCCAATTATCGGTTATTCAGCAATTCATGCTTCACAAGTCTGTTCCTTGGGATAATAATGTGAGAGCCAAACAAACACCTTCTTGATTCCATTCTTCCCACTCAGGATTCTTATTTTTGGTTAAGCAGGGTAGTTTCTGAAGTCGAAGAGCGGCAGCTAAGGATATTTTTTTTCCCTATTGCTTTTCTTTGTCTTTCTTCTTTCCTGCTTAGTTGAGTATCAAGGCAGAGATAGTCACTCTTATGAAGATCTGCAGCAGCGATTATTTGTGGTAAGATTTTGTGGCTAATACAAAAATTACATGTGCAGTGCCCATTCCTGCATTTCCCAATAAATAATGTTTTAGGCAAATGTACTTGCTTGGGGAAAAAAGAGAAAACAAGTGTTTGGGGTAGAAAATGTTATGTAATTGACACTGATCTAAGAGCATTTACAGTAGAGTCAAAATAGCTGATATTTAATATCAGCTATCACGGCTACAAGCTTTGCCCCCTTGTATGTGCATTAATATCACACGTACATTAAAAAGTGACAGAGATTTCATTGTAATATGGTCTGCCATTTTGTTGACTGTGACACTCAGCTGTCCTACCGGGAGCTTACTCCATCACCATCCTTCTCAAAGTATCCCATACCATTTGTAATGAAAAACACTCCCATGGAAAAACAAGAAAGGAATGCCACAGTTAAACAACTAACAAGTAGGAGAGGAAATTGTCAGTAGCTTATCTAATAAACAATAGCTCTTGACTGCAAAACACCTGAGAGTAAATGATTCAAAATATTCAAAGAGATTCTTCCATAATGAACTTACAAATAATGGGGACAGGAGTTCCTATTACAATTCTCAAGATTTTGTACTGTATCTCAAATCTTTGCATTAAAATCTGTATAATGGTAGCTTATTTGATCTTGTCCTCCTGTATGGTGCCGAATTGATTTCCATAACACTCTGGATAAGTTCCTCAGAGAAGGCAAAAATACCATTACATTGAGCAGGTAATGTGATTCAGTTTGGGTCTGCATCCTCTTAATCTCCCTGCATTAGCAATGCTAACATGCTGGCACAGAAATCTTTTTCAGGTATTAAGGAGGCTGCAGATGGAAATAAGTAAAGCAGATGAAGTGAAATGGGGTGGCCACTTTGTTCTCAGGCCATTATCCCACTACATCTTGAAAGTATCACTCAACCTACAGTTCTTTGTTTTGCCAATAACTTCAGAATGTGCAGCACACAGTGTTGCTAAAAACTTGTATGAATTGGAGCAGAATGAGGAAAATCCCATTATTTCTCATTAAATCTACCACAATGTGACAGCAAGCGGTTCTTTTCTAGACTGATGTCATTTTCTCCACTCAGAAATTTTCTCCCACAAAAAAAGTCTAATAAGAGTATGTCAGGAATATTGAGGAACCTATCCCTATCCCCCATCCCTCCATTCAATCATCCCATCATCCATCCATCCATCCATCTATCTACCGTGTTTCCCCCAAAATAAGACATCCCTTGATAATAAGGCCAATCCGGCTTTTGAACACATGTGCTAATATAAGCCCCCACCGAAAATAAGCCCTCCCTGAAAATATTTAAATGCACGTGCATCCGGTCCCCGCCATTTTTTCTGGTTAGGGTTAGGGAGACAGAGCTGGAAATCAGGTAAGATGGCAAGAGGAGCCCCGTCTTGCTCCACATGCCCCAAAATAATAAGATCTCCCTGAAAATAAGGCCAAGTGTTTATTTCAGGGTTCAAAAAAATATAAGACAGGGTCTTATTTTCAGGGAAACACAGTATATATCTAACTACCTATCTTCTGTTTATATAGCCATACAGAACAAACAAGAGTACAGTCCACATGGGCTTTACTGCTTAACTGCAACAGGAACCAGGAAACTTTACTTAGAACAAAAAGACATAGAGTAGATAGATGCAAACTTATAAACACTGCCATCTACTGGTTGGCTGTAGTTATGCATAAAATACATAAACAAGTATTCTAACACCACTACTCAACAAGGATTCATGTTAGTCCCATTTCGGATCTCAGTTCTATAGATCTGTTTCTTGTGTTTCTTCTTGCTGTCCTGGCTATACACAGAGATGGCAGTGCTTTTGTGGCTCTACCCTTGGCTTTCCGAGAGAGAGAGGGTGGAAGGGAGGGAAGGAGAGAGCGAGAGAGAGAAAGAGAGAGGGAGGGAGGGATGGAGGGAATGAATCCCCATATTAGCATCCAAATTAACAGAAAATCAGATCATAATCAAGTATATCAAATTGCTCGGAGTCAATTTTGTCTCAAGAATTCAGCTGAATGTCCACAGATGAACAATGAATATTTATGTAATCTCAGTCCAGAGAGTTGCAATGAAAACTAAGAATGCTGCAGCTATGCTAAACAATCTATGTCTAATCACTATAACTGAGATCCGAAATGGGACTAACACTATAATATCACAGAATTGCATAACGCCCTTAAAATTATTCCACAGAAGAGCACAGACCTAGGATCTAATATAACACAGACTCAGATTGAACAGATCTAGGAACAGATCAAACATGGAATTAGTTAAATGAGAATTTCCTGATATCATTGAATGTGCGTCTTCCTTACTGGAAAAGAAACTGGAACCTGCTGTTTCTCATTTCTCATTTAAGAGGTTGAAAATGCAAAAAAAAGAAGATAGTAATCACAAGAAATGGCCAATAATGTATTAACATTGGAAAATGAGCTTTAAAGCGCGTATCGATGAGGAAGGAGCTCAGAAGCATCTTGAGAAAAAGGAAAATAGACTTTGAATGTGTGAGAGAAAGCATTTACCAAATGTGAACTATTCAAGGGTGAAGTGAAGACCATGTAAAAGTTTAAGCAAAGGTTCACTTTTCAAAAACAGAATCCCCAAGTATAGAATTAGAATCAGTTATCAGTGAAGACTTTATACAAAATTACAGATGAAGAAATGTTGTGCTGGGCTGGAAAAAGGAACATATGTACTCCACACATACCAATCACAGGCATTATGGGAGGGGCAGGCATTTGTGATCACACCACACAAATTACATGACTGACCTACTTTAGTTAGACATCACTATGGCATTTTCCACAATGCCATAACATATAGCATACTGATGCCATCATGGTTTGTTACAGATGCTACTACCATTTCATGTATGTATGTATATATGTATGTATGTATGTATCAATTTAGCCAATAAAACTCTAAGTGACAAACAAAATTTTAAAAAAATCTGATCCATGAAACCAAGAGGGAGATGTAATGTATTACTGTAAGTTTTGGCGGGAGTTTTAGGCGGGAAATATCTCGTTCCTGATTGGTTGCAGCCTCAGGCTGAAGTGTATATAAGGAGAGGTTTTTCTCCAGAGTTTTGCTGGGTCACACTATATTAAAGAGCTGTTGTCACTAACCTGGTCTCCTGCCTCGTCAATACCCGAACTTAACATTGGCGACGAGGATGGGATCTTGAGGCAGAGCACCAGAACAGAGCTGAACTCACTACGAGAATCAAACCCAGCAAGGTGATAGCGAATGCAGCGATGACCGGCTACACGCCACCCACTCCGTTTGACCCTGCCCAGGAAACATGGGGAATATATATGACCCGTTTTGAAAGTTTCCTGGAGGCAAACGAGTTACAGGGAGTCTCCGACAACCGCAAACGGGCTTACTTCATAAGCCACTGTGGGTCCGCAGTCATCGCCGTCGCAGAAGCCCTGGCGGAGCCAACACCGCTACACTCCGTGTCGTGGCAGACCCTTCAGACCCTCCTGAAGAATCACTTCGCACCGGCCCCGTCCAAATACGTTCGACGGTACGAGTTTGGGGAGCGCAGGCAACAAGAAGGCGAGTCTATCAGCGACTACATGGCAGCCCTGAGACAAGCCTCCAAGCATTGCGAGTACCGCGATCTGGACGAAGAGCTGCTGGAACAACTTATACGGGGGGTCAGAGACATCCGTTTGAGGAGACGGTTGCTAGCCAAGAGCAACCTGACATTGGCAAACGCTCTGGACGAAGCCAGAGCCCATGAGATGTCCAACCATGCAGCAGACACCTTGCAAAAGCGACTCACGCCGATGGCGGGCGCAAAGCCGAGCACAGTCCACCACGAAGAAACCTATCGTGAGTCAACCAGCGAAGAGGAGGAAGAAGTCCACTACACCGGAAAATCGACAAGGAAGACCCGGAGGAATGCGGAAGCTGCGGGCGACATCAGCGCCAAAGATGTAAGTTCAGGGACGCCATTTGCGGCGGTGTGAGAGAAAGGGCACCTGGCCCAAGTCTGCCGAGCACCCCAACCTTCCGCCGAAAATTCAAATCGGCCAATCAGAGCGGCTCTGAGTCAGAGATGCAAACCCCACATTCCGCCGAAAATTCAAATCGGCCAATCAGGCGCGAAATCGGCAAGGCGACCCGCGATTGGCCAGGAAAGAAAGAGCGAAGTCAAACCGAATGACTGTTACCATAGACCACGCAGCTACCCGCATCAAGAAAAGATCTTCACTAACCCAACAATTGAAGGCGTACCGTGCGGCTGGAAGTAGACACAGGATCAGCTATCACAATCATGTCCTGGGACACTTTTGTGAAAGCCTTGCCGCACATCGCAAAGCGCAAGCTACAGAAACAACGGCCCGGGTGCAGGATTACCAGGGCAACCGCATCCCTGTTCGAGGACAACGACCGTCGAGGTCAAGTACGGAACATACGAAAAGACCCTGCCCATCACGTTAGTCGAGGGAACCTTGCCAAGTTTGCTGGGGCTAGACTGGTTCAGGCGTTGGGAATGGGGTGACTGGCGTCCACGGAGCGGATGCAACCTGCAAAACGCCCTAATGGAGGAATTCGCAGGCGTATTCGAGGACCGTTTAGGCAAGTATAAGGGGACCCCTATATCCTTCAGTTTAGACCCCAAATAGCTCCCATTAGGCTAAAGGCAAGGAGGGTTCCTTTGCACTCAAACCTAAAATCGACAAAGAGTTAGATAAATTAGTCAGCCAGGGATACTAGTGCCAGTTGACCATGCCAAATGGGAGACGCCAATCGTCACCCTATGAAACCAGACGGGTCCATAAGAATTTGTGCCGATTACAAGGCTACCTTGAACAAAGCATTGCAAAAGAGCGCCTACCCAGTTCCAGTAGTGCAACACTTATTGCACTCACTAGGGCACGGACAAGTTTTCGCCAAATTAGACTTGGCACAAGCTTACCAACAGCTACCCGTAGATGCTAGCACAGCGGAAGCCCAGACCATTGTAACGCACCGGGGTGCCTTTAAGTGCACCCGGTTACAGTTTGGGGTGAGTGTGGCCCCGGGGCTATTCCAAAATTTGATGGAGCGACTCCTACAAGGGTTACCGGGAGTCGTGCCCTATTTCGATGATGTGTTGGTATCAGGGGAAGATTTAAGAGAACTGGGGAAGCGATTAAGGAAAGTTTTGGCCATTTTTAGGACGGCAGGATTAAAAGTTAAAGCAAGCAAGTGTCAGATAGGGGTCGAATCTGTTGAATTTCTGGGTTATAGAATAGACAAAAAAGGGATTCACCCCACTGAGAGCAAAGTCAAGGCGATAAAGAGAGCCCCAGCACCCAAAAACAAGACAGAACTCCAGGCTTTCCTGGGTCTGGTAAACTTTACGCCGTGTTTTTAAAAGACAAGGCAACCGTTGCTGAACCGTTGCATAAATTGCTTGGAAAAAACACAGTTTGGTCGTGGGGGAAGTCAGAGAATAGGGCATTTGAGGCAGTAAAAAGTTTGCTATCAAGCGATAGCCTGTTAATACAATACAATAACAGGCTGCCGTTAGTATTGGTTTGTGATCGTCCCCTATGGAGTAGGAGCTGTACTTAGCCACAGACTCCCAAAGCGGCACAGAAGCCCCTATAGCGTTCTACTCACGAGCGATGTCCCGGCTGAGAGAATTACAGCCAGCTAGATAGGGAGGCTCTCGCAATAGTGTCAGGGTGAAAAATTCACGAATACGTTTTGGAGAGACTTTGACATTATCACTGACCACAGACCACTATTGGGCTTACTGGCTGGCGACCGCCCAACGCCAGTGGCACTATCACCCGGCTGACCAGATGGACTATCTTTTGGCCGCCTACTCTTACAAACTACAGCATCGACCTGGAAAGAGCTGGGGCATGCGGACGCACTGAGCAGATGCCCATTACCCGGGGAAATCGAGGACCCTACTCCGGGCACCCCCGTTCTACTAATTGACTCTTGGGACTCTGGGCCAGTCACATCGCAGGAAGTGGCTCGGGCCTCCTACCGGGACGTTGTCTTAAGAACTGTAATCGGTTGGGTTCAAAGGGGATGGCCCGCTGCCGGGCGACCGTTTTAGAGAATTTGTAAAGAAAAGAGGGGAATTGTCTGTGCAAGGGGGGTGCCTGCTCTGGGGGGATAGGGTGGTAGTTCCAGAGAAGCTGAGGAAAAAAGTCCTGGAACTACTGCATGAGGGTCACCCAGGAATTGTAAGGATGAAGGGGCTAGCCAGGAGCTATGTCTGGTGGCCCCTAATGGACAAGGAAATCGGTGACAGGGTTGGCCGATGCCAGGTATGTCAGGAATCCAGACCACTACCACCTACGGCCCCAGTGTTGGAGTGGGAGAAACCCCAAGGCCCTTGGTCCCGCATTCACATTGATTTTGCCGGCCCTTTCCACGGCCAAACATTTCTAATTGTGGTGGATGCATTCTCCAAATGGCTGGAGATCATCCTAATGAAATCCACAACCGCGGGAGCCGTCATTTCAGCACTAAAACACCTATTCGCCACGCACGGGCTACCGGACACCCTCGTGTCCGATAACGGCCCACAGTTCACTGCAGCATTATTTGAAGGGTACCTGGCTGAAGAGGGCATCCGACATGCCCTCTCAGCGCCGTTCCACCCTGCGTCGAACGGCCTTGCTGAACGTTTTGTTCGGAGTGCAAAAGAAGCGCTATCACGAAGCAGCCCCGGAGACTGGCAGGCACAAATCGACGCATTCCTAACCGTCCAACACAGGACCCCCTGTGTGGCCACCGGCCGCAGCCCAGCCGAGCTATTAATGGGCGGAAGCTAAGGTGCCCGCTAGACCGGCTACACCCGAACTACGTACAGGACAGCTCCAAAACAAAACCAGATAGACTCCGGAAATTAAACATAGGAGACTCAGTGTGGGCCCATAATTATAGCGACGGCCCAAACTGGAAGAGGGGGATAGTCATAGACAAAACGGGCCCCAAATCGTATCTAGTGGAAATAGACGATGGCAGAGTTTGGAGGCGCCACATAGATCAGCTAAGAAACAGATTGAGCGATAAGGCAGAATTAGGCGAGACGAGCCCTGACTATGATTTAATTAACCCCACAGCTGACTGGAGCCGAGAACAAACAGAAAGCATAGAACCAAACAGAGACTTATCTGAGCCAGGCGAGGTCCAGCGACACCCTCAGGCCCCTCGAGAGGACAGCAGGTCCGAGCCGGCGAATAATCCAGGGCCGGATGGCCGGGAGGAGGAGCTCAGAGGAACGAAAAGTCCCTCCGGCAAGCTCGACTCAACTCCAGAAAGTGAACTGCGCAGGTCCGGGAGAGTCAGGAGACGCCCCACGTACCTGCAGGACTACGTAGAGAAGTAATATGCAAATATTGGCAAAGTGCCTTCTGGGAGGGAAGGAGTGTAATGTATTACTGTAAGTTTTGGCGGGAGTTTTAGGCGGGAAATATCTCGTTCCTGATTGGTTGCAGCCTCAGGCTGAAGTGTATATAAGGAGAGGTTTTTCTCCAGAGTTTTGCTGGGTCACACTATATTAAAGAGCTGTTGTCACTAACCTGGTCTCCTGCCTCGTCAATACCCGAACTTAACAGGAGAAAAATATTAGGCCCAATGAGGCCCAATAAACATCTTACTTCCCAGCAATCAAATATGCCCTTGCCAGAGTTTCAGTAACTCAACACCCTGGCCATAATGCCTATTAGAAGACCCAGATCTTCATGGCTTTCTAAAATGCTAGTAGAGTCAGGTGTTTCTGTTTTTTTGGGGAGAGAGTAGAGACTATTCCATAGATATGTTGTTGGCTCGAGCTCCGAGCTTGGCGATTTGGCTGCAAACGTTTCATCCCCATTCGAGGAGATATCTTCAGTGCGCTTTGGATTGTGCTCGTCTGGGAGAGCACTGGCTTTTAAATACCTTTCTGAGTCCTGGTCTGATTTTGGGTTGTGTGATTAGCTGGCTCTAGTTGCTGAGTAATAGTCCTTGGTTTTAAGTACCGTCTGTGTGATGTAAATTAGTGCTGCTGTTGTTGTTCGGATGTCTTTTGATGATGTCGTGGTCTGGTTTCCAACTGATTTGATTGGCTGCATGTGATTTGGTCCAATTTCTCGTGAGCTGTCGAGTTATAACTTTGTTTGCAACGTGGTTGTTCATTGGTTTTTAAATGCTGCTTTCAGGATCGTGGTTGATGTTCTTTTATTCTATGTGGTTGGTAGATTGGCTTGATGTCAATGTGTCTGGTTATTGATTTATTGGTGGAAAATCAGGCTTCCAGGAATTCCCTTTCTCTCCTTGGCTTCACCTGGGTTACAACTGTGTTCCCGGTTAGATCGAATTTGTGTCCTTTTGAATCTTTGTGGACAGACATGAGGGATATAGGATTATGTCTCTTGATGGCCAGGAAATGTTTGTGCAACATTTGCAACCAAATCATCTAGCTAAAAGCTCAAACCAACAACATAACTATCAACCCAAGCTACTAATATTCAAAGACAAATGCAAACTATCCCATACATTAGGTACTGCGAACGAGAGAGCGGTCTGTCACATTACATGAAAGTTGTAATAGTCTTGTAGATTATCTGTATTATGTGCATGCTCTCTCTCTCTCTTTCTCTCTCCCCCCCTCCCTCTCTCTCTCTCTCACACACACACACGCACACTGACTAGATTACAGCCTCTTTGCAGCAATGTCTGCAAGAAAACAACCAAGCTCAGAGAGCACCCAGGACTCACAGAATGTATATGTGTATGTGATGAGTTGGAATAAGAATTTAGGTGTTGTTATTGTTGTTGTTGTTGTTATGGGATGATTACAGGGGTGAAATCCAGAAGGTTCTGACAGGTTCTGGAGAACCAGTAGCAGAAATTTTGAGTAGTTTGGAGAACTGGCAAATACTACCTCTGGCAGGCCACACCACGCCCACCAAGCCAAGCCCACAGAACCGGTAGTAAAAAAAAAATCGAATTTCACCACTGGATGATTATTATATGCTTAAGTTCATCAATTCTTTCTCTGTACTTCTCAGGAAGCATCCTTAAGGATGGAATTTTTATTATTGTGACAGTCTGTATCCATTATGACTAACTGGTTACAGAGGTCATTTCCTTGCAGG
Source organism: Ahaetulla prasina (assembly GCF_028640845.1). Classification (NCBI taxonomy): domain Eukaryota; kingdom Metazoa; phylum Chordata; class Lepidosauria; order Squamata; family Colubridae; genus Ahaetulla; species Ahaetulla prasina. The sequence goes on from NC_080539.1 coordinate 275,831,776, forward strand.
ATGGTAAAACTCAAGGATATATGCTGCCATGCCTCCTAATCTCTTCCTCCTGTAAATTCAACTTGTTGGAATAACAATTAGGGTCATGGCTTAATTTAAATATCAAAACTGTTGTGTTGCATTTCTAAGAAGGGGTCTGTAAGATTTTCACACATGAGAGAGATCCTTGTTCCTTTGGCTTTTTCCTTATCAGTTTCAAAGTCATTCCATTTTTATTTGGAAGCTTCTGCTACTGTGTGCACTTAATCAAATTGGCTCTGATCAACTTACCATATACAGTAAAATCTGAGTAACCTCATATCTCTTGCTCTTGGTATGTCTGAGTGACAAAGACTATACAAAGTACAGCTTGACTCTAAAGAGTATCCCAGAAGAATTTATATTTCAAATACCTGGGGCTCAATGATGCATATTTTAATAATTTTACTTTCTTACATTATGAAAAGTTCACATTACCTTTCAAACTAGAAGGGAAAATCATTGCAATAATGATCACTTAAAGATCATTAGAGATGATGATAATAATGATGAGTTTACCATACAGAGATCATTTCCCTCTACCAACATTTATCACATATACTTGCAAAGGTTACAGAAACTATAAAATAAATCCTGCTGCAGGCTTTGTTCAAAGACGGAATGTATGTACCATGAGTATTTCATATCACTTTTAGATTTGAAAAACTCACACCTCTTCCCACTCCTCCTTACAATTATTTAATTCTAAGTTAACAGGAACTCGTAACATATTTTTAAAAGTTGTCAATTTCTAAAAATTAAAAGAAACCAACTCTCAGTATCGAAAGGTGCCTAGAAATGAAAATGATCGCACAATATAAAACACTTTTTTTAAAAAAAAAATGTTGACAGTGAACCAATAGAGGCGTTACAAAAAGTTATTCTTCCATGTCAAGTGTGAAGAACAATTATTTTTTCCTTTTCAATGGTGAGGTTTCTTATTTACATCATTTGGTATGCAACACCTTTTAGTTGCACATTATAACAAAACCCAAGACCTTGTTTAACCTTCCAGATGTATTTTATTAAACAAGGCTAGAAGGAAGCAGATTTTTCGTTCTCCCTACTGTCATAGATATTGTAGAAGGACAGCCATGTTAATCTATGGAGGCAAAATAATAAAATAAAAATCAAATTCTCACTATTCTTGTAAAGCATTTTCTACTTATTTTTCAGGATGCAATGCAATTTCTCCTTCATTGTACTCTCCAAATACAGTAAATGTCAGCAGCCATAATCCCAAACTAGCATGTTTAAAACCATATGAGCTGGAAATTTTAGACCAAAGCATTTAGATGTATCAAGTTAGAGAATTATATCCATCATATACAACAGTGAAATAATACTGTTTAAACTAATAAAAGTAAATACTTTTTTCAATTGATTCCTGCTGACAGAAATATTGAAGTTGTTCACTACCGCCTGCTTATATATTGTTTCATTTTATTATCTAGAATTAGTTATTATTCCATTTTTATTGTCTAGTATTCTAGTATTTCCTGGTAAACTTACATCTAATAAAGCCCAACTTGGATTAGCGTCTGATCCTAGACAAGCTCAACTAGACTGAGTTAGATTTTAGTTTGTGGGTTTTATCTTGGGTTTTAATTTTTATATTTTTAATTAAGGCTTTTGAATAAGTTTTTTAATTGTTTTAGAATTGTATTTATTGTATTTTTTGCTTTTAAATGCCTGTAAACCGCCCTGAGTCCTTTGGGAGATAGGGCGGTATATAAATATAAACAATAAATAAATAAATAGATGCTGCCTTTTACTGAGATTAACCTTTACATATTTTACTGACATATATAACTGGTTTATTAACCATTATACATCACTTGCATATTGATAATGGGCAAACAACTATCCTGGAATGAACAGCTAGTGAAAGATACAATGTCTATCTTATCCTCTGCTTCTGACATATAATTTTCAATTGTTGTCCCCAGTGCTACATGCTCTAAATGACTCTTCATATAATTGTGCATCTTCAGAGATATTATATATTAACAACAAGCTAATTTATGCACAATAAATTACTCCTGTTCCCTTTTGGAGTCACACATAAATACTTATTTTATGGAACGGAGTGATTATTGTTAACTAATTTTGTAAAGTGTTTTAGCATTTTGCGTGTGTGTGTGTGTGTGTGTGTGTGTGTGTGTGTGTGTGTGTTTTCATTCTGATTTCAATTTCTTGTGATTCAAGCTATGCAGATCTATAACTAGTTCATAACTAGACCATTAATTCATAATATTGAATTTCAAGGTCCTTTTAGATCAATGTAGGTAGTCTGCTGCTCTGAAGACCTGTCTTATACTTATATTTGGTCACAGCTGGCCGAAATTGGTGGTGGTGTTTTTTTTTTGTCATTTTGAGAATGGCAAACACAAAACTATAATGCAGCCTCAAAAATAAATTTAATATAATGTATAAAATAAAGTAAACCTCCAGTCAGATTTTTTTTTTAAAAGAAATCTTGGTTCAGGCCACTTTTCATCATCAGTCCATCCAGGTGACCTTGATGTACACATCATCAAAAGCTCTCTATTCTGACACATGACACTTCTTTGCAGTCTTCTTCACTTATTGAGCTCCTTCCTGCCAAGTTTCACTGCAGTTGAAGGATAGTTCAGTAGCAACTACTTAGAGATGGTCAAAAATCTCCCTGCATATTCATTGCTTGCTATTCAGCCCACTGGAATAAGCCAATATCTGTTTTCGGTTTATATTTATATTATAATTATTTAGCTATATTATATAGCTAAATCTACACAACGCTTTATCAAATGCATTTTCTGAAGATCCCACCCCCCCCAAACACACACACACACACACACACAAACTCAAAATAGTTTTCAGAAACTGAATAACAAGAATTGGAATGGATTTTGTTTCTTTTAAAATAAAAAGAAAGCAAATGAGAAATATATATATTTCTTTGCAATCAGCAACAACATGATGGTATCATCTTGAATTACATCCATTTTAGAAAAGATATAATAAATTGCAGCACCAGAACTAAAAGCATATCACACTGATCAGAAAGCAGCATAGGTATATTAGATCAAACAGCTATTAATACAGGTGAAATCTCCCCGGTTTTTTTTTATTGCTCCTGCTATTGTTGTATCTGAGCAAGGTAAACAGATTTAAACCCAGCAAATTAGAAACTAGCAGGCAAAGGAATGGATTTTCATTATGAATTTAAATGAATTTAAATATCACCTCATATATTTTTCAAATATTTCTTACATTATGTGTATTTTAATTTGTGTGGTTGTGCTCTAATAGCTTATTTATTTTTCATTCAAAGACAAGAGAGAAGGGAAAGAAATAGCTCTGAAATGACCATCTAACATGTCATGGGTTAGTCATCTAGTTTTTTGTATTCCTTCTGCTACTTAAAAGTGGGAAGTACCATTTGGCCCAGTAGTGGTTCCACTTATCTTCGCTACCGGTTTGGAACCGGGAGCACGCATGCACTTCTCTTGGGAGCCTTCTGTGCATGTGCAGAACCTTCTGCACATGCGCAGAGAATCCGTGATGATGTCCAGAAACTGGGTGGGCAGAGCCTCCTGCTGCTGCCATTACCGGTTGGCCCAAACCGGGATGAACCACTGCTGACTATCCATGGGCTATGACAGGGAGCTGCCATCCATGAGGAAAGAACTGAATTCAGTGTCAGGACCATCTTTCCCTTGTAACACTCACAACAGATACAAACTGCACTATTGTTCTGTCTCCTTCCCCACTTCGAATCAACGAGCTGGCCTTCAGCCAGTGGATTCACGGCTCTTATCAGTCCTGGCAGAGAAATTGCAGCTGCCTGCCAAAGTTCAAACAAATGACTCACATAGCAAGACTTTCAGCTATTTTTGAAATGGTTCAGCTAAACTTTTGCTTCCCGTGGAGTGAGAGCAATCCCAAAGCTCCTTATATAGCCTGTGGGGTGGGGCTCCTGCCCCACCCTTCCTTTTGATGATGCTGCCTCTCTAATCTTCTGAAGCGCGGGTCAATCCAAGGTTGATTATTATTATCAGCTGTGTCTGAAGGCGTAGCCTGGGGAAGGAGGAATCAGGGGATGACAGCCTCATTACGTCCTCCGACTGGTCTGGTTCTGGCTCTTGGAGCCGAGACAAAGGAATTGGTGCTCCCGAGGTAAGTCTTACCAGACCTTTCCCCTCACTCTCGGAGTCACTGTCGGGCATGGGGCCAGGTTCGGGGGCTGGAGTCACAACAACTATCCATCACTCCCTGCTGCTTCCCCACAATATGTTTGTCATGCAGCTGTGCATGACAACTGTGAGTAGGTGTTCCAAATACCCATTCACACTTCCCCAGTCTCACTCCACCCCACACTAGAGAGTGTTTGCCCATAGCTATGAGAAACAAGGTGAGAAGGGAAATATGGCTGGAGCCATTTTCCTTAGCTTGACTATTAAAACAGTAAGGAAGTCCCAGTCATTGCCTCTGATACTGTGGTAGAACAGAGATCAGCAACCAGGAGTAGCCAATTTTTATTTAGGCCTTCATTTCTACTAGCCCGGGGCCACCTGGTCTTGCTTTATGCACCTAGTTAAATGTACTGTACATTTTTTAAAACATGGATTAATTCATTGACATTTATTCAAAAAGGTATTTATTCAAAAAGGTAGAGGTATTATGTGAATTATAGTAGTATATACCCAATAAATGCCATTATCATGATATTGCACTATATTTTTGGTTTATTTATTGGAGTTGTACTCCAATTCTCTTTAAAATGCTTAGTACACTGTATGTATAGTTTCTATGAAACCTGCTAGGAGACATACAGAGCTCAAAGTAATTCACCTGATTGAGAAAAGCATACCGCCTGTATGTACTACCAATTAGGAATATTAATATTGCTTTTGGCAGGGCTAGATGAATCACAAGTTGGAATTAAGATTGCTGGGAGAAATATCAACAACCTCAGATATGCAGATGATACCACTCTAATGGCACAAAGTGCAGAGGAACGAAAGAGCCTCTTGATGTGGATGAAGGAGGAGAGTGCAAAAGTTGGCTTGAAACTCAACATTAAGAAAACTAAGATCATCACGTCCAGCCCTCTCAATTCCTGGCAAATAGTGGGGAAGAAATGGAGGTCGTGACCAATTTTATTTTCCTGGGTTCCAAGATCACCATACATGGGGACAACCAAAAAATTAAAAAACGCTTGCTCCTAGGGAGGAAAGCTATGACAAATCTAGACAGCATACTAAAAAGCAGAGATATCACCCTGCCAACAAAAGTGCGTATAGTCAAGGCTATGGTTTCCCAGTTGCAATGTATGGCTGTGAAAGTTGGACCATAAGGAAAGCTGAGTGCTGAAAAATTGAGGCCTTTGAACTCTGGTACTGGAGAAAACTCCTGCGAGTCCCTTGGACTGCAAGGTGATCAAACTGATCAGTCCTAGAGAAGATCAATCCTGACTGCTCTTCAGATCCTGAAGATGAAACTGAAATACTTTGGCCACCTAATGAGAAGGAAGGACTCACTGGAGAAGAGCCTAATGCTGGGAATGATTGAGGGCAAAAGAAGAATGGGATGGCAAAGAATGAGGTGGCTGGATGGAGTCATTGAAGCAGTCGGCATGAGCTTAAATGGACTCCAGGGGATGGTAGAGGATAGGAAGGCCTGGAGGAATGTTGTACATGGGGTCGCGATGGGACAGACATGACTTCGCGACTAACAACTACAACCTTTATTCTTTTCCCTGTGGAATTTGCAAGAATCTAGACCTGCAACAATCTATATTTGCAAAAATCTGGATTTGAGATTTTCCTACCCATGGAGTTTGTATAATTTTTCAATCTATGATTGCCTCTTGGGTTTGACTGCTCATGGTTTAAGTGCCGGTGACACAGAATCACCATTAAAAAATGGTGAGCTCCACAGACAAAACAATTCCTAAATATATTTATTCAGATATAAGTGCAGTGGTTTCAGGATGAAGTATGTTTAAAACTGATGAATAAATTAATAACAATGGAACAGCTATTAACATTTACAACTGTACATCAACATGTGTCCATGCGTTTTCTGTTCTGCACAGTAAATCAGTTCTATTTTTCTTATCACTCAGCTCAGGCAAACGATTCATGAAATGTGGCAAAAATCCAAGTATTTGACACAATGCTTATCACACAAGGGTCTGACATGAAATTTACCATGTGTGAGAACTATCTCTGACCCCCTCCTCCGTAAAGGAAGACATAGGTAAATATCAAGAAATCTTAAATCACACTGTTAATTATAAATGTTTAAATCAATAAAAAGTTAGAAAATAATAATTTGCAAATAAAATTCATAGGTTTCTTATTTAGAAAACATCACTTTCTCTGAGTTTTGCCTCCTCTTGAGTACCATTTGACAGCTTTTCAAGATTTTGTTAATGCATCTTATAACAAAAGAGTTCCAGCAGTCCTTGTATTGTCTGCTTCCTGACCTGACCTATCTTGAAGGTCTGATAATAAGGAGATGAGTTTAACTTGGCATGATTTATTTGATCATACCCATGCTTTTGTTATTTGTAGCATACCTTTCCAAGTGCTCACAGATATCTTGCCCAGTGTAGACATCAAACTGACAGTCTTAAGGTTTCCCAGATCCATCCTTCCTTCCTTCCTTTTCAAGTATAATTCTTAAAGTCCGCTTCCTATTATTTTCCTCCTTGTTTTTGTAAAATTAACTAACTTTCTTTCTTTCTTTCTTTCTTTCTTTCTTTCTTTCTTTCTTTCCCTTTCTTTCTTTCTTTCTTTCTTTCTTTCTTTCTTTCCTTCCTTCCTTCCTTCCTTCCTTCCTTCCTTCCTTCCTTCCTTTCTTTTTTTCTTTCTTTCTTTCTTGGAATTAGAATTTGTCAAACAAAAACGAGAACAAAAATAAGAGAATAAAAATACTATGATAGGGACAATAGGCATGTTAGTGCACTTATGCACACCCCCTCTACTGACCACTTAAGTATGAAGTAAGGTTCACTGAAGTCAATTTGTGACTGAAACTGTGAAAATTTGTAGCTGAGACAACTGAACCAGGTAGGGCATTTCATTCCAACTTTTTGAGAACATTGCAATATCTTTCTGAATATTGCAATATCACACATATCTCAATATCATACTGAAAGAATGGAGGAAAGCTTCACAGATAACTTATATTTCCTGAACCACTTATATGTCAGCCCTTCGACATAGGCCAGGTCGGGAAACAGACCTCACAAATCTGACACAGATTGTATAGAAATATGCTATAATAATAGAATCTTGAAAACCTGACTGAGTTCTCCCCTCTATATCTCTTATTATGAATTAGAAAGAAAGTCTGCAGGGTCTATTAATGTCTAAATAACCATCATCATATATAAAATAATAATACTTCTACCCTTCAAGAAGATCTCGACTTAATTTCCAATTGGTCTAAAACTTGGCAACTCCAAATCCCAACCATCAAATGCTCAGTCTTATATATTGGAAAAAAGAACCCTAACATCAAGTACAAACTTAATGGACATTACCTAACTGACGACCTCCACCCTGTCAAAGATCTTGGAGTTCTCATATCAAATGACCTTAATGCCAAAGCCCACTGCAACTACATAGCAAAAAAGTCCCTAAGAGTTGTAAACCTAATTCTACGCAGCTTCTTTTCTAAAAACTCTACACTACTAACCAGAGCATACAAAACATTTGCCAGACCTATTCTTGAATACAGCTCATCCGTCTGGAACCCATACCTCATCTCTGACATAAATACAATAGAATGAGTCCAGAAATATTTCACTAGAAGAGTTCTTCATTCCTCCGAAAACAACAAAACACCTTATACCAACAGACTTGAAATCCTGGGATTAGAAAACTTACAACTCCGTCGAGTCCGACATGACCTGTGTTTAACACACAAAATCATCTATAGCAATATCCTTCCTATAAAAGACTACTTCAGCTTCAATCGCAATATTACAAGAGCAAAAAATAGATTCAAGCTAAATGTCAACCGCTTCAAACTTGATTGCAGAAAATATGACTTCTGTAACAGAGTTGTTAATGCTTGGAACTCACTACCTGACTCCATAGTCTCTACTCAAAATCCCAAAATCTTCAACCAAAAACTGTCTACTATTGACCTCACCCCATTCCTAAGAGGACTATAAGGGGCGTGCATAAGAGCACAATAGTGCCTACCATTCCTGTCCTATTGTTCCCTTCATTATATCAAATTAATATTATTGATGCATATTTGTACTTATATATTTTCTTCAATACATGTTGTTTTATCTATGACAATTGTTTGTGTATACTGTTGTGACAAAAAAAAAATAGCATCTATTGTCAGAAAATTCAAGATAGTAAGCAAAGAACATTATAGGGATATGCACTGAATTTTATTTATTTTATTACTTATATTTCTACGGCTCCAAAACAAAAAGCAAAATAATTTTAAAAAATTGTCAGAAGAACAAAATGGTGAATCTGCCTCCTTTGTTCCAACTCTGAGATGTTATACAAAGTATCATGATATCTAGGAGCAGGGTGAAATGCTCCTGGTTCTGACTGGATCTGTGGTGTGTGGTCAGTGGTTCCGCGATCCGGTAGTGAGCAAAGCTCCGCTCATCTGCTTGGGTGTCGTTACTTCCTGGTTTTAACCAGGAAGTAATGTGTTTTTTACCTTCTGCACATGCGCAAGTGGTTATGCGCGACACATGCACTTCCGAACCGGCAAGGAAGGCAAGTGGATTTCACTCCTGTCTAGGAGGAGTATTGGATTCAATAGTCATCAAGTCAGAGTGACCCTTGCAATGAAACCAAATTTTGCCTCACCAATTACAGCATAAACAGGTGTTGAGAGACAACCTTAGGTTAAACATGTACTTCTAAGTATTTATGGAAAAAGAACCCTAACATCAAGTACAAACTTAATGGACATTACCTAACTGACGACCTCCACCCTGTCAAAGATCTTGGAGTTCTCATATCAAATGACCTTAATGCCAAAGCCCACTGCAACTACATAGCAAAAAAGTCCCTAAGAGTTGTAAACCTAATTCTACGCAGCTTCTTTTCTAAAAACTCTACACTACTAACCAGAGCATACAAAACATTTGCCAGACCTATTCTTGAATACAGCTCATCCGTCTGGAACCCATACCTCATCTCTGACATAAATACAATAGAATGAGTCCAGAAATATTTCACTAGAAGAGTTCTTCATTCCTCCGAAAACAACAAAACACCTTATACCAACAGACTTGAAATCCTGGGATTAGAAAACTTACAACTCCGTCGAGTCCGACATGACCTGTGTTTAACACACAAAATCATCTATAGCAATATCCTTCCTATAAAAGACTACTTCAGCTTCAATTGCAATATTACAAGAGCAAAAAATAGATTCAAGCTAAATGTCAACCGCTTCAAACTTGATTGCAGAAAATATGACTTCTGTAACAGAGTTGTTAATGCTTCGAACTCACTACCTGACTCCATAGTCTCTACTCAAAATCCCAAAATCTTCAACCAAAAACTGTCTACTATTGACCTCACCCCATTCCTAAGAGGACTGACGATAAGGGGCGTGCATAAGAGCACAATAGTGCCTACCATTCCTGTCCTATTGTTCCCTTAATTATATCAAATTAATATTATTGATGCATATTTGTACTTATATATTTTCTTCAATACATGTTGTTTTATCTATGACAATTGTTTGTGTATACTGTTGTGACAAAAAAAAAATAGCATCTATTGTCAGAAAATTCAAGATAGTAAGCAAAGAACATTATAGGGATATGCACTGAATTTTATTTATTTTATTACTTATATTTCTACGGCTCCAAAACAAAAAGCAAAATAATTTTAAAAAATTGTCAGAAGAACAAAATGGTGAATCTGCCTCCTTTGTTCCAACTCTGAGATGTTATACAAAGTATCATGATATCTAGGAGCAGGGTGAAATGCTCCTGGTTCTGACTGGATCTGTGGTGTGTGGTCAGTGGTTCCGCGATCCGGTAGTGAGCAAAGCTCCGCTCATCTGCTTGGGTGTCGTTACTTCCTGGTTTTAACCAGGAAGTAATGTGTTTTTTACCTTCTGCACATGCGCAAGTGGTTATGCGCGACACATGCACTTCCGAACCGGCAAGGAAGGCAAGTGGATTTCACTCCTGTCTAGGAGGAGTATTGGATTCAATAGTCATCAAGTCAGAGTGACCCTTGCAATGAAACCAAATTTTGCCTCACCAATTACAGCATAAACAGGTGTTGAGAGACAACCTTAGGTTAAACATGTACTTCTAAGTATTTATGGAAAAAGACCAATGAGTTAATCCCTTCTCCTTCCACTTCCCTTTCCAACAACCATCTTTATAACACATTTAACATTCCTTTCAAATGTTCCTGCTCATTGTACACCAAACCTCCTTCATGCTCTGCACCACAGAGACAACTGTTGTTATAAAGTAAATTATATCTTCACATATACAACAAAGTTTTTTGAAAATAATATTTTAAAAGAGTGTAGACTGTAGAGGGATGAATACTGTATCGCTTTCAATGAAATTTGGCAAACTTTGTTCCTAAATACAGTTTCTATATACAGTTAAGTAAACCTATTATTTTAGGAAAGGAACATAGCTATACCATGGGAGATGAGTACAACATTCTTCATAATCTTACTGTAGCTAGGGATAATGTTAATACTGCTGAAATATTGAGTCAGACTAAATTATCTTCAGAATTATCAGGAATAAGTTGGTCCCTTCTCAGATCTCTGGTTCAGACCTCATGAGTGATCAGATGATCTCCACAGACTTCTAATATTTAGGAGGAGAATTCAGAAATACAGGTAGTCCTCAACTTTACAACAGTTCATTTAGTGACTGTTTGAACTTACAATAACACGGGAAAGAGTGATTTATGACCGTTTTTCACACTTATAACCATTGCAGCATCCCTGTGGTGACATGATCAAAATCCAAATGTTTGGCAACTGACTTATATTTATGATGGTTGCAGTGTCCTGGGGCCACGTGATCACCTTTTGGGGCCTTCTGACAAGCAAAGTCAATGGGAAATCAGATTCACTTAACAACTGTATTACTAAGTCAACAACTTCAGTGATTCACTTAAGAACTGTAACAAGAAAGGTCGCAAAATAGAGCAAATTTCACTTAATCACTGTCTTGCATAGTAACAGAAATGTGCTCAATTGAGTTCATAAATCAAAGATTACCTATAAGGGACAAATACCGTATATACTCGAATATAAGCCGATCCGAGTATAAGCCGAGGTCCCCAATTTTACCCCAAAAAACTGGGGTAAACTGGGGACTCGAGTATAAGCCGAGGGAGGGAAATGAGGCAGCTACCGGTCAGGGAAAGCCTCCCTCCCTCAGCCGAGAAGGCTGGCGGCTCCCCCACCCCGCCCTCTCACTGCACCGGCAGGGCTTCCCCGCGCTAATGCAAAAGCCCGCCAAGTTTGCACCATCCGGTATAATGTGAAAAAAAGAAGAAAAAAAACAAACTCGAGTATAAGCCGTATATACTCGAGTATAAGCCGAGGGGACGTTTTTCAGCACAAAAAACGTGCTGAAAAACTCGGCTTATACTCGAGTATATACGGTATATTTGTAACAAGAAAGTAATTCCTGTATGAACAATACACTTATTACTGATGTTTGCACTAGGCTCATATATCTTGAGTTTTCCATTTTGTATGCAGATAAAGAGGTTGACAATTTAACCAAATAGTGAACTTCAGAATTAAAAAGGATATACTTACATTTGTGACATATTCAATATCCTTCCAAATATTACATTCCCTAGGAAAGTCGGATAACTCTAAAAAATTATCCACTATCACTTGGCCAATCAAGTCATGCCTGGAGAAGCGGTCAAAGTCATAGACAGAAAAATGAAGTTTTCTTGAACTCAAATCTTTGTAAGGAACAGGAAATAAAAAAACTTCATCGAATACTGGGTTAAGAGTTTTTCTATGTACTTTAGTCTGATGTTTTGTTTTCCTATCTGGAAGTAAGTAGATCTTGACATAAGGGTCTGAAGTTCCAGAAAAATCCTTTGCTGGCAGGCTGACAGCTTTGTGAATCTTCACTATAAGTTGTTCTAAGTCACAATCATATTTTACAATAAAATTGATTTTCCCACAAGACTTGCTATTATTTCTCCGACCATCATCCGTGTCTACTGATCTTTGCTTATAGAGCTCCGGCTTGATGCGTCCAATGCCTGTCAGCTGCTCCTGCTTCTGGATCTGTTGGATGTTGAAGTCAGGATTTGAAAGATTGAGCTGTCTTCGTATTGAATTGTGCCTTAAATTAAAGCAAAATATATTGATTGGTTGATTGATTGCATTTATTTCTTGCTCTGTAATTTTTTTTAAACAAATCTGTTTTCAAGAGTGGACAAATAAAAGAAATGAAAATATACAACTACTATAAAGAGAGAAGGACAGAGAGAGAACAGAACAGAACAGACTATTGGCCAAATGTGAATATTGGGGGAGAGGGAGTGACAGAAAATGTGATTTGATGAATATTGGATAAATGGATAGGAATATGAGTTTTTTTTAAAAAAAGGATACTTCAGTATTAAAATCAAGACTGAAATATGAACAACTTTGGTTAGAGAGAGAGACAGAGGGAGGGAGGGAGAGAGGAAGGGAGGGGGGAGAGAGACAGGGAGGAAGGTGGAGAGAGGGAGGGAGAGAGAGAGAGAGACAGGGAAGTGGGGGAGAAGAGAAAGGGAGGGAGGGAGGGAGAGAGAGAGAGAGAGAGAGAGAGACTCTCCCACTCACAAAAACTGTAAACATTGTCTTGGAAGAGTACTGAATTGGTGCATTTAAATAATCTACAAACAGTCCAGATGGCCCCTGTTTTGACTACCATAGTAACTAATACTTTGGAGTTTCCTGAGGGAATTCCTCCCCCCCCCCTTTAGTTTGTAAAAAGAATTGCTAGGCTTTGGGATAGCTTTCAGAGCCTGGCCACTTCTATCAATTGGGCTATTACAGAAGTGTTTTGGTGTGTTCATTTGCATCCAATCAGACTAACCTCGGTTACTTTTTAGTTTTCCTGCTCTTTGCATAATCAGGCATCATTTTTAATTTTTAAAGGATGTTATGCTAAATGTAGAAATCTACCCCCAAAAAAGCTATACTGTGCAAAAACCATATAATATTTCATTACAACCATGTAAAAAGGAGAAATGCCAATTAATGTCCTGACATTTAGGATATCTGAATAAAAATCTTAAAGACATCGCAACATTCAGAGATTCAATAGGCATGGAATTCAAGAAGGAATCATAAGACTTGCTGATAACAGGAATAATATCTCCTCTTCTGCTGGCTTGGAACTGACACTTACCGTATATACTCGAGTATAAGCCGAGTTTTTCAGCACGTTTTTTGTGCTGAAAAACGTCCCCTCGGCTTATACTCGGGTCTATACGGCTTATACTCGAGGTTTTTTTTTTTTTTTAAGCCCCTCGGCTTATACTCGAGTATATACGGCTTATACTCGAGTTTTTTTTTTCTTTTTTTCACATTTTACCGGACGGAAGCCCTGCCGGTGCAGTGAGAGGGCGGGGCGGGGGAGCCGCCAGCCTTCTCCGCTGAGGGAGGAGGTTTCAACCGGTAGGTGCCTCATTTCCCACCCTCGGCTTATACTCGAGTCCCCAGTTTACCCCAGTTTTTGGGGTAAAATTGGGGACCTCGGCTTATACTCGGATCGGCTTATATTTGAGTATATACGGTAATTATTTTTATGTTTGGGAACTGCTTGTAAGATTGCAGTATTTCAGATGAGGGTCTCTATTTCTAAACAGAATTAAAATCAGGTTGGAGAACATTTTTCCACGATTCATACAAGTGAAGAATATCTGGCTATATATGTAAAACAACCAGTTGGAGCAATGGCACAGATTATTTGGGTGGCCTTAAATCTGTGAGGTACAGATAGTCCTCAATTTATGACCACAATGGAGCCCAAAATTTATGTTGCTAAGTGAAATATTTAAGTGAGTGTTGCCTCATTTTTACAAACAGATGTTAAGTGAATCACTGCAATTGTTAAGTTAGTAACGGGGTTGTCAAGTCAATCTGGCTTCCCCCTTAACTTTGCTTGTCAGAAGATCACAAAAGGTGATCACATGACCCCGAGATACTGCAACCATCATAAATATGAGTCAGTTGCCAAGCGCCTGGATTTTGATCTCATGACCCATGGGGATGCTGCAATGGTCATAAGTGTGAAAAATGGTCATAAGTTACTTTTTTCAGTGCCATTGTAACTGAACGGTCACTAAATGAACTGTTATAAGAGGAGGACTACCTGTATAGGTAGTCCTCCACTTACAACAGTGGAGCTTCTCTGGCGCAGACAAAAAGTAGGCTGGTGGTGGGTGTGGAATCCAGTTGCTACTGCCATGTTGGCGGAGGTTCACCAACAATGAAGGGAAAAAAATAGTGCCTTCAAGTCAGTTTTGGCTTGTGGTGACTGCCTCCTGCATCTTTCTTGACTGGATTTTTTCAGTGGTGGTTTTGCCAGCTCCTCCTTCTGTGGCTGAGAGAACTGACTGGCCCAATTCCACCCAGCTGACTTTGTGGCTAAGGGAGGACTAGAATTCACAGTCTCCTAATTTCTAATCTGATGCTTTAACCATTATACCAAACTAACTATTGGTACTGAAGGGTGATTTAAAAATGATTTGCTTAAAGTATGCTAGAATGCTCTCAGTAATGTAAGAAATTACAGCACAAATGTATCTTACAAAGGAGGAAAATAATAATTTAAAAAATAAGTTGGGAATATTTTTTATTTATTTATTTATTTTGTCACAACAGTATATACAATCATCAACATAAACAATAATTCATCATGAAAGAAAAAGTATATATAAGTAAAAGTATAAGTAAAAGTATGCATATAATACTATAATGAAGAGAACAATAGAATTGTTCTCTTCATTATAGTATTTGTATACAATATATATATATATATATGTAAGTCTTTGGCTATTCGGGTTTTCTCCTGCGTAAAATTGGAAGTGTCTTGGCGACGTTTCGACGAAGTCTCATTCGTCATCTTCAGGCTTCAGCTTCGTGCTTCTGGGAACACGAAGCTGAAGCCTGAAGATGACGAATGAGACTTCGTTGAAACGTCGCCAAGACACTTCCAATTTTACGCGGGAGAAAACGCAAATAACCAAAGACCTACATACAAACACCCGCGAAAACCTCAGAAAACACACACACACACACACACACACACACACACACACACACATGTATATATATGTATATATATGTATAATATAGTATTCATTTATTCCTGATGGTTTATACTTGTTCTGCACTGTTATTGGCAGTGGGGAGAATCCTTCTACATTTGAATGAGACTGACACTATTGCCAGAAGAGTAAAAATTATGCAAAAGAGCATTTGCAGGTAAACTCATCTATAAATTGCACCTGGAATGTCTGATGTTCGGATGAGAATCCCAGCAGGAGCCATATTAATTCATTGACCAACCTTATAGAACACAAAGCAGTGGTGAAAACCAATTTTTTTTACTACCGGTTCTGTGGGCGTAGCTTGGTGGGCGTGGTCTGGCTTGGTGGGCGTGGCTTGGTGAGCGTGGCAGGGGAAGGATACTGCAAAATACCCATTCCCACCCCACTCTAGGGCCAGCCAGAGGCGGTATTTGCCAGTTCTCCGAACTACTCAAAATTTCCGCTACCAGTTCTCCAGAACCTGTCAGAACCTGCTAGATTTCACCCGACACAGAGTATCTTGTAATTATGGCCCTGCTTTCTAACATAAATTTCAGAATATCCCCCAAGCTTCTATTAAAGAATCTCAGGGTAGAACACCATAACTAATAATTTTTTTTAAAAAATGCTGAAAAATAGCAAAGAAATGTTCTTTTGTTCAGTTTTCCTGTACCAGTCATCTTTCCAGCAGGTGGAGGAGAGACAATCCAGTTGTAAAATTTGGTAGAAGTCAAAGGCAACAAGATAAACAAAAGAAAGCAGTCATAAATAAATCGTACCTGCCAACATTTTAGAAAAAGAAACAGGGATATGAGTACTTCTGTATCTCATAATGCGCACAAAACTGCTTTTGTTTTCTAGTAGGTATTATCATGCTGCTCCCTCATTACAGGGAATTAAACAATAAAAGCACATACAGACATATGAGCATTAAAGGAAAGGTTCATTGCAACGTCCCTTTTTTTTCTAGCTGATGCAATACCACCTGTAAAATTACTCTTTTTTTGAATGTTAGGATAAATTGTTATTTGCACAGTAAAATCCTAAACATGATTATTAAAATGATTCTCCGATTGAGCTTAGTGAGGCTTATTTTGAGAAATAAATTCCGTAGGATTGCAGCCTTCTTATGTAAAATAGAGTAACACAAAGTAATGGAATTTTCAACTTTGAGGAAGCTTCTGAAAAATATAAACGTTCCTTTGTCCCATCTCTCCCCTTTAAGCTCCTGCCTTAAAGTATCAAAACAAAATATCATCAGGAAAAGACATTTATAACATTTTCCTCATTTGACCTGCCTCAGCATGCTGCCCAAAATAGCCAATAGTCACAGCCAAACCTCTCTACACTACGCATAGCCCTTTTCCAAATATAATAAACTCTTGAATTCTTGAATGCAAAACCCCTCACCCAGCACTAAAAAGTATACTGGAGGTAACGAGTTAAGGTTAAGTTAGCATTTTTATAATTATCAAACCATCTTTGCTCTTAACTGGCTGCAAAGAGATTATGCTTCTTCTTTGATCAATGGGCATCAAATTACCAAACCCAGGAATAATGCCCTAGACCAGAAAGAAAGAAAGAAAGAAAGAAAGAAAGAAAGAAAGAAAGAAAGAAAGAAAGAAAGAAATTAAAAGGATTCTAGTTGGAAAAAAAATAGCAGAGTCAGGAAATTGATGAATACTAGTAACTATTATAATTTGCAGGATTTCATTGCCACAAGGTGTGGTCTAAGCACTAAATTATTGGCAGATAAAAGGTGAGGTAAATATGATAGATTATGTCACAATGGATTATGACATATTTCAGACACATTTCATTTCACTGTATTTCAGACATCAATACATTAGAGAGGGTCCAGAGATATTTTACTAGAAGAGTACTCAAATCTTCTGCTCGAAATAAATCCCACCAGGCTTGAAATTTTAGTCTGGATAGCCTCGAACTACGCCGTCTACGTTCTGACCTATGCTTAGTTCATAAGATTATTTACCAAAACGTTCTACCTGTAAATGAGTACTTTAATTTCAACCGTAATAACACTAAGCTATCAATAGATTCAAACTCAATGTAAATCACTCTAATCTTGGTTGTAGGAAATATGACTTCTGCAATAGAGAAGTAAATGTCTGAAACACTTTACCTGATCCTGTTGTTAGTCTCTCTAATCCCCATACCTTTTACCTTAAACTGTCTACCGTGGACCTTTCATGTTTCTTAAGAGGTCCCTAAGGGGGCATGCATAAGCGCACCAGCGTGACTACCGT
The DNA here is from genome assembly GCF_028640845.1 of Ahaetulla prasina. NCBI lineage: Eukaryota > Metazoa > Chordata > Lepidosauria > Squamata > Colubridae > Ahaetulla > Ahaetulla prasina. The sequence continues at coordinate 275,849,366 of NC_080539.1, forward strand.
CCCTGTCCTACTGTCCCAATTTATATATAATCATTCTATGTGTTTATGGCTATGTTTTGCCTATTTATATCCTTTTTTTGGTGCCAATTTTTTTCTTGTGTCCATGTCCATGTCTATACTGTTATGTGTTTCCTTATAATTGTTGACAAATAAATAAATAATAAATAAATAATAATAGCAATGGATTATTATCCACCTTTATAGTATCAATGCTAGTTCTTTACTTTGGAGAGTTGATATTAGAATATGTTGTAGAGGCAGCTGTTGCACCTTTTATTAATGTAAATGGAGGCAAACAGCTTTTCTGTTATGTGTCAATCAGGCGGTACAAAGCATTTGAAAGGAGAACTTCACACAGGTAGTCTTCTACTTATAACCATAATGGAGCCTGCCCGTTATGGACATAAATCATGATAATCCTGATGCTGGTCATCATGTGAATGACTCAATTTAATCACCTTTTTTGTGGCAGTTGTTAAGTGAATCACCATGCTCATTAAGTGAATCACAGTTGTTACGTCAATGCCGTGATTTAGTTAAGCAAATCCATTGTTCACTATGGAATATTTTTATCGAAAATCAAATGTAACTGGCAGTTTTCAGCCAAAATGACATAAATCATGGCCAATTGGCAGCGGGACCACAGAATGATGCTAATAGCCATACCTATGGGCTAGTTGCCAAGCACCCAAAATACGGTCACATGATTACAAGAGGGCAGTCATCTCTGTACTATGGAACCGGGTCTTAAGTACTTTTTAGAGCAGTGGCCATCAACCGTTTTGGGGCACCAAGGACCGGCTCTGTAGAGTTTTTTTCTGTGGCCCAGAGGGAGCATGGTTTTGAGTGGTGCTTGCATCCCGCAGATGGGGCTTCATTTATTTGTGTGGCCCAGTTTCTGGCATGCCGCAGACCGATGCCAGTCCATGTAGTGGGAGTTGGGGACCCCTGTTTTAGAAGATCCATCACAACTTTGAATGGTCACTAAGTGACTATACATAAGCCAGGACTACCTGTATTATTATTATTATTAGTGTGGACGATTCATCCCTCCTTGAAGGTTAAATAGCTCCCTGAATCCTCAGCAAGATTCAGTGTAAGCACTTCAAAAGCCTATGGGTACATGAACAGTTGCTTCCCTGGCAGTCTCAGGTACATGTTCATGCAGCTGAAACAGCCATCAAAGCCATTACAATCCTATCAGAGGATGTTGTGGCTATAATGCTTCAAGAAAATGGGCTGGCACGTAAACTGCTACCAACCTGCCTTCCATTGAGGACCTGTATTCTGCACAAGTCAAAAAGAGAGCTGTGAAAATATTTACAGACTCCTCATATCCTGGACATAAACTGTTTCAACTCCTACCCTCAAAATGACGCTATAAAGCACTCCACACCAGAACAACTAGACACAAGAACAGTTTTTTCCCGAACGCCATCACTCTGCTAAACAAATAATTCTCTCAACACTGTCAAACTATTACTAAATCTGCACTACTATTAATCTTCTCATCGTTCCCATCACCCATCTCCTCCCACTTATGACTGTATGACTGTAATTTTGTTGCTTGTATCCTTACGATTTGATATTGATTGCTTATTTGTACCCTACAACTATCATTAAGGGTTGTACCTTATAATTCTTGATGAACGTATCTTTTCTTTTATGTACACTGAGAGCATATGCACCAAGACAAATTCCTTGTGTGTTCAATCACACTTGGCCAATAAAGAATTCTATTCTATTCTATTCTGTTCTGTTCTGTTCTGTTCTGTTCTATTCTATTCTAAATGTGCTTTACGAAGCACCCCTTTTAAACGCTTGGCATAATCCCATTTGCCGTGTCTCATTAGCTTTGGGGTTGGTTATTTTCAGCAACATAACAATCCAGCCAGAGGTTTTATATAGTCTGGATAATTTTTATGTTGGCTCTGCCCACTACCATTCATGCTCTCACCTTTTTGTTATGTTCCCCTCGATATTCAGTCAGTCTCCCTTGGTGAGTTCACATGCCTCCCACTCAATCAAAGCTGTGGCTAAAACCTAACACTTCCCATTTCTTATCCTCACAAGTGTTTTATTAACCTGTTCTATTTTTGCTGACATCTTTGCAGAGATACATCAGGACTCACCGCAGCAGAGATAAGTGTAAATGAGCATACTTCGCAAGATTAAATTGGGGCTGCTTTTACATGCCACAAATTGGCAATTTTATCTGGTTTAGAAAATAGCTCTTGTTATGCATGGCCTGCAAATGAAGGATTGTTCCTGCAACACATTCACTTTTGTTTTGTTCATCAGGTTTGCTCCCAGCGTTCCTAAATTCTTGCAGCAAGGTGGCTTTTCATGTGTGAGCATCAAACAATGCTGCATTTCTTTCCTAAACATCACAAGTTAAAAGAAGTAGTCACATTTTAAGTGTATTTATGCATTGATTCATTTTTTTAAAAAAAACCCTGCCTTTATTACTTTATAATAAGTATAATAACATTCCTGTTTTCACAACAACCCTGTGAGGTGGGTCTTGAAGACTCTTTAGTATTGCATTTATGACTATTTCCAATGGAACACTTCCTCCCATCAACGGAGGCTTTCCAAGCTAATGAATAAAATCAAAATACTGAAATTGATAGAGAGCCTCTGCAGAATCTATATGATTTTACTGAGACCCACCCAGAGTTGTCTGAAAGATGGGCAGCTGTATTTTTTTTTTTTATTATTTATTTACATTTATATCCCGCCCTTTTCCGAAGACTCAGGGCGGCTTACAGTGTGTAAGGCAATAGTCTCATTCTATTTGTATATTTACAAAGTCAACTTATTGCCCCCCCCAACAATCTGGGTCCTTATTTTACCTACCTTATAAAGGATGGAAGACTGAGTCGTGTTTTTTAATGTTTTGAATAAATGAATGAATGAATGAAGACCAGAAAAAGGCTCCCCATTCTGACTCAACAGGTCCTAAATATCCTGCCTGGGAGCTGGATTCTATATGATTTATTACAAAATAAAGCTTGAGTATGTTCCCTTATGCTTGGATACTAGTGTTAAGGCTTCTATTAATCTACTTTTTGTTGTAATCAATGTATAAAAGGATTTCTTCTGTTTCTACTCCACTTCATGTGCAGTGACATTGAACTAAGCTAAACAGAGCTGTCTCTTGCTCTGTGGTATTATGCACACAATAGTTATAAGAGTGCATGGGAGGTTCAAAACAGGTAAGATAATGGGGCAGGCATTACAATTGACCCTGCTCCTTTATACATGTGTCTAATATCAAAGCATATAAAGTGGGATAGGGCTTCAATTATTGTCATCTTGCCTGTTTTTATTTATTTATTATTTATTTATTATTTATTATTTAAACTTATATACCGCCCTATCTCCCAAAGGACTCAGGGCGGTTTACAGGCATATAAAAAACATCAATATACAAATTAAAATAATCATTAAAAGACTTATTCTAATGCCAATAGTTAATAATACCAATTGTTAAAAATAGAAATATAAATATTAAAATCGATTTAAAACCCCTCTAAATTTAAAAAATCTAAGCCAGTCCTGCGCAGATGAATAAATGAGTCTTGAGCTCGCGACGGAAGGTCTGAAGATCTGGAAGTTGACGAAGTCCTGGGGGGAGTTCGTTCCAGAGGGTGGGAGCCCCCACAGAGAAGGCCCTTCCCCTGGGCGCCGCCAGACGACACTGCCTAGCTGACGGCACCCTGAGGAGTCCCTCCCTGTGAGAGCGCACGGGTCGGTGAGAGGTATCTGGTCGCAGTAGGCGGTCCCGTAGATAACCCGGCCCTATGCCATGGAGCGCTTTAAAGGTGGTCACCAAAACCTTGAAGCACACCCGGAAGGCCACAGGTAGCCAGTGCAGCCTGCGCAGGATGGGTGTTATGCGGGAGCCACGGGGGGCTCCATCTATCACCCGCGCAGCCGCATTCTGGACTAACTGCAGCCTCCGGATGCCCTTCAAGGAAGCCCCATGTAGAGGCGTTGCAGTAATCCAGGCGAGGCGTCACGAGGCGTGGTGACCGTGCATAGGGCCTCCCGGTCCAGAAAGGCGCAACTGGCGCACCAGGCGAACCTGGTAGAACGCTCTCCTGGAGGCGGCCGTCAAGTGATCTTCTAGAGACAGCCGTTCATCCAGGAGGGCGCCTAAGTTGCGCACCCTCCATCGGGGCCAATGACTCGCCACCGATGGTCAGCCGCGGATTTAGCTGACTGTGCGGGATGCGGCATCCACAGCCACTCTGTCTTGGAGGATTGAGCTTGAGCCTGTTTCTCCCCATCCAGACCCGTCGGCCTCCAGACACCGGGACAGCACTTGATAACCGTTGGGGTGGTCCGGTGTGGAAAAGTACATCTGGGTGTCATCCGCATACAGCTGGTACCTCACACCGAACCCACTGATGATCTCACCCAGCGGCTTCATGTAGATGTTGAACAGAAGGGGCGAGAGAATCGACCCCTGCGGCACCCCACAAGTGAGGCGCCTCGGGGGCGGCCTCTGCCCCCCTGTCAACACCAACTGCGACCGGTCGGAGAGATAGGAGGAGAACCACCGATAAACGGTGCCTCCCACTCCCAATCCCTCCAACCGGCGCAGCAGGATACCATGGTCGATGGTATCAAAAGCCGCTGAGAGGTCTAATAGGACCAGGGCAGAGGAACAACCCCTATCCCTGGCCCTCCAGAGATCATCCACCAACGCGACCAACGCCGTCTCCGTGCTGTAACCGGGCCGGAAACCGGACTGGAACGGGTCTAGATAGACAGTTTCATCCAGGTGCAAGGGAAACTGATATGCCACCATACTCTCTACAACCTTCGCCGGGCGGGTTGGAGACCGGACGATAATTACCTAAAACAGCCGGGTCCAGGGAAGGCTTCTTGAGGAGGGGCCTCACCACCGCCTCTTTCAAGGCGGCCGGAAAGACACCCTCCACCAAGGAAGCGCTCGTAATCGCCTGGAGCCAGCCTCGTGTCACCTCCTGAGTGGCCAGCACCAGCCAGGAGGGGCACGGGTCCAGTAAACACGTGGTGGCATTCAGCCTCCCCAACAACCTGTCCATGTCCTCGGGAGCGACAGGGTCAAACTCATCCCATAAAATGTCGCCAAGACCACCCTCAGCTGTCTCACCCGTATCACCGCAATCTTGGTCCAAACCATCCATTTCTCTTGCAGATGCCACCTGATGGGATTAAAAACTATTGAGCAGACCGAAACTTACTCTGCATTAACAGAATGTGCCAGCATAGGTTTATGGTTGATAAGCCTAGAGCCGTGATGGCAAACCTATGGCATGCGTGGCACGCAAAGTCCTGCTGCCCAGCATGCCTGGCCTTGCCTGTTTGTTTTCCGGATTTCTGGCATGCATGCACACACGACGATCAGCTGTCTTTTGTGCATGTGGCAGTGCCGAAAACCACTGTGCGCATGAGAACTGGCTAGCTGATTGTCGGGTGTGCATGCACACCAGAACCTGGAAGTTTGGCTTTTCCAGAGTGAGATCCCTTCATGTGCACGACAGTGCCAAAAAACAGCCTGTGCATGCGCACTGGCCAGCTGATCATCAGGCGCGCATGCACACTAAAACCTAGAAGATTGGCTTTTCTGGAGCATAGCGCCTACGAGCCCATGCATGATATTTCTGTGCGACCTTCGCCATCACTAATAATAATAATAATAATAATAATAATAATAATAATTTAATTTTTATACCGCCCTTCTCCCGAAGGACTCAGGGCGGTGAACAGGCAAATAAAATAATACAATATATTACAATAAAACACATTTTAAAAAACTTATTCAAAATAGCCTAAATTTAAAATACCATACAAAATATAAAAAATAAACCCCAATAAAATCCATATTTAAAACCCTATTTAAGCCACTGGCCTAGAGCCTTCTTGTCTTCTGTATGAATGTGTATGTGCATTTCTACATGTGTATGCAAGAGTGTAGTTCATACATAACAGATGGTTTACATCAGGGGTGTCAAACCCGCTCGCATTATGGGCCATATCATGACGTATTACAATGTTTTTTGCCTTTGAGGAGCTGGTGTGGGCGTGGCCTGCAGGGCCTGTATCCAGCCTGCAGGCCGCCAGGATGATAGGCCTGGTTTACATGAATGTATACAGATGCAGGCTTAACTAATTTTATAAAAGGCATGATATAGTTCATTAGCAATCTTGTGGAAGGGTAAGTCATTAATCCAAAATATTTACTTAATTTGCCTATTTAATTTGCTCTGCCCATTTTGGAGGCATTTTGTACAGTCCCATAAACATGAGCCCTGGTGGCACAGTATTGCAGGCAAACTCTACCCACAGCCTGGAGTTTGATCCTGATGGTGTTCAAGGTTGACTCAGCCTTCCATTCCTCTGAGGTCAGTAAAATGAGGACCCAGATTGTTGGGGGCAATATGCAAATAATGCTTTCATTATAAACTGCCAAGAGAGCACTGTAAAATACAATCGGGTGGTATATGAGCCTAAAATGCTATTGTTATGCTACACATCTGGTCATATTGCACATACTTTTGGGGAAAAAATGATTGCAGATTGATTTTGGTAATAGTTTTCAATCCCATCTGAAAAATTAGAAGAATTTTGCTTGTTTTTATCTAACCTTTCTGCCCTTTTATTTCTACGAATCTAATTTTCAATTCATATTCTTCTTTAAAAAAAAAGATGGTTGTGTCTATAACACCAAATGCAGCAACAGTACATAGGGAGAAAAAAAGGAGACCCTGAACTAGAAGCTTATTTTATTCTTTTCTAACTAGAGATTCAATAAAAAAACTTATTTTTTTCCCAAAAATGAAATATTTCAGACAAAATTTGTCTGATCAATCATTATTCAGAACTCCCCAGTTAGAATACCCTGTGATTCCCCATGAATGGATTTTTAAAATGACAAAGAATCTTAACACCAATAGACTAGGCATGTACAGGTTAAGTCAAGTGGATGCCAAGAGCATTGTGGTATAAGTACCACTCTTTTCTCTATGGGCTGCAATATTATAATCTTGTTTAGATTAAAAATGAAAGCAGCAAATTAACGTGGATGCCACTGACCCTATAGAAGAGATTCAGGAGTCAATGTTGATAACATTTTTTGGTTAAATTTTAATCCTATATATAAAACAAACCAAACCGTTTATGGGCAAGTTTCATTAGATCTTTTCAATGCCCAATGCCCAATTCTGTATGGAAAAATATTTTTCTTTTTATAAAAACACATTTGTTTCTAGTTTTCCAACTTTGTCTTTGACTAATCTAATAAAAGCTACATTTTTTTTCTTCCTTCTTTCTCTGTCTTTTACAACTGGTTTTCTATTTGCTAGATTTCTTATTTTTTTAGAAATAGGATCTTGCTCAAGCCCAAGGAAAAGCAGAATTTGTTTATCACCTCCATACTTAATTTCTTTTTGCTCAGATTTCTATTTCTTTTCTTCATCTCCAATTATAGACTCAGCTTCTAAATGTTGATAAAGCAAGGCATTTTCTAATCTGTACCTTAACATCCTCCTCCTCTGCTTTGTTGCTTCCCATCAAATAAAAGAAATGTAAGATAACAGAGAAGGGAATGCTACCCTACCCACATATATTTCTCCTTGGCATTAAGGATATAGAAGGGTAAGAATTGACCTTTTTCTCTCCTCCTTCATTATCCTTACACAAATATCAGAATACTGACCGAGCAGAAGGTGTTGGCTCTGTGATTTGTCGATGCATCCGAACATTGTGCATGCAGTTCTCCTTGGTCCCTGCCTTAGCGTCCAATGGAATGTCTGGAGAAGTGTGGCTAATTTTCATGGAAGAGTCAGGGTAGGTAGTCGGCTGTCCCAGGAATTCCTCACTATAGTCTTGGTCATTGGTCTCTGTGTCTGTGTAGTTCAAGGATTCCTGCTTGTCTTTGTTGCCAAACAGGCCACGCTCTCGCCATGGAACCCAACAAAGCTTCCAGGACACAAACAGAGATACCCCAAACAAAGCAAGTCCACACGCGGTGACCACCAAGGACAGCAAACTTACTGTGATATCTGGAAAGAAGATAAAGTAATACGTGTTAATGTTCAAAGAAAAGTTGTTCTCCTAAAGCCTACTATAGACCAGGACTAAATTTTTTTTGTGCATAGCAAGCCCAAGAAAAACTTCCCAAGTCTTTTTTCTTCTAAATGCCTCATTAAAGGTTATTTTGCCCATTAAAGATTTCTGCTGAAGTATATTTAACGGACGCGGTGGCTCAGGGGCTAGGACGTTGAGCTTGTCGATCGAAAGGTCGGCAGCTCAGCGGTTCAAATCCCTAGTGCTGCCGTGTAACGGGGTGAGCTCCCGTTACTTGTCCCAGCTTCTGCCAACCTAGCAGTTTCGAAAGCACGTAAAAATGCAAGTAGAAAAATAGGGTCCACCTTTGGTGGGAAGGTAACAGCGTTCCGTGTGCCTTTAGCATTGAGTCATGCTGGCCACATGACCACAGAGACGTCTTCTGACAGTGCTGGCTCTTCGGCTTTGAAATGGAGATGAGCACTGCCCCCTAGAGTTGGGAACGACTAGCATGTATGTGCGAGGGGAACCTTTACCTGTACCTTAATGTAAAATCACTGATGTGATTGTTGCCACCAAAACCGGAGAAAAGAGAATTAATTGCAGTAACAATGAAAAAATATTGGCTTGCAGCCATACAGGAGTCTTTATGAACCCAAACATCCGCATACAAAACTTTCAAATGTTCACACATCCCTTTGCATGCAAATTTTCATAACAGGATCTACAGTATCTAATACCCTCTTTGTATTCCATCCAAATCAGGAAACTATAACCAAATTAGCATATTAAAAGTGGCTTCAACTTGGTTTAATATCCTGACCTGTTCTGAAATTAGTACTCAAAGGTTTTTGATAAAATGGGACACTCTAATTAAAGGAAGACATTCAGCTTTGTTTATTCACTTGCTGAAAGAAAGACTGCGCATAAGAGGAAAGAATTGTTCATATCTCAGTATGTTCAACTGACGGGAGATTTTGCTGTTCAGCTTATTTGCAGCTCAGAAGATTGACTTAGAAAAAGGTGATTAGTTATGAAATAAATGGATTTTTGTTGGTTTTCTCTGTACATATGCAAGAACATTAAACAACATCACTTATTTGATGTCTAAATATAGAATTTTGCAGAAACGGGGACTGACAAGCTTGTTCTTTTAATCAGACCAGTGTTTGTCTTTCAGGAGGTTATAAAAAGTTGTCCACATTAATCAAATTAGGAAAGTGCTAACATTGTTAACAGGAAAGAAATGCTTTGCATAGAAACATTCAAGCCAAAATACCAAGCAACAAAACCTCTATGCAACTATGTGCATTAATAATAATAGTAATAATAATAATAATAATAATAATAATAATAATAATAATAATAATAATAATAATAATAATAATAATATCAGAGTTGGAAGGGACCTTGGAGGTCTTCTAGTCCAATCCCCTGCCCAGGCAGGAAACCCTACACCATTTCAGACAAATGGCTATCCAACATTTTCTTAAAAATTTCCAGTGTTGGAGCATTTATAACTTCTGCAGGCAAGATACTTTTAGATACTTTTGTCAGTCATGTGAAATATGCCATGCAGTCCCTTAGCAGTTCAATCTGGGTAAAATATTTCAGCAGGCACTCTTGAGTTGAGCTCAAAAGAACAGAAAGAACTTTGCATCTGAGGTGCTTGTAGAACATCCCAGTCCAGCTTACAGCCTGAGCTTTCTGGGGATCCAAATAAAAGTTGGGTCCAACTTTGCTTAGATTTTTTTGAGATCAGCCAAGGTTCGTGAGGAACTGCTGCTTGCCTTGAACTTTGTATATCTTACAATGTTTATTTATCCATCCCAACTCCTGTAAAAATGTAACATAGGGAGTTAAGTCATGATTGCACTAAGAAAATCAATGAAATACAAGCTGGAGAGGTGTTCCGCCCCTTCACAAAGTTATTTAAATACAGTCAGAGGTCTCAACAGCTACCAGAATGGAAGAGATACAAAGAGTGAATTGTTGGAAGTAATCTAGTTTCAGTTAAAGATGCGAATGCTTTATAGAGGTATTAAAAGAGTTTTATTGGGTTGCAGTACTTTACTTCAATGAAATTTTGATTGCATGCATCAAAACTCTGGGGTATCGGTCCTTGATTTTTCATAAAGTGGAGCTCATCGCTGCTTTTGCATAAAGCACATTTTTGAGGTGGCGTGTATCTCCTTTATGTTCGTTACTCTACAGAAGTCCAAATTGAATAATAACATTGATACAATAGCTACTTAAAATCATCACACAGTTTAGTAAATGAGCCTGCCCTACTTGGGTTTTTCTCCTTTGGTCCTCATAGTTACCAGGAAATTTAAAACAACTATTGCTTTAAAACAGCTAAGATGCAATAAACCTTAGCATGCCATTACAGCTAGTTCCTTGATTTATGACTACAACTGAGCCTGAAATTATGGTCATAGGTCATGCCAGTAATTAAGTGGGTCATCACTGACCATAGCCATTTTATGACCTATTTTGTAGCAGTCATTATGGGAATACTGCAGTTTGTAATTAACCCAATTTTCTACAATGGGCATTTATTGCCAGACATTTTCCAGCAAAAAATGTGATAAATCGTAGCCACATAAATGCGGGCCAAGTGTCCAACAATGAGATCATGTGACTGCAGGGGAACCAGATCATCAGAACTTCAAATCCAGGTCATTGGTAGCTCTATTTGGGTCCATTGCTAAATGACCAGACGTAAGACGAGGACTACTGTAGACATCTGAACATGCTAAAGGATGGTTTATTGATATAAGCCAGAATCAGAAAACCTTTATTTTTGCCTATGGTTACATGAGTAATAAATAGAGATAGGCTGTTTCTGAACACTGATTAGAAAGGTGTGATGTCTCCTTTCTTTCTTTCTTTGTTTTGTTTCAGAAATGTCTACATCCCTGCATTCAAATAAAAATAAAAAGGAGGGCGGAAAAATAACCCCGAACCTCCACTGTGGAGAGTATCTTCTTTTTTAAACAACAACAACAACAAACATTTTCCTTTCGTTTTTGGTTGCAATTGGGAAAGAAGGTGAGATTCTAAAGCTAATTGGATGAAAGGAAGCTTTAAGCTTCCTCCAGCCATTTTGCATGGAAGTTCTAATCTGAATTGGACCTTCACACTAATTATATAGATAAAATTATCTGTACTGTGTCCTGTACAGTAACTTAATGTGTCTTTAAAATGGGCATTATCATATCCAGTGATCTTTACTACAAAACTGGGTTGCTACCTTGAAACTGCATTCTGTTTTGGTCCGCCAGCAGCCTGCAGACCTGGCAGCAGAGTCGGACAGTGAGGAGGCTAGGGAGGATGATGGGCCAGTCCTGGAGTCAGGGGAAGGCCAGGATGAGAGCTCTGCGTCGGAGGCAGAGATAGGGCCAGGGCCATCTGGGAGCAATGCATGGACTCCAGAGCCTTCAGAGGTGGACAGCAGAGAGGCAGAGGAACAGGAGGAGCCTGTTCCTAGTGCACGCATGAGAAGAGCTGCCAGAAGGCAAGAGCAGCTGAAGCAAAAAGGACGACTCGGGAGTAAGACCAGAGGATGATTGGCCACTCTCATAAGGCTTAAAAGAGCAGCAACGAGCAGTTGGGTTCTTTGTGGAAAAGCAATGTTGATTCCATTGCTTCTTCTCAGCGTTTCTTGAACTTTGTGGGGGTTTTGTCAAGAAAAGCCTTTGGCAGGTTGTCAAAGCTTGGTGATAAGGCCGCAGGACTGTTTATGAAGAATTTGTTTTGGACTAATCGATTTATTCTCAGCTGTTTTAATAAAATAAGTTTGATCAGAACTGAATTGTGTTTGGTAATCACTACTTGGGCCTTGGTCACAACACATTCGGAGTTTATACATATATGTTTTTAGAAATTTTGACTTCCTTTTTTTTAACTTCTTTTCCTTGTATCAAGGCAAAAGTAGCTGGAGCAGTATTGCTCAACCTTAGGGAGTTTAAGATGTGTGAACTTCAACTCCCAGAATTCCCCAACCAGCATGCTGACTAGGCAATTCTGTGAACTGAAGTCTACAATCTTAAAGTTCCTAAGGTTGAGAAGCATGGGGCTAAAGGATTAGTGTGGGGATAACATGGTATAGTGCGGATAGGGAAAACAATGCACTTGTTAGATTTTTAAAAAAAGATCTTCAGGAAATCACCTGCACTGATGCCATGGCTTTATGCAATTATACAAGTTTAGATAAACCTGGATCCATGTCTATGTGGACTAAATAACTGCACCTATAATAATTGCACCTCTATAACTGTCTGGTTCGGTTCTGCAACCCAACAAGAAAAACACAGACTTCAGAGGATAATTAGAACTGCAGAAAAAATAATTGCTACCAACCTGCCTTCCATTGAGGACCTGTATACTGCACGAATCAAGAAGAGGGCCGTGAAAATATTTACAGATCCCTCACATCCAGGACATAAATTGTTTCAACTCCTACCCTCAAAACGACGCTATAGAGCGCTGCACAACAGAACAACTAGACACAAGAACAGTTTTTACCTGAAGGCCATCACTCTGCTAAACAAATAATTCTATCAACACTGCCAAACTATTTACTGAATCTGCACTACTACTATTAATCTTCTCATAGTTCCCATCACCAATCTCTTTCCACTTATGACTGTATGACTGTAACTTTGTTGCTGGCAATCCTTATGATTTATATTGATATATTGACCATCAATTGTGTTGTAAATGTTGTACCTTGATGAACGTATCTTTTCTTTTATGTACACTGAGAGCGTATGCACCAAGACAAATTCCTTGTGTGTCCAATCACACTTGGCCAATAAAAAATTCTATTCTATTCTATTCTAAAGCAGCTGTGCTTTTAACAGCATTCTTACATGTCTCTTCAGGATGAGAAATAGGCTGAAAATGATGGGAAGTGATGATGTCTTTTCAGTTAGGTATTGCGTGGACCCTTTTACATTCTCACAGCACCCTAAGATAAAATGGAAGCATCACCATCTCCAAATGTGCAACCTTTGTAGCTATGAATGTCATTCAATATGGGACATTGCCTGCTGTTCACAATTACTTGCTTCCCAGATTTCTATAGCGATGCATCAGGGTTCATAGAATTGGCTCATACATGGCTGCCTCAAACCAATGACCTTACTCTCAATAGACTGCCTTCTTTTCAGTATATTTGAGGAGCTTTCAAGGGTGTTTTGACACACAGCCAGGGCAGAAAGAAAACATATTTCTGCCAACTTAATTCTTTATCTAAAAAACTTATTTGAAATCTGACATTCGGAACTCTTTTCTGGTTAAGGTCTAGGGACCCCCTCCTCCTCAAAAGCTGAATGTACAGCACATGTATTTTCTCTGCAGATGGAAAGCAATAGCTTAAAAGCTTCCCACAGATTCAGAAACAGTATTTTGGTAATATACGCTCATTGTTCTCTTTCTCTCTCCCGGAGGAATAATGCGAACGAGAAAAAAGAGACACCGTTGAAAGAGTCAATAAAAAAGAGACAACAGGAAAGCGGGGGGGGGGGGGAGGGGGAGAAGAGCAATACACTTTAGACATCTGAAACACTTCAAAAAGCAAAATAAAAGGAAGCAAATATGAAGTGCAACAATTTTTTGTCCTAGTCTAGACTTCCCAGTCTAGACTTCCCTAGATATCTGGCATCTTAGCTTGAGATGATATACATTGCAATGACCTTCAACTAAAGGCACACCGGAGAAGCGCCATCAGCAACAGTATTTCAAAAGCTCTATGGCAAGGGGTCCCCAACCTCCAGGCTGTGGGCTGGTATCAGACCATGGAACCAATCCCTCTTTCTTCCCTGCCCCCTGCTGGTCCACAAAGCTGGAAAGGTTGGGGACTATCACTGTATGGGATAGTTTGTGCTACTTCGGATGAGAAGATGTTAACTTTTAACGACTTTTATTTAATTACCTAAGACAGCGTTGCTTTCATATTTTAAAAATGGATATGGTTAATCCTATGGGTCTCCAGGGGATTAGGACAGAATTATTATGGAGTTGAGACAAGGAAGGCAGAGGGACAGTGCAAAGGGGACTATGATGAAGACAAAATAATCATAAACCATTTCGTCTAAGGGAACCATTTCATCTAAGGCATCCCAAATGTTCTTTATAATTTCTACTTCTCTCTGGCACGAGAGATGGGCTTTTCCCCACTTCTCACACATGGATTGTCAAACAATACTGGAGTAACTCTGGCTTTATGCTTTTTTGTTATACCAACAAAGGAAATTTTCTGCTTGCCATGTCCAGTATTTGCTGCTCATCTTCGTCATATGTCCAAAAAAGAATTCAGTGCATTGTCTCAACTTTCCTATTTATTGCATAATCCGTGTAAGCTACCAAGCTCTAAAATCAGATTCTTAAGGATATGATATGCTTTTCATTTAGGTGGGCACTTGTCAGACATAGAATTTTAGAATTCTTGTGCGTACTCTTCTCACATCAGAATTCTGGCTTATTCTGTTGGTATATGTTGCTCCATCATCCTCATTTGATTCTTCCTGCTGGGTTAAATAATCATGAAAGCTACTTCCCTAGCTTAATTTAGAGTGATCTGTGAACTGTGAATGTTGGCTTGCTTAAAAAAACCTGAAAAAGTATCTAATGCACATATATTAATCCATTCCACTTATTGGTAGCAAGCTCTGATTATCCTGTGTGGTACAGCAGGGGTCCCCAACCCCCGGGGCTGCTATTTGGAACTGGGCTGCAGAAGCAGTGGGGCAAGTGCATATGTACCTCCACTTGTGGGAGCAGTGGGCAAGCATGCCCACGTATGCTTGCCCACTGCTTGTGCAGAACCATCCCCTCTCACCCCCGCAAAACTAGTCCGCAAAGCCAGAAAGGTTGGGGAACTCTGCAGTACAGAGATGGAGACCACTCTTACTGGTACTACAGCCCAATTCCATTATGGTGTAAGTTAGCTGGAAAGGTCCTTGATATTTGCCAGGGTTTTACCAAGACAAACTTGATTGTGGAAGGATGATTTGTTTCATGCATGGAAATAAATTAGAAACATCCTGGAAGAATGCAATTACAAACCACAGAAAGCCACAAGGTCATAGCCAGTCAAGGATCAAACCTGACATGTAGTCCTCGACTTTATGACCATAACCGAGTGCAAAATTTCTGTTGGTAAACAAGATGGTTGTTAAGTGAGCTGTGGCCCATTTTACAACCTTTTTGACCACAGTTGCTAAAGGAATCACTGCAGTAGTTAAGTTAGTAACATGGTTCTTAAGTGCATCTGGCTTCCACATTGACTCTGCATGCCGAAGGGTCACAAAAGGTGATCACACGATCCCAGGGCATTGCGATAAATACATGCCAGTTGCCAAGCTTCCAAATTTTGATCACATGTCCATGGGGATGCTGCAATGATTGTAAGTGTGAAAAATGGTCCTAAGTCACTCTTTTCAGTGTTGTTACAAATTTGAACAGTCACTAAATGAGCGGTTGTTAAATAGAGGATTGTCTGTATTCATAGGACCCTGGAGGCGATTACTACTTTTACTATGTGGTGTCTTTATACAGGATTGCAGTAAACATCTGTTCTCAATCAGACTAGTGAACCATAATCTTCTATACAGATGAAAAGTAAATGTTTATATAGCACACCTCCACTCTTCAAAATAATGGGAAGAAAGTATTCTCTCTCTCTATATATATTCTAAACATAACCACTCTAGATAGAATTAAACAACAAGAAAGACAATTTTCACACCTACTTCATTGCAATTGTAAGTACAATTGAGTTTTTCAGGTAAGTATCATTGAATCAGAGGCTCAGGTCAGAGCATGGCGTAAAGAAAACAGCCCTTGCAAGAAATTGCACTCCCGTAAATGGTGGGGTTGGTAGAGAAATACAGCCAAGTGAAGTGTATTTCGGGATTGCCACGTGGAACAGTTGATATTTAGAAAGTAATTCGTTATACCCAGGAAAACTGTGAAGCAGTACTTGGCATAACAACTTGATGAGCAACACGTAACAGTTCTCAGAGCCAAGTGCTGAAGCTGCAGTTTTATGAACAGCTTTTCCTTGTGTCTTCTATTTCCTGGCAAGCATTTGATCTCCTCTTTCTTACAATCTTTATCTCAAAGAATGAGTACGATTAATTATCACTTTAACAGAGACCTGGGGAAACTAAAGAAACAACTCACAACAAGCAACGTATGTTCTGCATAACCTGTCTCATTTGCAGCATTTAAATCGATTCCAAATTTAGGTTACAGAATGGGAACATTATGATACTGTGTGGTATGTGACCCACTCAGTGACATATTAAAACAAACAAATAGACATCTAATACAGCTCAGCTCAGAATGAAGATTCCTTCCTTCCTTCCTTCCTTCCTTCCTTCCTTCCTTCCTTCCTTCCTTCCTTCCTTCCTTCCTTCCTTCCTTCCTTCCTTCCTTCCTTCCTTCCCTCCCTCCTGTTTAACACGGATACAGTTGAAAAAAGATTGCAAGTAGGTCAAATATTATTGAGCTTATATTTAGAAGAAAACTGCTTGTTGATAGAAAAGAGCCGCATATGCTGGACATTTCTCCTCACTTGATTTTTTTTTTATCCTGCTTCATTCCAAACATTAATGAATATGCTACAGAAATGTTAAGTATCTTTTAAGAAAAAAAAAAAGACACCACGTGCAAACTCTGCAGTGATTTCTGTATGGAGAGACTTTTATCCTTACAAAGTCTGAAATATACAAATGTCAGAAGACACAAAATGAGGTTATCCTGTGATGACAACCCATTGGAAAGAGAACGGGCAATCTGAAATCTATCACCTTTTGCATGAAAACGCACAGAAGAAGCCTTTAATCCTCACTAGAATATAAAAAATTGATAGGTTGCCATGAACTGGGGCAATGGGAATTCTCAATATTACTTATTCATGACCTAACTTTTCTATTCACACAGCTTCTTTATTTCAACTGTTCTATGAAGGAATGGATTGATCACCAGATAGGATTAATAGCTGACAGCATAGTATATGCCTTCACCTCCTCTCATCTTGCAACAAGCAAAACAAATGTACCTTTGAAAATAAATAGATAAACCCATAAGCATTCTGTGGTGGTCTTTGAATGAAATTTCCACCCTATCTCTTGGTGAAATCATATTTATACCTGCTCAAAAACACCATACTGAGTTCAGTGGAACTTACTTTGGCTAGAAAACTATAACTTCAGGCACTCTGCTCTGATACAGGGGTCTCCAACCTTGGCAACTTTAAGCCTGGAGGACTTCAGCTCCCAGAATTCCGCAGCCAATTCTGGGAGTTGAAGTCCTCCAGGCTTAAAGTTGCCACGGTTGGAGACCCCTGCTCTGATATATCTCACTGAACACAATAGATATGCACTGGAGTACTCTGTTAAGTATTTTATATTTAGATATTTAGACTATTCCAAATTAGACTGGACAAAATAATTAATATACAATAATTTAATTCATCTTTTTCTATGACTATGGGCTTTAAGTAAGTAGATTCTGATTTTTGCCCCTGACATGCATATTAAATTCTTTTTGCATATTATCAACACAGTCAAAAGTGGGTCAATAGCCAAATGTTTCATCGTTGCTCCCAGGAAAACTAAGGTGAAAAATAGGTTGGTTTTAATTAAAATTTTGCACTGCCTTGAGTCTGACAGAATAGCTTTCTATGTATGAACACTAACCAGCCTCACACTCAATAGCCATTGTTGACTTCACAAATTTAACAGATCTAGGTTAATTATAACTAAAAAAAAAACCCACTTATGCTCAAGCTACAAAAACTGAAATGAATGGGAGATAACAAAGATAGTGCCAAAATGTTATGGAAACCAGATTATACACAGATCAAATAAGAGAAATGTACAGTACACAGCCACCTTTCAGATCCTGGTAAGTTCTAAGTTGCAGCTCTCCTTATAATTGGCCGTATGGATTTGATTATGAGAATTTTAATCCAGTTTTCCCAGACAGTCTGCTTGGAGAATTCTGAGCACTAAACTTTCTATAACTATCTGTAGGGTTCATAGATCAGGGAAGACTAACTTGCATTGCTTAAGGCTGTCCAACTATCCTATATCATTCATGAAACTGTATGGGAAGGAAACATCAGTTGCCTTCTTCCATTTGTAACTACCTTCTTCTGTTTTCCCATCATTTATTCTGTTTTAGCTTCCTACCAAAAAGAATTTTATTAATGGAGTGAAAAATATGGGATAGCATCTTTTGACTGGAAGGGCAAGGTGCCCCATTCAGAATAAAAGTGGGAGATAATGCAAATGTTAACAATATACTTGAGTGAAAAATCATCAGGTAACATAAAACAGCTTGGCACTATCAGAAATGCCAAATGCTAGGGATGGAACAGGCAAAGTTGGGAATAGAGCCAAATTGTGAACTCGCCACAGCCAACTAACTCATTGTGGGACAACTCGCTGCAGGACAATTCAACAAATACAAAAGTTAAATTAATTTTAATGGAGCCATGACCCATAATATAAAATAAAGAAAGTCAATCCCAAAATAAAAGCATTACAATGATTTCAATGAAAACGTGGTCACCAATTAGAAAAGTTACTGAATGAAACGATTAATACAACATTGAATTGTCCTGCAGCAAGTTGATATGATGAGTTGCCCTAAACTCAGAATAGAGGCCCTGGAACTAAGTCTGTTATGATACCAAGACACAGATGTCAACTACGCCTCCCATGAAGAAATGACTAGCTTCAGGGCTTTAACATGCACAGATTGGAAAAAAATACAGACTCTGAACCTTTGGACTATATATATGGTCTGAATCTTATGGTTTACAGTTGCTAGTTTTTTACTCGAATTACACCTTTTCTATTATCCGTAATGAAGTCAATTTAAAAAGAGCTGTCTCTCTCAACTTGTGCCTCAAAGCCTTATTCGTTAAGTCTCAATAAGCTAATCTGGTCTAGTGGTAAAGGCACCAAGCTAAAAAGTGGGAAGCTATGAGTTCAAGTCCTGCTTTAGTCATGAAAGCCAGCTGGTTGACTCTGGGTCAGTCTCTATTAGCCTATTCCACCTCACAGGGTTGTTGTTGTGGGCAAAATAGGAGGAAGAGGATGTGTTAGATATGTTCGCCGCCTTGAGTTATTTTTAAAAATAATAAAGGTGGGATGTAGGTAGATAGATGGATAGGCTGAAGCCTAATGTGAATAGTTGATCTGTTTGGGTACCGTTTTAGTACAAAAACATGTTGTTCCAAAAATTGAGCAGGTTTCTTTATACAAATTAATATGCTACATAAGCAGTGGCTCTAGGCCAGGGGTCTGCAAACTTGGCTCTTTTAAGACTTGTGGACTTCAACTCCCAGAGTTCCTCAGCCAGCTTTGCTTTGCTGGCTGAGGAACTCTGGGAGTTGAAGTCCACAAGTCTTAAAAGAACCAAGTTTGCAGACCCCTGCTCTAGTCAATGTTCAGCAAAAAAACAACAACCCTGTTAAAAAGCAATAAACGAGAAGAGATAGCAGAACCTGGGGTGGAGTTAAAAGAGGGATCAGCCTAGAATCCTTCCATAACCACAAGCAAACTATGTCCAACTAAGATTAGTTTTAGCAAAAGAAAGTAACAACCTTTTTTTAAAAAAAATTAAAGGTAACTACTTCTTATAGTAGTTATTAAAACAAAGAAAACATGAACAAATACGCATATACATTATTATTCAGAAGAACATCTTTGGGGGGCGAGGGATAAATCTAAGGACAGGAATTGAAAAAAATAAAGAGTGCAGTATCTCGTCTGGGTCGGTCACCCGCCTAAGCTCAAGAGAAGTTCCCTAAAGATGGGCTCCAGCATGAGTCTGAAAGCTTGGAAGACAAAATTTATGGTCCTGGTGACCGACCCAGATTAGATCATGCAGCATTATCCTAGGACACGTATATTCACCTCCATTCATGAAAAATAAAGAGTTTCTATATAAAATGCGCAACATCTGCATCAAGGTTATTGTGGGATTTATTTAAATTAACAATATAATCATTTTTGTAAAAAATATAAGGCAGCGCCCCCAGATATTTTAAGATGCAGAAGCCTTGATAACCATGGACCAATTTTCTACCTCCAAGACCTCTTTACCAGTGGTGGAATTCAAATTCTTTTACTACTGGTTTTATTTATTTATTTAATTTATTTATTTAATTTTGTCATAACAATATACACAAACATCACACAAAAGATTATATAATATATAAACATATATATGAGGAGAAACAAGGAAGTATAGGCATATATATATATATAGGGAAAAAAACAATAGGACAGGAACTGTAGGCACGTTTGTGCTCTTAGACACGCTCCTTAAAGTCCTCTTAGGAATGGGGTGAGGTCAACAGTGGATAGATTTTGGTTAAAGCTTTTGGGGTTATGAGAAGAGACCACAGAGTCGGGTAATGCATTCCAAGCACAGATAATTCTGTTACAGAAATCATGTTTTCTGCAATCCAAATTGGAACGGTTGACATTAAGTTTAAATCTATTGGTAGCTCTTGTATTATTGCAGTTGAAACTGAAGTAGTCTTTAACAGGAAGGACATTACAATAGATGATTCTATGAGCTAAACCCAGGTCCTGTCGAAGGCGACAGAGTTCCAAGTTTTCTAAGCCCAGGATTTCAAGTCTGGTGGGATAAGGTATTTTGTTGGTTACGGAGGAGTGGAGAACTCTTCTCGTACAATACCTCTGGACACGCTCAACTGTATTGATGTCAGAAATGTGGTATGGGTTCCAGACAGGCGTGCTGTAATCAAGAATTGGCCTAGCAAAACTTTTATATGCTCTGGTCAGTAGAGTGGTGTTTTTGGAAAAGAAGCTACGTAAGATTAGGTTAACAACTCTTAGAGCCTTTTTTGCTATGTAGTTGCAGTGGGCTTTGGCACTTAGGTCATTAGATATGAAAATTCCAAGGTCTTTGACAGGGTGGGGGTCATCTGTAAGGTAATGTCCATCAAGCATATATTTAGTGATTGGGTTCTTTTTTCCAATATGTAAGACTGAGCATTTGCTGGTTACGATTTGTAGTTGCCAAATTTTAGACCAAGCGGTTAGATGATTTATTTATTATTCGAATTTATATACCGCCCTATCTCCCAAAGGACTCAGGGCGGTTCACAGGCATATAAAACATCAATATCAATATACAAATTAAAATAATCCTTAAAAAACTTATTCTAGCGCCCGAATTATTAAAAATAGAAATATAAATATTAAATATAAATATTAAAATCAATTTAAAACCCCTCTAAATTTAAAAATCTAAGCCAGTCCTGCACAGATGAATAAATGTGTCTTGAGCTCGCGACGGAAGGTTCGAAGGTCAGGAAGTTGACGGAGTCCTGGGGGGAGTTCGTTCCAGAGGGTGGGAGCCCCCACAGAGAAGGCCCTTCCCCTGGGCGTCGCCAAACGACACTGCCTAGCTGACGGCACCCTGAGGAGTCCCTCTCTGTGAGAGCGCACCGGTCGGTGAGAGGTATCTGGTCGCAGTAGGCGGTCCCGTAGATAACCCGGCCCTATGCCATGGAGCGCTTTAAAGGTGGTCACCAAAACCTTGAAGCGCACCCGGAAGGCCACAGGTAGCCAGTGCAGCCTCGCAGGATGGGTGTTATCACGGGAGCCACGAGGGCTCCCTCTATCACCCGCGCAGCCGCATTCTGAACTAACTGCAGCCTCCGGATGCCCTTCAAGGGAAGCCCCATGTAGAGAGCGTTGCAGTAATCCAGGCGAGACGTCACAAGGGCGTGAGTGACCGTGCAAAGGGCCTCCCGGTCCAGAAAGGGGCGCAACTGGCGCACCAGGCGAACCTGGTAGAACGCTCTCCTGGAGGCGGCCGTCAAATGGTCTTCTAGAGACAGCCGTTCATCCAGGAGGACGCCTAAGTTGCGCACCCTCTCCATCGGGGCCAATGACTCGCCACCGATGGTCAGCCGCGGATTAAGCTGACTGTACCGGGATGCCGGCATCCACAGCCACTCTGTCTTGGAGGGATTGAGCTTGAGCCTGTTTCTCCCCATCCAGACCCGTACGGCCTCCAGGCACCGGGACAGCACTTCGATAGCTTCGTTGGGGTGGTCCGGTGTGGAAAAGTACAGCTGGGTGTCATCCGCGTACAGCTGGTACCTCACACCGAACCCACTGATGATCTCACCCAGCGGCTTCATGTAGATGTTGAACAGAAGGGGCGAGAGGATCGATCCCTGCGGCACCCCACAAGTGAGGGGCCTCGGGGCCGACCTCTGCCCCCCTGTCAACACCGACTGCGACCGGTCGGAGAGATAGGAGGAGAACCACCGGTAAACGGTGCCCCCCACTCCCAATCCCTCCAACCGGCGCAGCAGGATACCATGGTCGATGGTATCGAAAGCCGCTGAGAGGTCTAATAGGACCAGGGCAGAGGAACAACCCCTATCCCTGGCCCTCCAGAGATCATCCACCAACGCGACCAAAGCCGTCTCCGTGCTGTAACCGGGCCGGAAACCGGACTGGAACGGGTCTAGATAGACAGTTTCATCCAGGTGTAAGGGAAACTGATATCCCACCATACCCCCACCACCCTCCGCCGCGAAGGGAAGGTTGGAGACCGGACGATAATTACCTAAAACAGCCGGGTCCAGGGAAGGCTTCTTGAGGAGGGGCCTCACCACCGCCTCTTTCAAGGCGGCCGGAAAGACACCCTCCACCAAAGAAGCGCTCGTAATCGCCTGGAGCCAGCCTCGGGTCACCTCCTGCGTGGCCAGCACCAACCAGGAGGCGCACGGGTCCAGTAAACATGTGGTGGCATTCAGCCTCCCCAACAACCTGTCCATGTCCTCGGGAGCAACAGGGTCAAACTCATCCCATAAAATGTCACCAAGACCACCCTCAGCCGTCTCACCCGTATCACCGCAATCTTGGTCCAAACCATCCCGAAGCTGAACGATTTTATCGTATAGATAACCGTTAAACTCCTCAGCACGTCCCTGCAACGGGTCATCCCGCTCCCCCTGGTGTAGGAGGGAGCGGGTCACCCGAAACAGGGCGGCTGGGCGGTTATCTGCCGATGCAATGAGGGAGGAGGCGTAGCTACGCCTCGCTTCCCTCAATGCCACTAGGTAAGTCCTAGTATAGGACTTCACTAGTGTCCGATCAGCTTCTGAACGGCTAGACCTCCAGGAACTCTCTAGGCGTCTTCTCCGGCGCTTCATCCCTCTCAGCTCCTCGGAGAACCAAGGAGCTGGTTGAGACCTGCGCCGGGTCAGAGGCCGCAAAGGCACGACACGGTCTAAGGCCCCGCCGCGCCCGTTCCCAGGCCGCAACAAGTTCCTCAACCGAGCCGTGAGCCAGACCCTCAGGAAATGGCCCAAGCTCCGTCCGAACCCATCCGGGTCCATCAGGCGCCTGGGACGGAACCAACGATCGGCTCCGTCTCCCTGCGGTGGTGAATGGCGGTCAGAAAGTCCAGGCGAAGAAGAGAGTGATCTGACCATGACAAAGGTTCAATGTCTATTTCCTTTAAGTCCAGATCTCTCAACCACTGACCAGAGTCAAAAATCAGGTCCAGAGTGCCACCCCAATGTGAGTAGGGCCATCAACTACTTGGGTCAGGTCCAAGGCCGTCATGGAAGCCATGAACTCCCGAGCTGCCGTCGATGACGAGCGGAAGATGGCAAGTTAAAGTCCCCATGACTAAAAGTCTGGGGTCTCAACTGCCACCCCAGCCAGCACCTCCAGGAGCTCGGGCAGGGCGGCTGTCACGCAGCAAGGAGCCAGGTGCGTGACCAGCAAGCCCATCTGACACCTATGACCCCACCTCACAAGAGGATTCACACCCGGCAATCTGAGGTACAGTGGTCTCCCTCGGCTCTAGACTCTCTTTAATAATAACCGCCACCCCCCCACCCCTACCCTGGGGCCTCGGCTGATGGAATGCACGGAAACCCGGTGGGCACATCTCGACCAGGGCACGCCTTCAGTGCCCAACCAGGTCTCCGTGCGCCTATAATATCCGCGGCACCCCTGAATCAGATCATGTATTAGGGGGGCCTTATTGGCCACGGACCGTGCGTTGCATAACATCAGACGAAGCCCCAGGCTCTGAGGGTCTTGACCATCCGGGGAACGGGAGAAGGGAGGGGGATCGGGGCGCGCGATCGCCTGCAGACATCGAGCGCGCCCCCAGAACGATGCGGTCCCCCTTCCGCCATATCTGCCCCTCCACTTACCGTGCAAATGGAACCACCTCACCAAAAGGAACGTAATCCCCCTATAACCTCCGAACCCATGACTAAACCGCCACGAGCGCGCGCAAGGACTGGCTCCCCACCCAGCGGGCTACTCCCAATACCCGCCCTAACCCTCCCACCCCTCCCGAGGGTTCTCTCCCCTACCGTCGAATCCCTCCCTCCCAACCCTTAAAATCCCCATTAAAACTCCCCTTAAAAAATTTCTTAAAACAACTAATTAAAAAGCCCCTAAGCCTCCTATTTTTAGCATGCCACCTCTCGGGGCTCCAAAGCCCGTGATCAAGGTCTTTTTGAATGGTAGATGTATTGTCGGTGGTGTTAAACAGTTTGACATCATCAGCAAAGAGAACACAGTTACTTGAGATATGGTCACAAAGATCATTTATGTATAGTATAAAGAGAGTTGGTCCAAGAACGCTACCTTGAGGAACGCCACTCTTGACAGGAACAGGATTTGATGGGCATGGCTTGGTGGGTGTGGCAGGGGAAGGATACTGCAAAATCCTCATTCCCTCCCCACTCCTGGGAGAGGATATTGCAAAATCTCCATTCCCACCCCGTTCTGGGGCCAGCCAGAGATGGTATTTGCCGATTATCTGAACTACTCAAAATTTCCAATACTGGTTCTCCAGAACCTGTCAGAACCTGCTGAATATCATCCCTGCTCTTTACCCAAACCAAGTTGTCCAGACTGTGATTTAGAAGTGAGACCCTAGCACCCCAAGGAAAGATGCAGACCAGAGAACCAGGTTAGATGTCTGCACAGTACATTAGTGCCAGATGGCTCCTGGCAGAAGAGCAGAGAAGTTGCTACAGTAGAACTGATGGTTCTCGGTTCTATGCTGGAAATAGGCTGAGAAAGGAGCATTAAAGTCTTCTCTTACATAGAGCAAATTGCTGAAAACCGGACTTTTGCTGTGGCTGCTGCTTGCTTTCCTACCAATTTCATCTTTTTGTTGGCATGTTGTTTAAATACACTTCCAAATTCTCTATCTAGCTGGATTTGTTTCTCAACTTGCTGTGGCTTCTGCTGCAGCATATGACTGCCTAAGGTGTTTGAAAGCAAGCCTGATTAGCTTCCTATTTCTTGCTGCTTTTGCTCATCTTAGTACCTCTCTGCTCTTTATGTAGGGCAGAAGGGTTTTACAGCCTGTCTCAGCTAAGAAATGTATAGCTGTGTAATTGCCCTTAACAGCCAGGCAGCAGCAGAGCCAGGAAAGCAATGACCATCCTCTACCATCAGGCTTTCAAGTGGTAGATCAAGAGCCACAAAGTTGACAGTTAGAGAATCCCTCATGGCTGTGATTGGAGGCTTATTGTGGCTTTTTTTAATGATTTGAATATTGTGTTATTAAGATTTTATGTTATGGTGGCTCTTTATAATGTTTCATAATGGTGAGCCATCCTGTCCCACAAAGTAAGCTGTGTGCAAATGTAAAATAAGCAAACAAAAAAACCCCCAATGCAACTATTTATATAATTTATTTTTATATATTTATATAAATGAGAAGTAATTTCCCACTCTCAAGAAATAGGATGCACAGAAAAAAAATATAATTGTCCACCATGACCATATTCTTAGATACTTTAAGATTAATTTCCCATTTTAAAGTTAAATTATTTGGGACAAAATAACTTCTTTTTTTACAGCAAAGACTAATTCTTTGAATTCACTAATTCTTACATCTCTTCTTCTTCTTGTTAGTTGCAAAGTCCCCATGGACAACATTCCTCCAAGCCTTCCTGTCCTCTACCATCGTCTGGAGTCCATTTAAGCTCACGGCGACTGCTTCAGTGACTCCATCCAGTCACTTCATTCTCAGTCGTCCTCTTCTTCTTTTGCCCTCAATTGTTCCCAGCATTAGGCTCTTCTCCAGTGAGTCCTTTCTTCTCATTAGATGGCCAAAATATTTGAGTTTCATCTTCAGGATCTGGCCTTCTAAAGAGCAGTCAGGGTTGATCTCCTCTAGGACTGACTTGTTTGATCACCTTGCAGTCCATGGGACTCGCAGGAGTTTTCTCCAGCACCATAGTTCAAGGCCTCAATTTTTTGGCATGCAGCCTTTCTTAGGGTCCAACTTTCACAGCCATACATTGCAACTGGGAAAACCATAGCCTTGACTATATGCACTTTTGTTGGCAGGGTGATGTCTCTACATTTCTTATTATGCGGAACCAAAACTCTAGGAACTGTAATTTTGTACTTTAAAGGCAGCTTAATTAAGTATGGGATTCAAATTCCATTCTATGACATATCAGCCCACAAAAGCCAAAGTGTTCCAATGTATCACAGTCCTCCATGAAGACTTTTTTCCCTTTTGTTCAATCATGTCTGATTCTAGAAGATTACTTGGATCTAAAGTCCCTGCACTTTTCTTAGCAAGGTTTTTCAGAAGCAGTTTGCATTGTCTCCTTCCTGGGGCTAAGAGAAAGTGATGAGTCCAAGGTCACCAGCCAGCTTTGAGTCTAAAGTGGGTCTACAACTCACAGTCTCCTGGTTTCTAGTCTGATGTGTTAACCACTACACCAAACAAATATTCACTGCAACCTTGGAATATACAAGCTGCTCATAATGAGAGCTCTGATGGAAGCACGGAGCAAAACAGAAAGCAAAAGTAAGCAGCGATGACTTCTGAAATAGATGTTGTTAAGACAAAATTGTCACATGGTAAAGAAGAAGAATACAAAACCAGTGGGTGGCCGTCTACAGATACACATAATTAGTTTTCAGATTTTAAAAAAATGTTCTATGGATTACAGAAGCTTGTGGTTAATGGATAAAATGGTTCAACCATGTCCAATTCTTCTCTCATTTCACTACAGGCATTTTAATGTCAGCATTTAGTCTATTACCTGGCTGCTAGAATATGTGCTATGTAGGACACAGGGGCAAAAGTTCTATTCAGTGCCACATTAAAAAAATAAACAGAAATTCTTTTAACATAGAAGAAACAAGAAGAATGTTTGCAATTTCTGAACTTTCAGGAAATAAAGGAGTTTGAATTGTGGGGAAAATAGGAGGGGAAGTAGTATTTGATATATTTTCCATCTTCAGTAATTTATAAAGTACCATAATACAGGCAGAATAAAAAAAAATTCTTTAAAAAAAACCCCTTTATTTCTTAACACAGTAGAATTATTATTGGTTATTTGCAGCTGAGCTATGCTATGAACAAGCTTTTGAAAACAGACTTTAAATGTAGTGTCCAAATAATTATAATGGGGATTTTGATAAAAAGAGGAAAAGTTAATTGTGACTGATGGAAAACTACTGTGCCTTTTCAAGTGACTGATATCAGGCACTGCCTTGTATTCAATTTCACAGGAATGGAAAGGGAGTATATAAATCTTTGGCTTGTACTGTTTAAGGGATCCTGCCAGAAGCAACACTACAAAATTGGATACATTCTAGCACGATGAAACCACAACCTTTGTCTTAAGAGTTATAGCAGTAGAAAGCCAATGTATCCACAATGATATGGGAATTACTGTATGTTTTTACTATGCCTTTATTTTTAACATGTGCTATTCAGTTTAATTGTATGACCACACAGCTCGTAAATGTCTTTCTTCTCATTACAGCAATGATGTTGTTATTGATATTAGTAATTTATTATTTTTACAACAATGTGTCTGTAATGGTTTTCAAGACTTAAAATTTAAATCTCAAATTATAAAGTATATTTTCAAGAGCTTGTGTTGAAAATGCCAAGGCATTTAGAGATGTCAAGATATACAAAAACCAGAAGAGGGGAATACAGGCTCAGCCCTGATCACTATAATAAATTCTTATACAGTTATTTCTCGATACAGTAGGACAATCCGGGATCCATACTAGCAAATCACAGAAATATAAGAATGGTAAAAGTGAGCTAAAATCTATAATCCCCTCCTATAAATGTAGTTGAGTTTGTATTGCATTGTAGGGGAAAAGCTGATTTTCCCCCGCCCCGCCCCCCGCATACCTTGGGAGTCAAAATAATTTAACTTAAATTATCTTATTATTTCTCAGTTCACAAAAGTTGTAAGTGTAGCTTTATAGAAGATAAGGAAAGAAGTTACTACCAACATTTCTCTTCTAATGGTTGAGGTTACGAGTTAGAATTCTACTTTTTCTTAGTCAAGACTTTGATTTTTATACTTAAATCATGTTTCCTGTGCCAGTAAAAAAAAAAAAATGGCACAGAATTAATTGTCGGGATACAGGATACCCTCTGATACTGATACTTGGAACTCAGTTCCAAGTGACCTTGGAAGAAGGAAAGAAAATGGAAGCCAGATGACAAGGTGTAAAAATGTCAGGCAAAGGATCGTGTATGCAAGACATTGGCAACAAGGTCTGGATTTGGATGATTACATTTATTGAGGGTAGAGGCTTGGCGGCTTTTCCTGCCTACGCAAAGGCAATTCATTATTCACAACTGTTGATGCACTTTTTCTATCTCCTCTATAATCCTCTGCCAAACTATTGTTGGAGCTTTCCGTCAAATTGGCTGTGAAAACAGCAATCACTGTTTTAGGATTCTTCAATAAAGAAACTTTCTTTTGGATTTTCCTTGCTTTGGTTGATATTTTAATGGCTTGCTATTTTTTTTTTCTCCACACCACAATTTAAACAGCCTCCTTGGATACTGAATTATGTATGATAATGATATCACCCTTATATGATACAGATGATATACTGAATGATAAAAAGGAGAAGTAAGGTTGCGGGACAGCCTCTCTGATGGCTTCCTGGCTTGCTCTTCTTTGGAAACACACAGAGATATCAGGTCCAAGATGTGTGAAAGCAGGGATGGGCTTCAAAAATTTTAGCAAGGGGTTCTCTGCCCGGTTACTGGGTGGGCGTGGCCATGGCAGGCATGGCCTAGTCGGCCTCCTGCTCCGCCCTCCCTGAACTTCCGGTAGGCCCGTTTTTCGCCCTCCCCAAGCCTCCATGAGCGCCCTGCACTTACCTGCATCCAAAATAGGCCGCATGGGGACTCCTGGGAGGGGCAGGGCCAGCCAGGTGTGGGATTTGGGGGTTCTCCGAACTGCACAGACTCTTAGCTAGAGGTTCTCCCAAACCCCTGTGAACCCCCCGTAACCCACTCCTGCGTGAAACAGAAAGATCTATACGAATTAGGCAGAGAACATGAAGCAACAGGCAATGAATCCAAGCACTAAAATCTTAAGGGACATTAAAGAAGTTCACTAGCAAGAGACATTAAAATAAAACACAAACGACTGACAGGCATTCTAGATGAATTTGGTTAATTTGATATCGAAATATCAATTTTTGGAACCAGATGTTTCTTCCTAATTCCACGTTGTTTTGATTTTAGCTTTTCTGAGATGACCAAGCTTATGTTCTGAGGTTCAAAGGAGATGATAAATTTCATTTCGGGTACCTTTTTAATCCTGATACTAGATTACTAGAATACTAGATACTATTTGAGGCACATTTAAAATGGCCAATTTTTTCCCCATAAAGTCCCATTTATCTTGTTCAAGCAAGGCTGAGTTTGTCTTTTGTGCTTGCCTATTCTCTGCTTGTGTGCTTGAATGATTGTCAATCTTGAAATGACTGCAATGAGTGAAGTTAGTGAATGAGGTACTGGTGATGGAAAGCAATGCTTGTCCCATGAGCAAACTGTTTGTAAAAAATAATAAATATCTAGCTGGGTACCAAGGTTTTATGAAAGGCTAACTTTCCCATATCAGAACATGTGCATTTTGTTCATTCTTGTTGCTTCAAATCCGAGTCTCAAGGTTTCCAAGACAGCATGCAACCTGTGTGAATCTGCATTTAGTAGTCAGGAAAAGAAATATGGTAAACTATTTAAGTTTGGAGTTAATAGAATCCATTCCTGCACGGAACAAGAGATGAATTATTTTCTTGCGGTTCTGAGTTTATTTTTTTATTCAGGAAATATTCTTGCTTTCTGAATGAAATGGGGATGATCTTTATATTCACTGGAGTTGCTACTGGAATTCAGGAAAAAAAAACCTCTGTAACTTTATACAACATTTGTAAAGTATATGCCATTTGAAATGGGCATAATAATTGGAAATAGTCCTGATACTTTCTGGATCTGGAATGCTTTTGATGTAATGGTTAATTGATTTGCAGTGGAGTAATAACTAAAATGCAGCAATGAATTAATTTATATAATTTTGCACAAGATAAATATATTATAGAT
Source organism: Ahaetulla prasina (assembly GCF_028640845.1). NCBI lineage: Eukaryota > Metazoa > Chordata > Lepidosauria > Squamata > Colubridae > Ahaetulla > Ahaetulla prasina. The sequence goes on from NC_080539.1 coordinate 275,879,879, forward strand.
TTTGTCGAGAACTATGCTAAACTCCACATTCACAATTTTAAAGAAATTTATGGAGGTTGCATCCTATTGCTGTCCAAAGGGTGGCAGGAATTGGAATTTTATCCAGTGTACAATGAAGAAAAAACAATATTTATGAATACTTGATTAGGCTGCGTCTGAGAATGCTGTAGAAAGCCACAGCAATCAATGCTAAGCACCCAGTATTAGAAATGGGAGGGAGGGTGGGGGGGAGAGAGAGAGAGAGAGGGAGAGAGGAAGAGAGAATGAATATACACAAGGGAGTTTCTGGGAAGCATAGCAGAGTTTCTGAAAACTGCTAAGATGTCTAGTTAGTGCTTCCAGGAGAAATGTAGCATGAGGAGCCTAAAATCATATAAAGCATTTTATTTTATTTTTTAAAAAAAAAACAAATTCAAAACATTCTTCACATCTGAAATAACATTCTTGCACTATGATGCTAATGGACCAGTGTTGTCTGTCTTGGTAACAGTTGATTATGAGAGCTACAATAGCACCAAGCAATTGACCTAAGCAGGGCAATTCAATTGAGAAACTTCAGTGAAAAATACCTTTGCCTTTGTTCCTTCACTGGTGTGGTTTCTAAAACAAGCATCTGATTAAATTGCAAAGGCTTTAAACCCCACCAAAAATAAATTAGCAAATTTATATAAAATGAATAGTGTACAACAGAGTAAAATTGAAACTTAAAAGAAGAAACAGAGATTATAATTCTTACAGCAATCAGAAAAACAGGATTGTCTTTGATTAGCCTACATGATTTCACTATTGATTCTTTCTCAGTCTTTAGATTAAAAAAAAAAAGATGGAAAAGACAACCATTACAGGAAGGGAAGGGCAATGTTGGAACTGACAGGTGGGAAGTGGGAAGGCTCGGTAGTTTGCAGCTGTTATTGTGGCTTCAGGAAGCAAAACAGCAGCTTTAACCATAGCTTGTCAATAGGGACATCATAGCATGTTAGGTTTTCATAAGTCTGATCTGAGCCAGTTTCTCATGATCAGACATAAGAAAGCAAAAAACACTTCTGGTCATGTTATTCAGGGAAACACAGAGTCATGGAAGCCACTAGAAATATTACAGCTGAAATAAATATGCTGCATAAATATCACTTTGGCCTGTCCGAAGTCTACTGAATGGTAAAATGGTATTAGGAATAAGGTGTATATTATACCTTTTAGTTGTATTGTTATTTTTATGTAAATAACAGATGTTTGCAGGTAGAGTACGGACTTCTACTTGGATTGGGCTATCCCTTGAATCTGAGAAAAGGTTAAATAAGATGTAAACTTCAATAACTGTAACAGTTTAGTTTAGTGGAAGTCCTGCTTCCCTAACCTAGCACCCTTTGCACATAAATAGTGTTGTTATTCTTCCATTACCTCAGGGGACATGTATAGATAAAACTTAAGCGTTTAAGTTTTTGATACAGCCTCATGACTTTTTATTTACCTTGGTTCATAGGCACCTAAAATAAATGCAGCTGGCTGTTAGGAATGGCTTAGAACATTATTGATAACTAAAGTTTTATCATTTACATCAGTGGTTCTCAACCTTTATAGTGCTGCGACCCCTTTAATACAATTCCCCATGATGTGGCGACCCCTTTAATACAATTCCCCACAATGTGGCGACCCCAACCGTAAAATTATTTTTGTTTTGAATTTATCGCGCCTGAAGCCGTATTGGCTAGCTATTTGAACTGCTTGTGATTGCCTTGAGGACGGTGGCATTAAAGCGGAGACTCCTCCCCTATTAAGTTTATTGCGCCTGAAGCCAGATTAGGCTAGCAATTGGGAGTGATTGTAGCTGGCTTGAGAGGGAGACATCAGAGCAAAGATTTCTCTCTTTTTTAATTCATTGCGCCTGAAGCCGAATTCGCGATTCTTCGACTCACAAGTATACTTCCCATATTTCTGATGGTCTTAGGCGACCCCTGGCAAATCGTCATTTGACCCGCAATGGGGTCCCGACCCACAGGTTGAGAACCGCTGATTTACATGATGTTCCTTTAAAGCTACTTTCAAAAATGACATCCATGATCTACATCTTGGACTGAAAATAGATCACAGTCCATCCCTCTGACACAGCCTCAATTCCATTTGCATTTCAGCCATTTAATGTTTCTCTAAGCTACATGCATGTATAAGTGCCCAATGGCTATCACACATCCACACAAGAAGTCTTCTGCTCACTGTTAAAGAAGATGCACTAAAAAGTGTTTTTGGAAAGAAAGGAATAGGACAGAGAGAAGAAAGTTAGATCTTCTGCTGGGCTCCATGCTGAAAGAGGAGCTTGAAGGGCAGTGGGAAATAAAAGGTGAAATAGAGGAAAGGAGGGAAAGTTCTCAAAGAGCAGCTAGGCCAAAGCCTGCTCATCGTTACATGTACTCCTGGGTTCTACTTACGGTCACTCACTCACAAACTGGTACATTCCCAAGGAATTAGAAGCAACTCAGTCCAGATATGTGTGAGAGAAAAAGGGTGAAGACAGTTCTGCCCTAATAGTTCACAGAGTATATTCAACTTCAACCACAATAATACACGGACAAACAATAGATACATACTCAAGATAAACTGCTCCAAACTCGATTGCAGAAAACACGACCTTCAGCAACAGAGTGGTCAAGGCCTGGAATGCACTACCTGACTCTATTGTTACATCTTCAAACCCTGAAAACTTTAACCTTATAACTGCACGAATCAAGAAGAGGGCTGTGAAAATATTTACAGATCCCTCACATCCTGGACATAAACTGTTTCAACTCCTACCCTCAAAACGACGCTATAGAGCACTGCACACCAGAACAACTAGACACAAGAACAGTTTTTCCCCGAAGGCCATCACTCTGCTAAACAAATAATTCCCTCAACACTGCCAAACTATTTACTGAATCTGCACTACTACTATTAATCTTCTCATCGTTCCCATCACCAATCTCTTTCCACTTATGACTGTAACTTTGTTGCTGGCAATCCTTATGATTTATATTGATACATTGACCATCATTTGTGTTGTAAATGTTGTACCTTGATGAACGTATCTTTTCTTTTATGTACACTGAGAGCATATGCACCAAGACAAATTCCTTGTGTGTCCAATCACACTTGACCAATAAAAAATTCTATTCTATTCTATTAAACTTTCTACCGTGGACCTCGCCTTCCCCCACCCCACCCCCATATTGCAGATATTGATAGTAAAGTGCTCAGTCTGCCAAAAATTTGTTTATAGGTATGAAACAATAAAGAATTTAGCTTGGAAAACTCACTATGTATCACTCTTGGTTTTGGATCTGACTAATACACACAGCTTTTCATAGCCGTAACAATGTCGTAGACAAGGGGTCTCCAACCTTGGCAACTTTAAGCAAAAGCTGGCTGGGGGATTCTGGGAGTTAAAGTCCGCCAGGCTTAAAGTTGCCAAGGTTGGAGACCCCTGTCGAAGACCATTATCAGTGGTATAATTACTTTGGCACAAGATGCACCTTAACCCAGAACAGTTCTAATTTGATTTTATAGGATAGTAGTCCATGAAACAGGTTGTGCATCTTGTATGAAAAATTCCCTGCTTTCTGTCCACTTGGAATTAACACCAGTTGAAAGATTTGAGGCTCAACAGAGAGCAGATATTTTATGTTTTCTCCTACTTTAAAGCTGCTGTCATGGCTTCCCAATTTGACTGAGTCAGTAATACCATGGGAAGAGGTGATCCAACCTGTGAATTATTGAGAGTCTGAAACAACGGGAACCTTCAGGTTTAACATTATCCAATATGCTTATAGAAATAAGATGATCGTTGGAAATAAAAACAAAGAAGTGGCATTCCATATTGTGCATGATAACTTTTATTTATGATTTTTAATGGCAACTTTTCCAGACACATTAATGATGCCTTGAGATAAGTAAGCAGCCTCCTTCCATCTGTTCAGGTGTCTCCTCATGATTTTGTCAGGTATCTCATATTGTTTGAGACATACCATTTCTTTCCAAACTGACCAAATATGCACTAACATAGAAATCACAGGCCTTCTTAACAACTTCAGTGCAATTAGGAATGCTTACTATTTCATCATTCAGAAATTCTATTTCCACACTTAATTAAAACACAAGTTTTAAAGCATTCACTAGCATATTCATGGGACAAACCTCTGGAAGTGAAACAGGTAGTCTTCAACTTATTAACAGTTCATTTAGTGACCGTTCAAAGTTAAACAGCACTGAAAAAAAGTGACTTGTGACCGTTTTTCACTCTTACAACCATTACAGCACCCCCAGGTCATGTAATCAAAATTCAGACACTTGGCAACTGACTCACATTTATGACGGTTGCAGTATCCCAAGGTTATATGATTCCCTTTTGTGACCTTCTGATGAGCAAAGTCAATGGGGAAGCCCAATTCACTTAATGACCATGTTACTAACTTAACAATTGCAGTGATCCACTTAACAACTGTCACAAGAAAGGTTGCAAAATGGAGCAAAACACACTTACCACATGTCTCACTTACCAAGAGAAATCTTGGGCTCAATTGTGATCATAAGTCAAGGACCAGGGGTGAAATGCTCCTGGTTCGGACCGGCTTGCCCGATCCAGTAGCGATAGCGGCTGGTGGTTCGGAGAACTGGTAGCAAAAATCTGTGGCCCCGCCCCCTTGCCCCTGCTGAGCCACGTCATCATCAGAGGTTGTTTTGTTTTTTTACTTTTAAAAGCAGTTTTTCTTCAGCTGAAAATATGCCTTTAAAAGTAAAAAAAAAAAAGACTTTGATGATCCCGCGGCTCTGCTACGATTGTCAGAACCCTTTAAACTTTTTTTTAACAACCTCTTCAGCTGAAGAGGTTGTAAAAAAAAGGTTTTAAATGGCTCCTCTGGCGATCCCAGCTGAGTTCTTCATCATCGGAACCTTAAAAAACATTTTTTCTACAAGCTCTTCAGCCGAATAGCTTGTTAAAACAATTATTTTAAGAGGTTCTGGGCTGCTATGAGGCAACTTCAGCTGGGATCGTCAGAGGAGCTTTTAAAATCTTTCTTTCCCTCTGGATCCCAGATGAGTTGCCTCATCATCACAGGCTTTTAAAATCATTTTTAACAACCTCTTACAACAGTCCCCATCCATGCCCCCCCCCACTTGCTTATTGCTGCTCCTTTCGGGCTGGCAAAGCCATGCTTTACATCAGTTGCATCAGCCAGCAACTCAATCTGTCTGCCTACAATCCATTTCCTCAGTGAGCAACTCAATCTGCTTGCTTTGCTGGCTGAGGAACTCTGGGAATTGAAGTCCACAAACCTTAAAGTTACTAAGGTTGGAGATCCCTGATCTAAAAAATATAAATAAAATAAAATAATAAAATAAAATAAAATATTTGTGCAGCTGAGATTTGGTGTGTTTCTGTAGTGTTTCACTCTAACTACACAAACACACAAAATCTCACAAAGCTGTATGTGGCATTTTGTGTGTGTGTGTGTGAATCAGTTGTGTTATGTTGTGTTGTGTGTGTGTGTGTGTGTGTGTGTGTGTAAAGTGTGAAAGTTGATTTTTGAGCTTTTTGTGGCTGTGTGAGGTTCCTGCATGTTGCAGGGGCCATTTTGGGTGAAGTGTAGCTGCTTTTACATTATGTGTCAGTCAGTTATGTTGTGTTGTGTTGTGCGTGTGTAAAGTGTGAAAATTGGTTTTTGAGCTTTTTGTGGCTGTGTGAGGTTCCTGCTTGTTGCAGGGGCCATTTTGGTTGAGGTGCAGCTGCTTTTACATTGTGTGTGAGTCAGTTGTGTTGTACTGTGTATGTGTAAAGTGTGAAAGTTGGTTTTTGGTACCTCTTATTGTTTTGTAAACTTTTTTATTATTTTTATTATTTATTGTTATTGGCCACGCCCACCCAGTCATCTGACCACCAAGCCACGCCCACCAATTAAGCCACGCCCACAGAACTGGTAGGGAAATTTTTTAGATTTCACCCCTGTCGAGGACTACTTGTATATGACCTCACTGAATTAAAAAAATAGCTTTTAAGAATCTACCACAAGAGTTCTAAAAAAGTAAAAGTCTTTAAAAACAGTTGTATTTATCTAAAAGTTTATTGAGTTGTCTGAGGAATTAAGTATGCAAAAGGTATCAATTATATCACATTAATTTTTACTTTTAGTGCATCTCCCCCTCTGGAAATGAATCTACTTTTATCTTTCTGTGCTTCTATAAAGTTGCTCTAGGAAGATTTTATAACAATATTTGATTTAGAAACATTCCCTGCAACTTTAAAGTGGTGCTTTTAACTGTATCAAAACAGGTGTCAAAATGTCAACAAAAACCAACATAGCTGCAATCTACATTCCCTCTGTGAGTAGAAAGCTACAGAGAAAAATCTCAGTGCATTAGCCTTGGAGATACTCCAGACAAGATGCTCAATGAGGAGTACTATCTCTACCTTTATTGTCAAGTTACATCAACAGAATCTGGCAAGACTGAAAGTATTTCTGCCCTCCTTTATTTTACTTTCCAGAAAACTAGGGAGATTTTTTTCTGAAAAGCGTCTCATGATCTCCCTCCTTATGTGAATTGAGATCTCTTTCACATGCCAGTTATCCAGTCTGAAACTCTCCTTCTTGTCTCCCAAGTACCTTATGCCACCAGGCTTGAAATTTTAGACCTGGACAACCTAGAACTACGCCGCCTACAGTTTGACCTAAGCTTAGTATAGAAAATTGTCTGCTACAACGTCCTCCTTGTCAATGACTACTTCAGCTTTAACCGCAATAATACATGGGCAAACAACAGATAGGAACTCAAAGTAAAATGCTCCAAACTCGATTGCAGAAAATACCACTTCAGCAACAGAATAGTCAATGCCTGGAATGCACTACCTGACTCTGTTGTTACATCCTCAAACCCCCAAAACTTTAACCTTAGACTATCTACCATGGACCTCATCCCATTCCTATGCATGCCTATTGTCCCTGTCCTACAGTTCCCATTTATTCATACTCATTTCTTATGTATATACCTATACCTTATATGTTTATATGTTATGTCCATACTTATACTTGTTTTCTCATACATGCTTGACAAAATAAAGAAATGAAATAAATAAAACAAAATAAATAAATAAATAGAAAAATTGGGGGGGAAAGTTTTTTCCCCATTTTTTTCCAAACAGCTTTTGAAAAACATGAAAAAAAACAACAACCCTTATTTTCCCCCAATTTTTCCACTTTTTTTCCAAGCCTTCCCATCTCTACTCCTGAGGTCATTCCCACATACCATTACGTGGTCTGAGAGTACTTCAGTCTTCAAGTAGGTCCTAACACACTGTTTCTCAATCTCAGCAACTTTAATCTGTGTAGACTTCAACTCCCAGAATTTCCTAGACAGCATGAATTAAAGTCCACACATCTCAATGTTACTGAGGTTGGGAAAAAAGTCTTCACATAATTTTTAACCAATTGTTAGTATAGAAATGTGAACAAGATCTCCACCAACAATCCAGGGAAGAAGAGTTATTAGGAATATGTTAGAATCTGCTTTACATAGCCCCGATATGTCTGATTTAGGAATATTACTTTCCTTGATGAAACACTCCAGTACACTTCAATGAAACTGGGATGAAATTTATTATAATCTAATGCTAGCTGCTCTTCTAGCAATTTATATGCATAAAAAAATTGCCTAGGAATACAAGACAGCTGTTTCACTGGTTAGAAGAATACTGCTGCTTTGCAGTATTGCTGGTAAAGGATACTTCATATATCTGATGAAGCAAAGCAAAATCCAGTGTCAGAACCTGATGTCATATTTACTGTTTAAATTTTGCTGTTCTTTTAAACCAATTGGCATGCTCTATCCCCGTGACTGCAAACCTATGGCACACGAGCCAGAGATGGCACGCGGAGCCATATCTGTGGGCACGTGAGCGTTGCCCTACCTTAGCTCCAGCATGCATGCCTATGCTGGCCAGCTGATTTTTGGGCCTTCCAGGCCCACCAGAAGTCAGGAAACAGGCTGTTTCTGGCCTCCAGAGGGCCTCAAGGGGTGGGGAAGTCTGTTTTCGCAGTTCCCAGGCTCCTAGAAAAGCCTCTGGAGCCTGGGGAGGGCGAAAAACAAGCCTACTGGGCCCACCGTGCCATCATGTGCCAAAAGCGGGGGGAGCACAGGGGGTCACACATGTGTGCGCAAGGGGCGTGAGGTACATTGAATTATGGGTGTGGGCACGCATGCATGTGACCCCTGGCGCTTCCCCTGCTTTTGGCACCTGACGGCAAAAAGGTTAGCCATCACTGCTCTACCCAGAATGTCGTAACTTTTCAATGTGGATGTTTCAGAGAGGAAGAGGAAGAAAAATGGCAGTGGAAACAACAGCTTCTTTTATATGAACTTAATGGCAACAACTAAAGAACCAATTGAAACGTTCACACTGGGAAGCATGAGGATGGAATGAAAAGTTTTGCCTCTAATATTGTAAGTTGCCAACAGATGATTTATATGCTAGAAGCTCTAATGTGTTCTTTAACCTCACGGTGGGAAGTGGCTGTGAAAAAAGCTTGGGTTGATATTGTTAGTGAAATGAAATGAAAGTCTGCAGCGAGTACTCCGTGTACTTTAAGCAAAGGGCTATGATTGAAAGCCTTCTTCCAATTGAAACTCACTGCTGAATGCAGGTTGTTTATGGAAATTGCTATGTTGAAGAGGGTACTATATGTTGCTGGGCCAGCAAATACAATGGAAGAGTTGGTTTTTGTGATCCAGAACCAAGTGAATGACCTGTGACAGCAATCAGTGAGCTTCACATGAGAAAAGTTGATGATATGATTTACAATAGCTGGCAGAGCACTCAAAAGGATATTGCTGTTAAGCTTTGTCCTTCACAGGAATATGTGGGTAACGTTATTGATATTCTTCAGAATTAGAACATTTATGCCAGATGGGTTCCTTGCACGCTGATGGTTTGTAAGTCAAAATTTGCACAAAGTCAAAAGCTTTGTAAGTCAAAATTTGCACACAGTTATTATGCTATGAAAGTGAAAGTAAGAATAAGGGATTTCTCCACAATACTTTAAAGATGACAAAAAATCAATTTAACATTATGACCCAGAAATTAAGCAGCGGTCCATAGAATATTATCCACAAAACTTCACATGTGGGGAAAAAAATTAAAAAACTCCATTGGCAGGAAAACTCAACTTTTGGTATCATTTACCTGGCACCAACGTAGTGCGCTACTTTGCAACATTAAAAGTTTGAAACAATAATTAGCAAAGTTCAGACTAAAAAGAATGAAGCTTTGCTACTACATGACAGTTTGTGATCTAACATCTTATGAGCCACTCAAGAGGCCAATGCAAAGCTGCATTGGTCTCAATCACTACGCCGTCCCAATTTGATACTGTATAACTTTCAACTTTTCCTAAAAATTTATTGAATACCCTTTTGAGCTTCTATTTGAGTAAAATGACGAGGTTGAAAGAATTGTCAGAACTTAGGTAAAGAGACAATATGCAGAATTCTTTTGTAAGGGTTTTAAGAAGCTTGCCCACCCTGGAAAGAAGTGTGTAACAAATAGTAGTGATTAGCTGAAGAAATAAATATAGATAACAAGAGGCTAATGTCAAGGATTATTTTCCTGTTTCATTGTTTAAAGGAACCTAATCTAAACTAAAATTAAGGACCTAAAAATATTACTTTTCATAAAAGTGCACAGATAGAGCAATACATTTTTATGACAAAACCTGTTTTTGTTTAAAATACTTGTATAGGTAGTCCTTGACTTAAAACCATTTGTTTAGGGACCGTTCGAAGTTACAGTGGCACTGAAAAAAATGACTTATGAGCGTTTTTCATACTTTATAATTGTTGCTTCATCCCCTTAGTCACGTGATCAAAATTCAGATGGTTGGCAACTGGTTCATATTTATGATGGTTGCAATATCCCGGGGTCACGTGATGACCTTTTTTGACAAGCAAAGTCAACGGAGAAGCCTGATTTACTTAACAACCATGTTACTAACTTAACAACTGCAGTGATTCACTTAACAACTGTGGCAAGAAAGGTGGCAAAATGGGGCAAAACTCACTAGGAACTGTTTCGCTTAGCAAAAATAGTTGGGCTCAATTGTGGTCATACATTGAGGACTATCTGTAGTAAATCCAAAAGTTAGCTTTTCAAAAAGCTATTTTTTTCTGTACACACAACCTGTTATCAAGCCACACCTATATGAGCAAATGGCTAGTTGTTGTAGAATTGTAAAATGATACATCCAAAAACCTTGATTATTATAGCCTACTGAAGCCAATTTAAACAAAAATAATAACAATAGACAATTATTGTTTTGATAACTGTCCTTAATGAGCACATTTGGAAATCTAGTATCACGTTAGAGCTCTCATATAATTACAGTGTTGGGGTGTGTGTGTGACATGTAATGAAACATCCAGAAGACAAAATGATTGAGACTGTTCCCTATGATATTTTCTAGCCCTTCAATAATACGGTATTCTCTCTGACTCTTCTTTTTCCCCTCAGATCAATTACCACAGAAAAAGTATGGCTATAGCTTCAAAACACTGGACTTTTGCGGTAATCTTCTTCTGAAGCTGCGCACAGTCTGTTATCCATCAATCTTTCTACCAGACTGCAGACGAGCAAAGGAAGACTGCTCATTTGAGACTGCTGTGAAATTAGCTATTTTGGGTTGCCTCAGCCTGCTTAATGTTAGAACAAAGCTTGTGCTGTTGCTACATCTTTTCCCTGTTTTTCTCAAGTCCTCTCTTAGTCTGGACAATTCATCTTGCATTGGGTGACACCCAATACCCTGTGGAAACGCTCTTAGATAAACCAAAAGTATAATATCAATTATGTGGTAAAAGGTAATATCTATATCTATATCTATATCTATACCTATATCTCTATATCTCTATATCTATCTATCTATCTATCTATCTATCTATCTATCTATCTATCTATCTATCTATCCATCCATCCATCCATCCATTCATACATAATGGAGATAAAAAAGGGAAAATGAAGAATGAGGAGCGGAATGAGTGAATGTCTGTACATATTACTTTCAAGTAATATGAGAAAAAAAACAGTTTAATATCAAATGAACAAATCACCTCATCCCCTGACAAGGACACAAGACAGCATGTATTAAGATGAGAGCTTTGAAGTTGGGGGCTGTTTGTTACTTCGGTACAAGCTTTAACCAGCAGTTATAAACTAGAAGAGACAAAGCATTTCTGGTTTTTTTTAAAGTCTTAATTAAACGTTAAAAGTTAAAATTAAAAGTTCCACAGGTAAAAACAGCCTTAATTGAACAAGGGTAGGTGGCTCAGTGGCTAAGACGCTGAGCTTGTTGATCAAAAGGTCGGCAGTTCAGCGGTTCGAATCCCTAGTGCTGCGTAACAGCGTGAGCTCCCATTACTTGTCCCAGCTTCTGCCAACCTAGCACTTCGAAAGCTTGTAAAAAATGCAAGTGGAAAAATAGGGACCATCTTTGGTAGAAGGTAACAGTGTTCCATGTGCCTTTAACATTTAGTTATGCCAGCCACATGACCACGGAGACGTCTTCGGACAGTGCTGGCTCTTCGGCTTTGAAACGTAGATCAGCACCGCCCCCTAGAGTCGGGAATGAATAGCATATATGTGTGAGGGGAACCTTTACCTTTTTATATATTCTTATAGGAGAAAAATACAGGGGTTGGTAAAACAGAGATAAAACTGATAAGCATTTTGTTAGAGGAGAGCAGTTGTGTCTCTTCTGTAAGATTTCTCTAATTCAATCATTATAGGAAACATCGTGTGTGTGTGTGTGTGTGTTTGTGTGAAGGTTGGGTTCTACTGCGCATGCGCAGATCACTTTTGATTATTTTCAGGTCAGTGGGTGGAGCCTCCTGACGGTTTTACTACTGGTTCTATAGAACCGGTCCGAACCGGGGGCAACCCACCACTGGTGTGTGTGTAGAGCTCCTGATGCTTGTAAAACTTGGTTGTTTACTTGTGATCTCACACTGGTGATTTTACTTAGTCTGGTAATGAAGCATTTGCAAGTAAATAACCAAGCTCAGAGAGCACCAAGAAACTCCACAATTCTTCTATTGGAACTTTCTTGTGTGCAAAACAATCCCATTCTCTCTTCTAAGAAATCCACACAAGCAGCACACTTGACACTCTGAATGGGGGCATACAGAGATCAAAGAAAGATAAAAAGGAACCCAGCAATGAACTACAGGTGAATAAAACCACTTTTTAGATATCCTGTAATGTTAAGTAACTGGCAAAATGGATACATTAAAAGCAGCTAATTAAAAAGATGTTCCGTTTGAATTAAAGAAGAGGAATATTATCTAATACTTGATGTTTGATGGGGCCCCAGGCCAACTTGATTGATGCCCCTACAAACATTGTATTAAAACATTGCAATTTTTCACAGAAAAAGAAAATAGTTAAATACAGGTGAAGAAGTCATTAATGTTAATTAAACTTTAAATCAAGTCAAGTTTAGGTTTTGTGCTGGTTCTACCTAATTTGCCATTAAGTAAAAGCTACTGTTTTTATTTATTATTATTGTTTATTATTAATAATATACTTTATTCATTAAACATGAAACTCAGTCAACTGAACATTCAAAAATGCATCACAAATACCATTGACTGGTGCTAATGGTTGATACGGGTTGCTGCCAGCGTCCTAGGTATCAACCAAATACTTTCTTAAGATGTACGATGTTCCAAGTTTTGCACTTTTGTCCGAGTCACTTTTCAGTTGCACGCCCTGGTTCCCCAGCAATAGCAACTGAGCCCTGTAGCCCATTTTTCAGTAGATGTCCAGGAGCTGTAGCATCAGGCGTGGTCCTTGTTGACCCAGGTGACGACCTATCCAGTATAGAATTTTGTTGATTTCTTCTCATCCTTGGTGATGGTAGATGCCTGGGTTGGTTCACGGTGGCTAAGCCACTACTAATCCAAAGACCGGCATTCCCATAACCATAGGGACCACACCCGATAGCTGTCCAGGCCCAGCCACAGGATGATGATGATGATTTATTGTCAGGAAGAGCTATTTATGTGGCTTGCCCTAAGCATCAGTATAACTCTGCTGGCCTCAATTATTACACATCTTTTGTTTAAAAACCAACAACAAAATCTGTATTTATTTAATAAAACAATATTTAACAAAAGACATGAGAAGTGAGAGAGATCTTATGTTTTTGTATGTGTGCGTGGGTGTGTGGATCTCCCAGAAGTTTCAATAAAAGATTTCTGTATTGCATTATAATCATCCATATTCAATCTGTATCTGTAAACAAATTGTTTGTAAGTCATATGTAACATCCACTCAATAATTGAAGCATTATTTTTTTTTCTTTCTGGTGATGGAGCAATAAGAATGGCACAACAATTCCAGTTTTGTTTCCAGTCATCAATTTTCATATAATAGATATTTGTTTAAAAAGAATATGGATATCATGGAACAAGTAAGAGAGTCAATAATAGCATGGGCAAAAAAACTCTGCCCACACAATAGAATTATAGATAGATAGAATTAGATAAATGGCAAGGATTGTGGGATAGGAATTACAAATTAACGATGGCAACTGCATACAAAGATAACTTCTACAAGATGTTTTACAGATGGCATTTACTACCGGTGAGGTTGGCGAAAATGTTTAAGGATAAATCAGCTAAATGTTGGAAATGCCACCAAATACCTGGATCATACTATCATATGTGGTGGACATGTGGACAAGCAAAAAAAGTATTGGATAAAAATCAAGTCATGGTTGGATGAGATGATACAGCAACGTATTGAATTGAAACCAGAAATATTTCTGCTAGGAATTTTACCTGAAATTTATAATAAAGAGAACGTATATTCGATTATTCATGTATTAACTGCAGCTAGAATTGTGTTTGCACAACAATGGAAAAGTGGAGAGGTTCCCATTGATGAGAAGGTGATAAGGAAAATATTAGAATGTGCAGAAATGAGCAGATTAACATTAGCAATTAAGGAGAAAGAACAAACTGAATATTATGTGATATGGGAGGTATTTTATCAATGGCTGGAGGAAAAAAAGGAGTTTGGAAAGGAAGATTAAAGAGAAAGTAAAAATACATTAAGATAAAGATGTAAATAAAAAGGAAATTGTTAGTTTATATATAATGAGAATAAGGATGTTTAAGGGGCCTCTGCGGCTCTGCTAATGCAGTCTGTTATTAACAGCAGCTGCCTGCAATTACTGCAGGTTCTAGTCCCACCAGGCCCAAGGTTGACTCAGCCTTCCATCCTTTATAAGGTAGGTAAAATGAGGACCCAGATTGTTGGGAGCAATAAGTTGACTTTGTATATAAATATACAAATAGAATGAAGACTATTGCTAACATAGTATAAGCCACCCTGGGTCTTCGGAGAAGGGCGGGATATAAATGCAAAAAAAAAAAAGTTAAAAGGTATTATTATTATTATTATTATTATTATTATTATTATTATTATTATTATTATTATTATTAGATATTAAGAAGAAAATGGAGAATGTTATAATGTTTAAATGTTTAATATACTATACTATTAAGCTTAGCGAAATATTGTTACGTGTGAAGGCGAATGAGATGGAAAATGGTGAATAATGTTGCACAGAGATGTTTGTAAACAGACGACACACTGGAGTTAGTAGACGGAATGTTTATGTTTGTAATTGAAAAATAAAAAACTTTTAAAAAACAAAAAGAATATGGATATCTGAAAATATTAAGCTTTCTCCCAAAGTCAGCTTAATGTATCAATGATAGATATGATTTTAAGGTATTACAAATATATATGTTTGAATGAAGCATTGTTTTCACTGCACCTCCAGGAATGAGACTAACATGCATTTAAATACAGACCTGCACAGAGTTTCTGACCATTTCACGATACAGACCAAATGTTTGAAAACATATATGCTTAGTTCTATGTCCTCCTGGTTTGCTCATTCTAACTTATAAAAGCTGGCTATAAAAGTTTGTCATCAACCTCTCCATGTTCCATACAAGTGGATGGAATGTCCCATAATGTAAGACAGGGGTATCCAAACTTGGCAACTTTAAGACTTTTGACTTCAACTCACAGCAAAGCTGGCTGAGGAATTCTGGGAGTTGAAGTCCACAAGTCTTAAAGTTGCCAAGTTTGGACACCCCTGATGTAAGGGATGCCTTTCCCCAATTAAATCAACCTATCACATAAGATTTTAGCTTTTTCTTTCAAAAAAAAAAATCTGAATAATAATAATAAATAAAAATAATTTTAAAAGCATTCTTGGGAAGCATTCTCGACCATCATTTTTTTATTTTTTTATTTTACTTATTTATTTGTCGCAACAGTATATATAAGCATAAGCATGAAATAACTATACAATATATAAGCATATATATATAAGCATAAGTATGTAATAACTATATTAATTGGATATAATGAAAGGAAACAATAGGACAGGAACGGTAGGCACGCTTGTGCTCTTATGCACGCCCCTTACAGATCTCTTAGGAATGGGGTGAGGTCAATAGTAGACAGTTTTTGGTGTACTTTATATCTCATAGCTGTAGATAAAAGAAAATTGACCCTATGAAATGATGGATGCCTCCAACTCTATTCATCAGAGAAGCTTCAGGAAATATAGTGATATTACTAGATGGGGAGCACTGAAATGTTTTGTCATGTTTTCATATTTTAGGAGGAAACATTGGGATGGATGGATGAATGAAACTGCCTCAAAACAGTTAACACATCAACCTTATTAAGAATAAACAAAAATACAGGAAGAAAACATTACTTCTGAATATTGCGAGTGTAATTATTGAATTTTGGTGGTGCAAATGGGTTATTCTGGGTGTTGCAAAATGGGAATTGTGAAGCTACAAGTACTCTACAGTTGCCCCTTTTAGATGCACGCTTACGAATTCCATTATTCACAATGTCATAATTTCTATATAGATACACTCAGGGCAAACTATAATTGTTCTTACTATGTTAGATTGCTAGAGTACATGAATAATCCAATAATGCTGAGGCTTAAGAGTAATCACAACAATAAAGTACCAGCTGTTGTGCAGGAAGGGTATATATTTCATTCACTGTAGATAGAACCAAAAGAAGAAATTAAAAACTTAATTTACTTAAAGTAAAATATAAACGTCAACATTGAATAAATTATAATGCATCTTTTATTAAGAAACAAAAAAACAGAAAATAAGAATAATATTGCCAAATATATCACAAGATTCCATCAACAAAATATAGGTTTAAAACTAAAATAATCTCCTTTTGTCTCTCCATGCTAAGTAAAGCTCCTGAACAGCTTACATTAATGCCATAAATACAGCTGAAATCCAGAATGATTTGAAAAGTTCCAGAGGGCACGATATGTTTGTCCTAAACAAAATAAATGCAGTAGCTTTGAAACTGAAGGTAGAACAGGGACATATTGAATTCAAGCAGGAGACACAGATTATACGGAAATGTTTTTAGCAGTTAATAACAGAAACACACACATTTCATCTTAGAAAACATTACAGCCTTGATAGAAAATTCAAGAGGCTTTCCAATTCCAAAGCTAGCAGGAAATGAGAAATGAATGTGACGTATTGAAAATACATGAATGTTTGCAGAGCCACCACCAATGGGAGTAGCAGACACTTCTGGACAGCCTATGTACACAAATCTGATTGTACAAACAGTAGTTTGAATGTTGTTTTAAAATGCCAGATCCTGGAACCAGACTATTGCAAGCAAATATAGTCTCCAATGATATCAATTCTAAAAGGCTTGATTTCAATGAGAGCAATCCAATGCCAACGTTCTTAGTTTCCTTTAACTCAGCTTGCATGTCTACTCAATTATTGGAGTAACTGGAGTAACTCTAGGTACCTTACACATTAGGGTTTAAAAAATAGAAAAGGAAAAAACCAAGAAAACAAAAATACATGTAATACAGGGGTCCCCAATCCCTGGTCTGTGGATCGGCAGCAGTCCGCATATGCCAGCAACTGGGCTGGCGCAAGCAAGCGAAGCATCATCTGCAGAATGTAGTCAGTAAGTGAAACCATGCCCCCTCTGGTCCGCAGAAAAACTTTTCTCCAGGGAACCGATCCCTGGTGCTCAAAAGATTGGGGGCCACTTATATAATACATCTGGAAAAGAATAAAATAAATTCAAATGATCGTAAAAGCAAGGCATATTATCAGGAAATGAATTGCTATACTCTACCCAGATAGCAGAAAGTGAAAAGGAACTAAAAAGCCTCTAGATGAGGGTGAAGGAGGAGAGTGCAAAAGTTGGCTTGAAACTCAACATTAAGAAAACTAAGACCATGGCACCCGGTCCTCTCCTTTCCTGGCAGATAGATGGTGAAGAAATGGAGGTAGTGACATATTTTATTTTCCTGGGCTCCAAGATCACCGCAGATGGGGACTGCAGCCAAGAAATTAAAAGACGCTTGCTCCTGGGGAGGAAAGCTATGGCAAATCTAGACAGCATACTAAAAAGCAGAGACATCACCCTGCCAACAAAAGTGCGTATAGTCAAGGCTATGGTTTTCCCAGTTGCAATGTATGACTGTGAAAGTTGGACCATAAGAAAGGCTGAGCGCCAAAGAATTGAGGCCTTTGAACTCTGGTGCTGGAGAAGACTCCTGCGAGTCCCTTGGACTGCAAGGCGAACAAACAAGTCAGTCCTGGAGGAGATCAACCCTGACTGCTCTTTAGAAGGCCAGATCCTGAAGATGAAACTGAAATACTTCGGCCACCTAATGAGAAGGAAGGTCTCACTGGAGAAGAGCCTAATGATGGGAAAGACTGAGGGCAAAAGAAGAAGGGGATGACAGAGAATGAGGTGGCTGGCTGGAGTCACTGAAGCAGTAGGGGTGAGCTTAAATGGACTCCAGAGGATGGTAGAGGACAGGAAGGCCTGGAGGAACGTTGTCCGTGGAGTCGCGATGGATCGGATACGACTTCGCAACTAACAACAACCTAGATAGCAGAGAGGCAGAGGGGGCATGGAGAGTGCTAATTCATAAAGTGGCTGAGGGTCAGACAAGACCGAATGGCTGATGACAATGATGACCCAGAGAGCCAGATTTTTGTATCTTTATGAAAAGACAGCAGGGTGAGGACTATTTGGACATAGGGCAAACTCTATTCTATGGGGTAGGTGCACCTACTGAGAAGGCATATCTCCTGGGTCAGTGCTTTATAGCTGGGTGCTAGAGCACATTAACTCTTCCAGATTGATACTGATCAGACAGACATGATAGGAGATGGTTCCATAGGTAAACCGATCCTAAAAGTGTTTTTTTTTTAGGTATCACTGGAACCATTGTGGCTTTATTTTTATTTTTATTTACTTCCCAATATACTTTTCTGCTTTGGAATTTCCTGATAGTCTCCTACTCCAGTACTAACAGAGAACAAAATATTCTACTAGCAATTAGTAATAGGTTAGGAGACTATCATGCCTGTAGGTTACCCTGGGGGAATAAAACAAACTGACAAACAAAAACAAGGCAAGGGCAAACTACTTCTCTGTGGTGCTGGAGAAAACTAGATAGTTATGTCCATGAAGTCAATAGGAACCGAATCTGACTCCAGGGAGTCTTTACCATTTTATGTGAATAGGACAGCCATGTATCATAGAGATAATAAAAACAACCCATAATGGCACAGTAAACCTGACATATGATGTAGTTTATAAAAGAACAAAGGCTAAGAAAAAAAGATAAGTTTCCCAGAAAGCTAAAATCTCAGCTTCCACAATTTCTCACGTAAATAGCATTATTCAAAAGCGATAGAAGAATTTTCTTTTATATCCCATACCAATGGAAATAGCATAACCCCTTAAGATCTCCATTGTCACTACCATATAAAAGAGCCCAATCTTGCTTGCAGAAAGTCTGTAGATCCTATTAATGACTATTTCTTTGCCTTCATCTTCAGAGTTAACTTAGCAGTTATTGCTGTAGAGCCGCTTTTCCTGCCTTGTAATGCAAGTACTTAAACATTATCTGTTGACACTAATAAGGTTAAGAGCCTATCCCCATACAGATAATGTTCGGAAAAGCCAATGAATTCAACTCTAATATCTTAGCTGCAGATAGTTCTTATAGATGCCTAAACATTTTCCTTCTTTTCAATAGAATGTCTTTTAAAATAAGTTCACCATGAATTTTATTCCTGGGTTCATTTTATACTGTATGGATTTATGCACAGTTCAAAGATGATTATTTTACATAGGTGAATTGGTGAACTCAAACATGATTTTCAGCTTCCTGTTTGCGGCTTATGGTTTTTAGTGGCTTGACTTGGCTGCTGATGTGTTGGTGCAGGTCAGTAAACATCATGGGAAAAGGGGAGAAGCAGCTGAATCCGGCCCGAGGGCTGGATCCGGCCCACAGGATGCTTAGATCTCGCCTGCGGGGCCACCTTGGAAACAGCAAAGGGCCCTCCTGTGATGCCTCTGCAAGTGAAAACGGAACTCAGGAGGGCCACGAACGCCCCTCCAGCTCCATTTTCACTGGCAGAACACCAGGGCCACCACAGGTGCCCCCCCAACACAAGTGATGTCAAGCTGGCCATGCCCACCCTGGCCAAACCCGCCCCAGCTCCCCAGGTCAAACACAACCCTGATGCAGTTCTCAATAAAATCAAGTTTCACACCACTGAACTATAGCATCTAGCTCCTCCCCACAGCTGGTGCAGGAGATGTAGAGACAGCAGTCCCGTTGACCCAGTTTGCTATATAGATACTGGAGACTAGAGCCCTTAGGGGGACACTTAACTTCCTTTAGTTGTTGGGGAACCTGCTGCTGGTCTGACCCAAACAAAAGGAGAGGGGGGAAAAGACTGCAAAACAGAGTAACTGGGAGAAAAGTTGGAGAGTAAAGTTACATGAGTGTGTGGAACAGTTGTCAGTTCTGCTTTGGCAAAGAAAAATAAATGTCCTGGGTGGCTTTCCTGGAGAAAGGAAAGTGGCAAAGAGACACCTTCACCCAAAAGCTAAGGTGGCAAGAAGGAACTTTGCTGGCTGCAAGGTGGCATTTTTATGCAAGAACCAAGATGAATTAGGAGGGGATAAGCTGGTATTGGTGAATCCTCGGTCCTTGGGAAAGGACCAAACAGAAGACCTTGAGAGAGGTTCTTCCCCCAAATTCAGAAGCAGAAAGTGTTCCACTGAGCACACTCAATAGGAGGTCTTTTACAGCTTGCAACAGTACTTATAGGATCTGATCTACCCAGCAAATCAGGGCACTTAGTGTTGTGCAGATGTGCAGACTAAGCCATAGAAGCATTCCAGAAAAAGAAATACCAGGACTACAATGGCCATATCAGCCTAACTCAGAGGATTTCCCAACAATAGTGGGGCCTGATCAACTGTGCCATACAGTTGAAGACTCAAAACTCCTTGACTAGGAGCCCCACCTTTGGAGATCCACACTTGAGGCAGCAGAGAGTCTTGGGGTAGGAACAGCACGGACCAGGGAAGGAGACTGGAGAGGCAGCTGAAGAGTCACTGGAGCTGGCTGCCCTGAATTAAGGTCTGGCAGCAAGTGAGCAAGATCTCTCTGATTAAGCAGGCAAGGAGATAGAATGGGGATAAAGCAGTGGTGGGTTGCTCCCAGTCCACACTAGTTCGGGCAAACCGGCCCACCCGCCAGACATCATAAAAACACTCTTGCAAGGCAAATGCCCATGCACTACCAATACCGAACCGGTAACATCGGGATTTGAATCCCACTACTGGGATAAAGGAAATGAAAACAACAACAAACAAAATAAAGATCCCCTGTCTGAGGGATAGGAAGAAAAAGTAAAGAGAGATTTGAGTAGTTCTTAATGCAATAGGTTTCTAGATTAGATCCCATCAATGTAATCTTGAAAAATATCATATATCAAACCCAGTAATAAAACTTACTATTGATGTTCAGGTTGATGAAAAATGCTGCCAAACAGCTCTGCTTCGCAGTTCTGTGTCACAAGCACCTCTGTTTTTCAGTCTCTTCAATAAATTTGTGTTTAATAGTGTATGTTGGTGCTCTTGCCTTCTGGGCTCACTAGAGACTTTTCTATCAATGTATGGAATGGTTTCCGTTCGGCAGCTGAGCTGATGAATTAGTGTTCCTGTGGCAGCTTTGATCTGGATCCCTTCATTATAAGTAGAAGACACTGAACAATCTGTATTGCTTTTTAGGGGTGGTTATCATATATTGACCTCTATACATAAACTAACCTTCCTTAAACATCTCTTGTATGCCAATTCACAAAGGCTGGTTTGGTATGATAATGCTAAGTTTTCCAGACTGTTCATGCCTCTGCCATCTTGAATACGTATGGGATCTTCTATAAATAAACAAGATGGACAACTGTCTACCTAACTGGAAAGGCTGCATTATTTAGTCTATTTTCACCTTGACACAAATATAAGAAATACTGATAAGCATGACTCAAGTCATAGCTAACTCACTGCAAAATGTGCTTTTAACTTGAAAGAATTTTTCTGTTTATAAATCCAAAGTTTCATTTGCTTTTGACTTCATAAATGGTTTCTCCTTTCGGCTGAAATTTGTCATGCTTAAATAAATCTTTAAGAGTTTGTACGGTTATGAAAATGACCAAAATCACTTGAATATAAAAAAAAATTGAACTGTCTTTGAAAAGAAAAGAATCTTTCTTTTATTTTCATGTTTATGGTGGATTTAACTCTTGTTAAAAATTCTTTAAATTCAGTAAAAGCCTATGCAAAAGAGTAAAATACTAGAAAACCTGTGGCCAGTTAGGTCTTTCTTTTTCTCACATATAGTATTTTTGATTCATAACCTCCAGGAATTTAATTTATGCTGCTAAAAAAATAATCCTTATCTATATTGCAATGTGTCAGAAGCTGTTTTTAATATGAACAAAGAGGAGTAGACCATTAGTTTATTTTGGGGACTTCAACAATATACACCCAGTAGGGCAATAAAAAACAGAGAACTTTACTTAATATTGGCCATGTCATTCTTCCACTCACCATGATATTAATGAAATTCAATGTGATTAATGATCTAGTCTTTCTTTTCATCATCCTTATCTACATAAATATTTCCTGATTTCTTTTTCATTCCTATTCTGAGCTTCACAGCAGTCCATGACCTTTATGAATTTTTTATGTAAGTTTCTTAGGTTCAAAACCTGATGTATTTCTCAGAAAACCCAAATGATGGAATTGTTTGAATGGCCTATCAGTTTTTGACAACCATCCTTAAGAACTATAATCCAAAGATCTTGACCCTCCCTGTATTAGTGTTATGTATCTTGCTACTCCCAAGGAGCCATATTGCTAGAGGAAATCCTCACAGTTGAGCAAATCTATTGTGAGATGCCATGACTTGAATAGAGGTGCTATAGAAAGAAACAGACTACATATTTTACTTTCTATGTGGATTAACATATCCTTGCTTAAGTCATCCAAGATGTTAAAATTAATATTATAATCTTCTTAGAAGCTGGTAAGAACATAGAGCAACCCAACGTACTTAGTAAATGAAAGTTACTTTCAATGTAATGATGGCCTTTAAAGGTTATACATGGACATGTCATTTTTGGCAGCATCCATCTGGAAGGCATATTACATGCTCTGACATTTAATAGTGAACACTGCAGTAAAATTCACAGTACAAATGTACATTATTGGAATAAAAGTAAGTCATAGTACTTTAACAGTAGATAGTGGATGGGAAGGCTACTACTTGCATTCTCAGCAGTCTGCATGCCAACCTTTCAGGGAAAATACCAGACTGTTTCTCAAATATAGCATTTTCTCTAGGCTGAGACAGGCTGGAAACACCATGTAGAATTATAACTCAACCCCCTCTTTTCGTCTAGAAAGAAAGTTTGTTTTTCATTTAAATACAAGCAAGAATTGAGGTACAATGGCTAGGGAAAAAGAAAAAGGGAATATTTATCTCCTCAGCCTTTCTTCTGTCATATTTTCCTAGGAGAATCTAGGAGAAACAAGGAAGAAAGAATTTCTGTTGAAATCATTTATAAACAGGTAAACATTTCAACCAGGAGTTTTTACTGTCCCTGGCAATTTAGTATCTGTGACATTTGTTTTATTTGTGCAAATTCAGTATATGTAAGTTTATGCAACTTGGAATTTCTTTAAACAGAGTATTCTCTAAATTAGAAGCAGGTATATAAAGCAGGTATATATAATATTGTTATCTACTTAAAAGCTTGCTGCATTATTATTATTAGTAGTATTAGTATTAGTATTAGTATTATTTTCTACTCAATATAATTTCTAAACTACTTTCTGTGTTATGAACACCTGTTTCATGGCACTACAATCTTCTGCCAGCTAATGGATGGGTGCACTGCCCTTCAACCTAGCATTGAGGAAACATTCTACTTATCATTTATTTCTTACTTTTGTTATTTTTACAGGTAACTCAAGGTGCTGAACATACATAATAATTCATCCTCTTCCTATTTTTGCCACAACAACCCTGTGAGATGAGTTGGACTAAAAGAGAGTGACTGGCTCAAAGTGAGCCATAGTTTTCATACTTAAAATGGGACTAGAACAAACTGTCTACTGGTTTCTAGGCCAGCAGCTTAACTACTATGCCAAACTGGCTCTATATATGTTGTATATTGTTGCCTTAGCAGTTTTGGCCACTGAAAAGGAACACATTCCTCTGGAAAGAAGAAGATTCATAGTGAAAATTGCATGTATGTTCGTATGATAAAATCTCTTCCTATGACTTTGATCTTTTTCTCTATAAGCTAACATACATCTAATAGGCCACATTATTTTGGTTATTACAACCGCAGAACCGGTTGACAGGAAACACATAAACATCCCATTTTATGGAGATACTGTATTTTTTGGAGTATAAAATGCACCAGAGTATAAGACGCACCTTAGTTTTTGGGGAGGAAAATAAGAAGAAAGCTGACTGGCAGGTGGATGGGCCTCCTGGAATACCCCCAATCAGCTGTTCCCAGAGGTGAATTTTAGCAACAGGTTCCTTGGTTGTGAGCTTTGTACCTTGCTTTTTTTTTTCTGCCTCTGAAATTTCTGAAACTCTGTTTTTTTTTCCTGCCTCTGAAAGCCTTCGAAACAGCTTCAGAAAAAAAGCCTCTGAAGCTCTGTTTGGGGGCTTTTTTTCTGGAGTTCTGTTTGGAGGCTTTTTTTTCTGAAGCTTCTTTTCTGATGCTTTTTTCAGCCTCTGAAACCTCCGTTTGAGAAGCTGGGTGGGGCTACATTCGGAGTATAAGACGCACCCAGATTTTCACTCTCTTTTTTGGGTTGGATTCAATTCAGCTACTCTTCCTAGAGTTATAGGGATACTGTTTACCTTAGGTTGTGTGCCAAACATAAAGCCTTTTCCTTTACAATTACTTGTCTACTCTCTGAGTTGAATTCTAGAGAATAGAATTCAAGTGTCTTTACTCAAAAAACTGCACACCTTAGAGCATACACTGGAATAAGCTGCCTCCAAGAGTGACTGAGGAAAAAAAATAACCAAGCAATTTCCTTAGCAACTAATGCTTCCAATTACGATTTTCACTTAATATTGACAGAATACATCCTACAACTACAAAAAAAAACAACCCCAAAAACCACAGAATAACTGAATAATAGAATTACAGAGTTGGAAGGGACCTTGAAGGTCCTCTGCTCCAACCTCCTACTCAAGCAGGGAGGGAAGGGAGGAAAAACGGAGGGAAGGAAATATCATTAATTCAGTCAGTATTCAAAAAGAAGGGAATACTGTCTATAAGTCAGGTTAGTGCTCATGTAACAGGTTGATTGAAAGTATCAGCATGCTACATGTCTGATCTATGGAAAATACAAAAACAACAACAACAATGTAAGTGGCACATGGATCAGGAATAAAATGTTTTAACCTGAATTCAGAGACAGACCTGGAGGAAGAAGACCTGAAGAGCTGTGGTGGTGCAGTGGTTAGAATTCAATATTGCAGGCTAATTCTGCCAACTGCTAGGAGTTCAATTATGAGTGGCTCAAGGTTGACTCAGCCTTCCATCCTATCGAGGATCTATATTGTTGAGAGCAGTATGCTGACTCTGTAAACTGCTTAGAGAAGGCTGTAAAGCACAATTAAGCGGTATATAAGTCTAAGTGGTATTGCTATTGTTTAATGGGCTGTACACTGCTGTACTGGTGGAACTAGTAGAAGTAAATGTACATTATTTAATGTGACAGAATCTTGGCTAGCGGTATAAAAGAAGAACAGAAGCGTGGAAAACATTCTTGATTACTCTATCCTTACGTGAATGATTCCTTTTACCGTGTCTCTATTTTTAGATATTTGGTAAAAGGAGAAAGTATCTTTTTTCTGTTTCCTTCATCCTAGTCTTATATATTTCTAGGAACAAAATCCTCCCTAACACAAATGCTTGTATATGAAATTAGCTAAAATATGAATAAAATTGGGGTCATGGCAGAGTAGAGATTTCCCCCACTTAGTTGTCCCCCTCCCATTGCAACTGTCATTTGTTCAATTCTTGGAAACATGAAGAGACATTCTTCAGAGCCCATTAATTGTCTCCCACTAACTGAGCAAGACAGCTTGTCTGAATAAATCAAGATGTCTTGGGACTGTCTACTACTGATGGGTTTCTGTGGAGCCACAGTAAATGCTACCTTAGGGGTGCCACCCACCCTTTAGTAAACTCAGTATATTGTTTTACAACTAAGATAAGAAATTTAACTTCTTGACTGAAAAATACCAGACAGGAAGGGGATATTGCCTTTAATCTTCATATAATACTGTTCCAATCACTGAAATGTGAGCTAAATGCACAGCTTTCTAAAGCAAAGGGCTTTGTCTTTTAGCTCCCTGTTCAATGGCCAAACAAGACATGACAAAGCACATAAAAAGCAAAAGAAGATTATTGAGCCTCATTTGGAAAACACAGAAACACAGAACATTACTTAGGAAAGTATTATGTTGAAAAGCAGACTTTTTTCATCCTTTGACTGTACAGGTAGTAGTCCCTGATTTACGACCACCATTGGGCCCAAAATTTCTGTTGCTAATCCAAACATTTGTTAAGTGAACTTTGCCCCATTTTACAACTTTTCTTGCCGTAGTTGTTAAGTGAATCACTGCAGTTGTTAAGTTAGTACCACAGTTGTTGGTTTCCCCATTGGCTTGTCAGAAGATCCCAAAAGGGGATCTGTTTTGTCCCCCTCGCCTCAGTCCGAGCGATGACTTAATTAGCCGGCACTATCAGCTCTGGCAGCAAACTAACAAGCATCTGCCAAGTGTCTCTGTTATCTCTCTTGATGAGTCAACCAGGAACAAACAGTACTTCAGCTCTAGTTAAGCAGTTGATTTGCTTGCTAGGAAGAGATATAGCAGCCCTTGCTGCTTTTATATCCTGTGGGGTGTGGCTCCATGACTCAGCACTTCCTAGGCCTGCCCCACCCCTGCTTCTGTTGTTCCCGCCTCTCCTGCCTATGAAACCTAGGGTCCAGCCAGGCCTGATTGCCATCAGCCGGGTCTGGAGGCATGGCCTGGGGGGGGGGTAAAGAGTCAGGGGACGGAGGCCTCCTTATCTCCTCCACCTGGCCCGCCTCTAGCTCCTGGAGCTGAACCAGGGAAGCCGATGCTCCCGAGGTAAGTCCTGATGGCCCTTCCCCCTCACTTTCCAAGTCACTTTCTGGCAGGGGCCCCGGCTCGGGGGGCGCAGACACAACAGGATTATAGGAGCCTGGGATACTGTAACCATCTTAGATTTGAATCAGTTGCCAAGCATCTGAATTTTGATCACATGATCATGGGATACTGCAATGGACATAAGTGTGAAAAACAGTCGTAAGTCACTTTTTCCACTGCTGTAACTTTGAACAGTCATGAAATTAACTGTTGTAGGTCAAGGACTACCTGATCTCTCACTGCAAGAGAGAACTGATGTAGAAACAAGCTTCTGGGCGTAACATCTGAACATGGATGTCTATGGAGATTCTCAGTCATCCAAGTCATGGTTGTCCCAATAGGCAACTGGACTTTCTGGTTTTTCTTTGAAGACGTTTCGGTTCTCTTCCAAGCAGCTTTTTCAGCTCAGAGCTGAAGCTTCTTGGATGAGAAGCGAAACGTCTTCAAACCAGAAAGTCCAGTTGCCTCTTGAAAAAGCACCTTTGGGAATCTGAACATGGATGTACCAGCTGAACACTTCTATTCCATACCCACGTATGAAAACCCCAATTACAGTATCCAATATCGTAATGGCAGTTATAACCAAAAGACCAAAAGCAACAAGATACAGAAATTATATCAAAGACATGTACTTTATTCCAGCTGCCCATTCTGCCTAGACATGAAGAAAAATGATAGGTCTTCTTGATGAAGAAGGTCAAAGGTTGATACTTCTTTCATCAAATTAATATGTATAACCGAGGTTATTATCTGAACCATATAAACACAGGCCCAAAATCAATGTAAAAGTTCATGGACCCCACCAAATGTGGAATAAATTCATCTTGTAATTTAAAGATAATTTCAAATGTATAGGGAGGAGTTCACCTGTTATATGAACACAGACGGTATTATACTTTCTCATCCATTTTCTTTTGTAAATTAGGCTGTGCATTTCAACCTATTATATAAAGACAATAAACTAGCACCAAGTTGGTACAGTGACCTTTCTGGAAACTTAAACCTGTGATTTGCTTTTTTCACCTTATTTTTTTATAATTTGTAAAGTCTTATGTATTATTACAGTACCAGCAAAGGTTTTTTTTTCCTGCTAGTTCAATACATCTCCTTCCAAAATAAACAACTGAAAATAAAGTATACCAGGATAAAATAATATCAAAGATGTATTTTAAACATAAATATGGAATGAATTTATACTTTACAATAGGATACAAGAGTGACTGTTTTGTTGTAGCAAATAGAATAAGACCTTGGAGGTCTTCTAATCCAATCCCCTGCTTAGACAGGAAACCCTATACCATTTCAAACAAATGGTTATCCAATCTCTTCTTAAAAACTTCAATTACTGGAGCATTCACAACTTCTGGAGGCAAGTTGTTCCACTGTTTAATTGGTCTAACTGTCAGGAAGTTTCTTCTTAGCTATAGGTTGCTCTCTTCTTGATTAGTTTTCATCCATTGCTTCTTGTCCTGCCCTCAGGTTCTTTGGAGAATAGCTTGACTATTCTTTGTGGCTTCTTTGTGGCAACCCGAGATATAAGAACACTGCTATCATGTCACCCCTAGTCCTTTTTTTCATTAAACCAGACATACCCAATTCCAACAACTGTTCTTTATGTATTTTAGCTTCCAGTCCCCTGTCATCTTTGTTGCTCTTCTCTGCACTCTTTCTAGAGTCTCAACATCTTTTTTACATTGTGGTGACCAAAACTGGATACAGTATTCCAAGTATGGCCTTACCAAGGCATTATAAAGTGGTATTAACACTTCACATGATTTTGATTCTATCCCTCTGTTTATGCAGCCTAGAACTGTGTTGGCTTTTTTGGCAGCTGCTGCACACTGCTGGCTCATATTTAAATGATCCTTTCCAGTTAGTACTATTGAGCCTGGTACCACTATACTTGCCTGTGCATTTTGTTTTTCTTGCATAAATGTAGAACTTTATTTTTTTCACAACTGAAATTTTGTTTTGTTAGATAGTGCCCAATGTTCAAGTCTGTTCTGTATCTTAAGAAACGTTTTCTTATTAGTTGAAAAAAAAAAGGCATACTTACTTCAGGGAGTACTAAGTAGGGGAAGATATTCTACCCGCCAAGTTCAGTTCATTGTTAGTTTGGAAAAATGAATATTGCACCTACTCTGCTTCCTTCCCCGAATGGTATTTCTATAGAAGTGAGGCAGCTTTGGTAAGAATCCCCCAAAGGTGTTGATGACATCAATGTTTAAAAATTCAGCTAACCTACTTTGCAGCTAAACAACAGGACAAGGATCAGAAATAAGACCAGAAGAACAACAGGAAAAATACAGTTCAAGTTAGATCATTTTGGGATGGCGCCTCATTAACATTATTTAATATGACAAAAACTTAACACAACCATTATTTTATGAATCCCTTCTGATAGACAGCCATCAATCACTCAACATATAATTCATAAGTAAAGTTTACCATACACACACACACATATCCTGTCTGATTCAATTAACCTTCTGTTTACTTGAAGTGCTTAATATGATTACAGATGCTCTCCAGCTAGGGCATATTTGCATATAACCTGTGGGACTGGATATTTATCTATGGCATCCTGATACCAACTCAAGGAAATCACTTGAAAATGGATACACCTGTTTCTATATTTTGCTGTTATTATGCCTCAGGTGACTAATACAGGTGAGATGATGGACAGGTAAACACAGCAGATCATTGTTGGCTAATAACATTTGTGGATTTATTTGCAGGGTTACATTGACTAATCAGTCCCCTAGCGTATGCTTTCTTCACATTTTCTTTTTTTTTTATTGAAGCACTAACAATATACAGAAAATGTTTACTAAATCACAGTGTAAATAATGTAACTAAAGACTCAAGACAATGTTGAACTTTGCCTGTTCTGGTGGAAGCTTCCATGTAATTCAAAAGGACCACTTTGTATTCTAATGCAGGTTCTGTTGTCCTGGTGACCACAGCTAAGTAGCCCAAAGAGCAGAAGCTATGAAAAGTATCTCTGAAGATTCTCTTATCCATGCAATAATTTGTTTCCAATTTTTGCTTCTATGCCAGGCCCACTATGATTGATGCATAACCAAAATGAAAGTCATCAACTAACTAGAAATATCAACAAGTTTGGGGAAATCTTTACATTGACATTTGTTTTGCAGAAGTTAACAGACAGCACTGAAATGAAAGATAGACCATGCTCAATGGACACACATGCTGAGTTAGCTAGAAAACAAGATGGAGTACACACAAAGACGGCATGAAAGGGACTAATGAAGACAATGACCAGGGCAGGCCAAGGTAGAAAGGCTACTCAGGAGAAGGAAAAGATCAGAGAGGGGAACGACAGGAGTCTAGTAGCACCCTTCTAGAGTAACAAACTTTATGAAATCACACGAACTTTCATGAGTTGAGTTTACTTCATCAGATGCAAAACGGATAAAGAAGAAAGGGGAAGATGATTTGAATTTCCAATCACCTTACCTATCCTATCTTTCAAACTGTAAACCTTCAGATACAAGCGTCATTCTTCACTTGTAACCCTCAGGTTTCCACCAGGTTAAATCTAGTACAGATATGCATGTAGCAATCCATGTAGTAGAAGTATGCACTACAGACTAGCAAGCAAACTATTAATATTTTTTTCAGGCCCTACTTTAAAAAT
Organism: Ahaetulla prasina; assembly: GCF_028640845.1. NCBI lineage: Eukaryota > Metazoa > Chordata > Lepidosauria > Squamata > Colubridae > Ahaetulla > Ahaetulla prasina. The sequence goes on from NC_080539.1 coordinate 275,910,245, forward strand.
GCAAAAATGTTCTAATTATAGGAAAGATTTCTGTCTTTGATGCCAACTTTGGTTTACTCTTGCTCTCTAGAACCAGGCTCAAGTAATCAAAAATATACCACAAATTGGAACCCCCCATTTGAGTTCAAAGGTGTATGTTTCCTAGTAAATATCCCAGTTAAGAAAAGCCATGGTTAGTATGCAGTATTGCATTCACAGTGATTAGAATGCAGTATTGCAGGCTAATTCACTGTTCACTGCCAGGAGCTTGATTTCGACTGGCTCAAGGTTGACTCAGCCTTCCATCCTTTCGAGGTTTATTAAATGAGGACCCAGATTGTTGGGGGCAATATGCTGACTCTGTAAGCCACTTAAGGGGGCTCTAAAGCACTATGACGCAGTATGCATGTCTAAGTGCTATTGCTAAAGCAAAATTAAGAATGGAAATGACAGGGCTTCAGGGAAGGAAAGGCAAACTGAAGATAGATCCACTAAAAGCAGAGCCAACGATCGCAGCAGAATGAAGAATCGGTGAGTAAACCAGCTCTTCATAATTCCTCTCCAGACAGGGAGAATACTTCAGATCGCCCATAAGTGCTCCAGACAGTTGATCCTTATGGAGGTTTAAAACTCTGAGAGGCAAAGTAATAGCTATCTTGCTGCCATAATTGGCACTTTTAAGGACACTGAGTTCACATACACATAAATTACCAGAAATAACATACATATTTAACCTTAATCAAATGCATTGGTTTTATATTCCTTTCCTTTTAGCACAGTAACTTATCATTTTCTGTAAACAACAAAAAAACCTTCTTCATTTATCTTATCTCTTATCTATAAATCAATCTTTAAAGCCTCATCATTCAAAACTAGTAAAAAAATCATTAGCAGCTACCAGAAAAAAGCAACATATTAGGAATCTTGATCATTAATCCTTTCAAATCGTGTCCCAAAAGTTGATTTCTCATCATTTTCTCTTTGTCTCAGAAACTCCTTCACAAATTTAACATGTTCTAGAAATAACATCTATATATTAATCTTAATGAAATAAGTAAGGATTATAAAGTTAACACCTTAGCTTAACACCTCCTCTGAGAATACAAGAAAAAATATATTCTTCCCATATCTTATCTATAAACAAATCTGTAAAGCCCCATCATTCAATCGTGGTCAAGAAAAACCCCATTAAGAAAAAAATCCTAAATATTTAACCTTAATCAATTAAGCCAACTTTATATTCCTTCTTTTTTGCCTCCTTTTCTAATCACTTTCTGAAATTGCTTTTTAGCTATTAGGAATCTTTGGACTGACAAATCTGAAAACACTGGGTGAGTTTTCTTTATGTCATGCTCAAATCCAAGAATTATACATGATAATTCTTCCAAGTTGACTTATTTATTGTCTCCACAATAAATAGGTGAAATCTTGCCAGAGTAAGCACTTTACCCGCTGCCTCTACAATATACTCTATGAACTATTAGGGAGGGGATGTCTTCACTCTCTTTCTTTCCAACGTATCTTCTGGATTGAGTTGCCGCTTACTCATCTGGAATGCACCCTCTCCCTCCTGAGATCACAGCTCTTTACTATATTCCATCACATTTCAATGTTTCAGAAAACAAGTATTTTTAGTACAAGTTTAAGAATGTACATTTTGGAAAGTTACAAAAGAGTTAAGGATCCAGATAAATTTGAAACAAAATTTTGGAATTAATTATGAGTCCTTACTATGGGAAAATCCTTTTGTTTTGAATTCTTTAAAAAAACGATAGGTTGAGACTTTGAAAATTGAACGCTTATAGGAAGCCAGAAGAAACTAAAGATGACAATTAAAGAAGAACTCTTAAATTTGTCTTATTAATACAGAATGAAGCAAAATATTTTAAAATTTGATATATTAAGGGATATTTTTGAATAATATAAGTAGAAGTTAATTTTAGGGGTGTCTTTCTCTGTAAGACTCCACTTATATATTTTACTATATTATTATTTTTCTTTTCTATTTTTCATTCTATTTTTCTTTTTATTCTTTTAGTTTGTATTGTATTTTTTTCTTTGACATTGTAATTTTTAATATTACTATTTTAAAAAAGAATATAAATGCCATTGGGTATGCAAGAGATAGACTGAAGAAAGTGTGGCATGCAGGCATGAGAGAAGGTTTTTGTTTCTCGGTAGCTATCTACATGACCTACTCTAGGCTGGCCATCATCTGTATCTGCAGTGTAACTAATGCGGAAGAACTATCCATGTGTAGATTTTAGAGGTTGGATGTGTACTGGATAATCATTATGATTCCAGCTTAAAAATGTACATTAGGCCATTGGTTAGTAATTTGGAAAATATTCCCTTAATAAAATGCTGTTGTAAATGTATTAGGGGGAACACTGAATTTTTAATAGAGCATATCCTAATATTCAGGGAATTGGTCTGGGACTTTAGAGCAAAATAATAATTAATATCCTTTTAGAAAGCAGAGCAGCAACAATGCAGCCCGAAGTAGTTTTTAAAGACAAAAATGTCCAAGAGTACATTATCCAAAAGATAAACTAAAATTGTTAGGCTAAAAACATAATCCAGAATAAGTCCTATCCACAAAGGCTAGTGTGGGTATTTTATCTACTTGCAGAATAAATGAACCAAATATGGATTTTACTAAAACAAAACAATTTAAACTCCTTCACGCTATAGATTTACATTTATTTTAAAACAGACTTCTTTAAATCATGTTTGCTTCCAAGGAAATATTACAAGCATCATTCTAGGAAGAAAAATAAACATTTACCATTCTAACCATTTGGCATATGTATGTTCCCTCCCCTGGTCCTTGCTAACTGAGTTTACCAAAGTTAGCCAGGCTAGTTTCAAATATACTCAGTCCAGCTACAACTTATTACCACTAATAATGAATTAGTTTATTATTATGCTGGGACAGCACCTACTCACTCAAGAGCAACTAGTCCAATCCAGCTAGAAACAGGTTTGCAAGAAAAACAAGATTTGCTTTCAGTTACTGTCATGACCAGCTTGATTTTAAAGGAATCAAGTGAAAATGCATAACATTTCCCCAATTGCTTAAATGCTAGTAGGAGACTTAATGTGTCTTTCACATTTGATTCTTTTTATTACTGTGACTTTTACTGATGTGTATGATGTGGGTGGATATATAAGAAGATAAATAGCCCAGGAAATTTTGAATTGCCCTGGAAGTTTATACTGTACTCTGTAAGTTTCAGGAAGAGCCGTGTGCAAAGTTAATGCCTTCAGGCAGAAGAATACGCCGTCAGCCTGATCTCCTGTCATCTTACAGTTGTTGGTGACTTTCTTTCTAGATACCTACACCAAGCACTGCGTCGGTGCTGGGAAACCCGACAGGATCTAAAAATAGCTCAGACTGATCGAAACCCATCTGAGACCGCCTTCCACCGAACTCTGTAGTAGGACTTCAGCTTGGAGTAAAGATACATCTGGTTAAACCGCGAAATTAAATTAAAAATGTAAAGGTGCGTTGGATAAAAATGCGTGGGATTAACATGCAATGGAATAAATTGGAATAAAATAATTCCTAAAATAATTGGAATAAAATGTTGAGAACAAACGAAAGGATCGCTTGCTCTTTCGAGTCACCTCCAAACACCGCCAGGTAGTAAAAGACAGTCCGAAATCAATTGGGGTGGGGGTGGGTGGATGGGGGAGCCGCGTTGGCCGGACGCACGCTCCCTCGACGCCCCGAATTTCCGCGCTCGCCTGGATCCAATGGGCAGCATTCGGGCAGTTGATAGGATAGACGCGCGCCCCTCCGCCCAGCGCAGCCGGCACGGGAAGCCCGCTTCTTTGAAGAGGTCTCTGGTTGGCATCTGGGAAGTTCTCGGGAGCCCCTCGTGTCCTTCCCTTCCCCGTCTTCCCGCCACGCCATCCCGCTTACCTGCGTCGGCCGGCCGGGGTCTGCCGCTGTCCCGCAGGTAGTAGCTGAACTCCAGGCACCTGTCGTTCTCCACCGTCCCCTCGGAGCAGAGCTCGACCAGCAGTTTCAGCGCTTTCCGGCAAATCTCGTCCTCCCTGCCACGAGGCATCGTCCCCCAGCATCCTTGTGAGAGGAGAGGAGCTCCCCGCTCGCTCACACGCGCGGCTTCGGCTGCTGCCCGCCTGTCGTCTGGCGCCCACAACGAGGCAACTGGGGAGACGCCCGCATGTTTGGCGGCGGCAAAGCCGTAGCCCCCCGAGGTCTGCCGCTCCCAACTTCCTCCTCTCGGCCTCGGTGCTTGGATAGAAGAGGTGCTGCTGCTGCCTCTGCCGCCCGGCATGCGAGATAGGAAGCTCCCCTCCCGGAGGAGGAGGAGGAACCGGAGGAGGAGGAGGAGGATCCCGCCACCAGTTGCGCGTAGTCTAGGCTTCTCAGTCGACGCGCAGCGGCTCAGAAGCAAGCCTTACCTTAAAAGTCCAAGTGGCGCCCTAACAGCGCTCCCTAGTGGCAGGAACTTTTCGTTACGAGTAAGGCCCCCTGCCAGCCGCTTCGCCTTTTCTGCGCCGTCAAACTTGGCGCGCTTTAACCAGACCTGGACTTTGGAGTAGATCGCTTGCGATGCATGTGCCCCTCGGAATAAAGTGGCGACGTCGGGAATATCAAATTTCCTTGACATAAAGAGAGCTCGGCACTTCCTTCTTCGCCGATTTTTTTTTTGATTTTTTTGGTTCGTCGGTGTAGGATGCAGCCCTAGTTTTCCTTGATCTTCCATCCTGGGAGTTTACCAGCTCCACTCTGCCTGCCTCTGGATGCAGATGAAGTCAAGAGTTACCATTTGCTGAGCTTTTATTAAAAACACCCCCCCTCTCTAATTAGGAAATGGATGCTGTATATATAAAGGGGGTGGGAAGTGGAGGGTGGAGAAGCACAAGTGTTGTTGTAAGTAAGAGAGGCTTGGAATTCTTTAGTTCAGGGGTCTCCAACCTTGGCAACTTTAAGACTTGTGGACTTCAACTCCCAGAATTCAACTCTGGGAGTTGAAGCCCACAAGTCTTAAAGTTGCCAAGGTTGGAGACCCCTGCTTTAGTTAGCATTGTTGGCAGGAAAATCCATCTGGTTCAGTTCCAAGCTGGGAGAAAGACGGTGGAAATAACAAGGAGGCCGATTGGAAAGAAAGACTCTGTTCGTTGAAGAGCAGAACCAAGCTGTGGTTCTGGGGCAGCTGACCAACAAACTGAAGGTCTGGGTTCTTATATGGTTCTGTAACTTTGAAGTTTGGGATTTGTGCAATATGGGCTTTGTGTTCTGAAAGGATGTTGGATAATTCTTCCTGTGGCTGATGGCTACGTCATGTGTTAGGTTTTTGGATGAGGGGCTGCTTGCTCTCATCCTATCACTCTGCTTTTGTTAGCTGTTGAAATTGCTGTAAGGGGTTTTCAAATATCCTGTCTTGAATGGACTTCTGCTGGCAGGCAGTATTTGCTTTGCTTATGAATGGAGCCATCTAGATAGTTGCTTCCTCTTTCAATAAGCTCGTTATTGCCTTAAGTGCTGGCATCTGCAGTTAGCTTCTTGTGACAATGTTTTCTCTAGGCGTTGGCTGGAATGTGGAATTGGCTTCAGGCAATTTTTTTATTAGTGTCTTGGTCTTTTGGCTTTTTTGAGATTTTTCCTTATGGTTAATATTTTATTTGGGATAACGGGGGTGGGGGGAAGGTTCGATTTCTTCTTACAGCATGTACTTGGGTCAAATACGAAATGCTGTTCTCACCCTGTGGCTGGATCAAACTAAATCCTATCAACAAAGTGATTGGTGTTGCTAATCCCTACAAGTTCTCCTTAATCAGCGGGCTAGGCATCCCCCAATCAGGATGCTGCAGCATTGATTGGGACCTGTTTGAGTTCAGGACCACACCTGAATTTTCTAGGATGGTTTGTCTGCTGATCCGGCCATCTCCCTTTGGGCATCTCTTAAATTAAAATAATGTGAAATAAGGAAAGATATAGAAAGACAGCAGAACAAAAATAAAGAGAAAGGAGGAAGGCACTCTCACAACAGTAGAACTAGGATCTAGGGAGGAGAATGTACCTGCAAGATTAAGGTTGACTAGTTGCTGGCAGTATCTCCCTTCCTTTATGGGAGAAGAAAATGGTTGAAATTCAGAGAAAATGGAAAACAAGTAACAGAAGCTCAGTTCAATACCGCTTATTATTTTTCTGAACTCTGCAATGGAGAAAAGATGGAACACTATATCTAAAGGTAAAGGTTCTCATGCCATTTCAGAATGTTTTTACTTGTGTTAGTACATCTCCTTTCCTTCCCCAGGTAAAATATTGGTGCTTTTATCATGTTAGTGAATTAGTTAATTATTTAGTTAATCTAGAATTGTGGGCTCCTTAGTGCTCTCTCAGCTTGGTTATTTTCTTTCAGATGTTTCATTACCCAACTAAGTAACATCATCAGTGTTAGAAAAGAGTGGGACTTTTGCTTTCTGTTTATATGCAAGTGGCTTGCCCTGTCAGAGTTCGTGGGAGTTTTCCCATACAACCCCTGTTCTTGCCCAAATAATGTAATGGAGATCTATTCTCTGCTCCTCTGCCTGGCTAGAAGAGTGAGAATAATTTCAAAACTATTAGCCCCGCCCTTAGATGGGGACCAAAATGCAGATTAAAAGGCAATTCAGAAAGCAAAAAGGCCAGACAAGCAAAGATAAATGGTTGCAGTGGAAGTTAATTAGTGACCAGAGGAATGAGTGGTTGGGTGCCCACTCTCCCAACATTAAACAGACCTCTGATTGGATCAGTGGTGGGTTGCCCCCGGTTTGGACCGGTTCTATAGAACCGGTAGTAAAACTGGTGGGAGGCTCCGCCCACTGACCCAAACGTCATCAAAAGTAATCTGCGCATGCACAGAATACCCGTGCACGGGCACGATGCAACTTGGTAGTAAAGGTAAGTAGAACCCACCCCTGGATTGGATCCATGAGTTATCCGACTTCACCTTCAAAATGAAGGATGACAAAGTATACACACTCCAAAGTTACGATGGGATAATGCTTAAAGGGGAAGAAATGAGAGTATGTTTATACACTTATTTATTTATTTATTATTTATTTATTATTCATATTTGTATACCGCCCTATCTCCCGAAGGACTCAGGGCGGTTCACAGGCAAATAAAACATTTATGTATAAATTAAAATAACCATTAAAAAACTTATTCTAATGCCAAATTATTAAAAATATAAATATAAATATTAAAAAACCAATTAAAACCCCTATAAATTTAAAATCTAGTCCAGTCCTGCACAGATGAATAAATGTGTCTTGAGCTTAAACACTTAAACACTTAAAACACTTAATTGTGTTTTAGGTTTGAACTGGAAATGAATGAAATCACTGTTTTGTGTTATCAGGAAGAAGATTGGGGTAGTTGGGGCTGAAATTCAGTTTTGCCTGTGCCTGCTTTCTCAACTTATAAACTGTTCAATAACTAAGGTGATAGCTGCAGAGATAGTGGAAAACTATGCAGTTTTATCTTCTTTCCTTGTCTGAAAGGCTTTTTTTGCATAAATGCATGCAGTGTGTCCTTTATTGGTTAAACTGATATTTTCAGATTTTTCATCACTTCCTTATTCAGTTTATTCTTTTTCTTTTTCTGACTTCTGTGATTCAAATGCTTATGACTACACTATAGATTCTTAGTAGTAGGTTGGCTTCAGTAGTCCCAGTTTTCCTAAATAAAGTTTATTTTTACTTTTCTTTCAAACAAGCAACAGCCTTAAGAACACTGTACTATTTATGAAAGTTATACTCCTAACTCTAGTTATTCTCTATTCACATGTTCTTTCCACTATACAAAGTTACTTGCTATCCAGCAAGACACGGGGGTATCATAGCAAACTAAATTGGGCCTATGTTTTGCGGCTTGGTTTTGTGTGAATGTATAGAGGAAAAAATAGTCAGAATTTGCAGCCAACTGGATTACTATTCCTTTAATAAAAATAAATCAAGACTGGGTTGCAGCGTCTCTTTTTATACTCCCATAATTATCTCTATGACCAGCCCAATAATTTGCTGCTTGAGACTGATTGACAAATGGCATTTTCCCTGGGTGCCCACAAGAAGTCATAATTTTAGGAAAAGTTCTTTTTTTTTTCATATCATCATTTGTTCCTGGTAAAAGGATGGAATTCAAATAAAATAATTGAAACAAGTTTCCTTAGCCTGATTTGTGAATATTTTAAAGCTAGTCTTTCTAGGATGTGAAGTGGTCAGTTATACATAGCACAACTTCATTAATAAGCTGCATATGTAATAGAGATGAGACATATTTGCTGTGCTGATTAAAACTAGCTTCCCTGGAGAGGAAGGTAAATCTGAAGATTGTCACTAACATGTCAAAGCACACTAAAAAAAAAAAGAGAGATCTTCTTCCCTTTCCCATATATCTTCATCTTTTGCATTACTCATGGAAACATAGAACTGGAAGGGATCTCGGAGGTCTTCTAATCCAAGGCCCTGCTCAAGGCAGGAGATGTTATACCTTCCCAGACAAATGGTTGCCTAGTCTATTCCTAAAACTTCCACAAATGGAGTGCCCACAACTCTAGGAAGCAAGCTATTCTGTCGATTAATTGTTCTCACTGTCAGAAAATATCTCCTTACTTCTAGGTTGGACTCCTAGGTTAACAAGCTTGTCCTGCTTTCTGATCAGTGGTGTAATTCAATTTTTTTAACTATCAGATCTGTGGGTGTGGCTTGGTGGGCGTGGTGTGACTTGGTGGGCGTGACTTGGTGGGCGTGGTGTGACTTGGTGGGCGTGGCTTGATGGGCATGACAGGGGAAGGATATTGCAAAATCTCCATTCCCGCCCCACTCTGGGGCCAGCCAGAGGTGGTATTTGCTGGTTCTTTGAACTACTCAAAATTTCTGCTACCGGTTCTCCAGAACTTGTCAGAACCTGCTGAATAGCACCCCTGCCTCCGATGCTTTAGAAAATAGGTTGACTACCTCTTTGTAGGGGATGACCAGGCTAAACCTGAGGGAGAGGTCATCATGAATCATGAGTCCCTTCACGCAGAGATCTAAGGTCTCTTCCACAAGAGATCTAAGTCTACCTATCCTGAATTCCTTTCCTCCTGCCAAATTGCTTTGACTGTTAGTAGTTTAGATGCTTGTAGAGAGCTTAAGCTTGCAATAAATCTTAATACCCGTCTGAACTGTGTGGATCTCCTGATTTCCCTAGCACTTGACACTCTTCTCTGTGAGAGCCCCTCAAGTACAGGAAGACAGATGTTCCCCCAATCCTTCTCTTTAATAGGCTAGACATGTCTAGCTCCTTCATCAGTTATCATATACAATTTAGCTGCCAGAAATTTTATCATGATTGTCATTCTTCTCTCCACTTAGAACTTAGAATAACTTTATTGTCACTTTAAATGTACACTAATCGGCATACATTAAAATGAACTTTTGCTGCATACAACTCTCAAAGGATCACCACTTCCAATATATACTACTGGAGTTTGTTTGTTTTTTAAAAACCTCCACACTTTTTAAAAGAAAAATTAAAAGAAATGTTATTCTTAAAATCTCCTTCCATTCTTTCAAGTAGTTATAACAAACAAGAACTCAACAGATAAGGAAAGAGAGCTTGTGGACTTTTTAGACTGAGCAAATTGTGATTTGCTGTTGTTGTTGATCTTCATCATTGGATAAAGATGGTATTGTGAGTAGTTGTAGACGGCAGATGGGTAAGGGGTCTCCACTGCAATTGCTTATAGTTTGGCCATCTAAAACTAGGGAAGACAAGAAGGGTGCAGTTCAGGGGTGGCCTCTACTTACCTTTATTACCAGTTCACAACGGGGCCATGCACACGCATGCGCAGAAGCTTCCTGATGACGACCAGGTCAGCGGGCAGAGTTTCCCACCAAGTTTTACTTCTGGTTCTTGCAAACCGGTCCAAACCGGGGGCAACCCACCACTGGTGCAGTTAGTTGAGTGTGTGAGCCTGTGGATAAAGAGTGAGTATGTGATTTGAGCATGGGAGTAAACGAGAAGCCCAGAGATGCTTTGTAGAGTAAGGTGGGCAGCATATAAATTTAACACATCTGGAGAAAAACAAGACATATATAGATGAACAAGAAAAAGTAAGAATAGGTAAATAAGGAAAAGCAAAAGGCTAGATGAACATATGAATAAATGGGATCCTTTCTTCAGATCACAACAATTAATCATTGGTTGCTATCTTCATTTGGCCCCCTAACTTTTTTCCGTGTTCTTACTTACATAGTATACTATCTACCTTCATAGTAGGAGGAATGTGTGGGAGTCCGTCTTCTAAGAAAATCTTTGTATTTCTCTGTAATTCTGGATCTCTCTGATGGAGACAGTCTTTTAGAGCAGGGGTCTCCAACCTTGGCAACTTTAAGCCTGGAGGACTTCAACTCCCAGAATTCCCTAGCCAATTGGAGACCCCTGTTTTAGAGAGTGGCTCTGGATTCCAGTTCCAAGATGTTTGTCTTTACTTTGCACTGCTAATTTTCTGAAATTGGTGAAAATCTTTCTATTCAAGAATAGAAATGTATAGCCTGCCTTACAGTTTTAATATCATAAATACTTACTGAATTATTATTTTTAAAAAGGTGGGATACAAATATTATAAATAAATATAAACATTGGGGTGAAAGTATTAAACATTAATACAGCATTTCTTTAAAGTGCACCTTGGTCATAAATTATTTTGGGATAACAATCAGAATATTTGACCGCTAATGAAGATATTATAGCAAGTGTTTCCTAAAACAGACCTAAAACTTTGCTGCAGGGATCCTTAAACTTGCTATAAAAATGCTTGTCAGCTGTGATTTTTTTTGTAGACAATTAGCCAATTTAAGCCAATTACTGTAATCACTGATGAAGTTATCCTGCATTTGGCTTTCCTCAAACAGTTCTTTTTTAGTCCCAGTTGCTGTTGTGGCCCACCAGCGGCCAGTGGAGCTGGCGGCAGACTTGTATCATGAGGAGATTAGGGAGGAACTTGAGGAAGGCTCTGATAGATGCTCTGCATCAGACACAGAGATAGAGCCAGGACCGTCTGACATTTTCCAGCCACCGGAGAGGCAGCTGCCTTCGGAGGCTGATATGAGTGAGGAGCAAGAACAGCTGGGGCCTGTTCCAGATGCACGTATGCACAGAGCAGTTAGGAGAGGTGAACAACCGAGGACAAGGAGTTGACTCGGGAAGCAAAGCACACATGGATGCTGAATGGCCCCTCTCTGACTGGTGAATAAATATAAGGAAAGGGGAGTCATGTCGTAGGAGACAACAGTTCGTATTTCTGAAGATTTTGCTCATTGTGTTTCGTGCCACAAAGGCTGCTTGCCAGAACTTAATTTGCAGCCTTTCAGCTGGGAGCTCACGGCCTTGCAATGATCGCAAGGAACTGATAAGGTCTGTTACTGCAGTTAATTCTTGAAGGACTATTGCCTGGACTTTTCGGTTGGTGAATGCAATTAATTCACAAGAGATAAATAAAGAGGGGTTTTTCATGACAAGGAGTCTGTTTCTTGCTTCTGCTAAGGCTGGGTCAGAACAGTTGCAAAGATTGCCCCAACATATCTGGCATTGTTGTCTCCAGTCCCATACAGTACTTGCAGGGCTAGGCAGAGGCAGCAGGCGACAGTGGATGATAACAAACCACGGCTGTCAGTGAAATTCAAGAATAAACAGCCATGGGAATGAATGTTGCTGCTACCTCCAACATGATGTCACAGACTAGGAAAGGGGTGTCAAACTGGCAGCCCATGGGCTGAATGCATCACACGCAGGCCACACCCACCCCAGTTCCATGAAGGGAAAAATGTGATACGCCATGTGACAGCAATGTGATGTCATGAGTTTGACACCCGTGGACTAGGAAGTAGCAAAGAAGCATTCATCCCATTCCTAAGAGGACTATAAAGGACATGCATCAGAGCACAAAAGTGGCTACCGTTCCTGTCCTATTGTTCCCTTCATTATATCAAATTAATATAGTTGATGCATATTTTTTTACATATATATATATATATATATATATATATATATATATATATATATATATATATATATATATATATATATATATATATAGGTCTTTGGTTGTTCGGGTTTTCTCCCGTGTAAAATTGGAAGTGTCTTGGCGACGTTTCGTCGAAGTCTCATTCGTCATCTTCAGGCTTCAGCTTCGTGCTTCTGGGAGCAATGTGTGATCGCAGCTGTTTCTTCCTTTTAACTGCTAGTGGGGTTTGAACTGATTGGGTGGGAGCTTGGCTGTGCTCTGATTGGATGGGGTTTTCTGTGCTCTGATTGGCTGGGGTGTGTCCTGTGTTGGTGGGGGCTTGGTTGTGCTCAGTCTAATCTGTGCTGCAGGGGATTTGAGCTGGTGAGCTGCACTGCTGCTGTTTGGCTTCGTGTTCGTGGTCGTGCTACATCTTCGTAGTGGGTGTCAGTCTGCTGCATGTATGGATTGGAGGGGTTTGAAATGGCTAATGTTGCAGCTGCGGTCTGGCTTCTGGTCCTTGGTCGTGCTTCCTGATCAGTGTGGGTTTGGGTGTGCTTTCTGGGTGGATGTATGGTGGTGACATCCTGTGTGGACCTCGTGAGTGTGGGTCTGGTGTCATTCCTCGTGTTAGGGACACGTTTGTCAATAAGGGCAGGTTTCCAAATGGCTGGTAGGCGGGAGGTATCATCTCGTTTGTTCATGCTGTGTGGGCGTTTTTCTATCTCGATGGCTTCTCTGATTATTCTGTTGTTAAAGTGTTCAGTTTTGGCGATAGTTCTGGTCTTTTTAAAGTCAATATCGTGTCCTGTGACTTTAAAGTGTTGGACCAGGGAAGAAGTTGGTTCCTCTTTTTTGAATGAGTTCTTGTGTTCTTCAATGCGTGCACTTATTCTTCTGTTGGTTTGTCCAATGTATGTGGTGGGGCAGGAGGTGCATGGGATTTCATATACTCCTTGATTTTCTAACTTCTAACTTCTTTTCTAACTGACTTTTCTAACTTTTCTTCTTTTCTAACTGACACCCACTACGAAGATGTAGCACGACCACGAACACGAAGCCAAACAGCAGCAGTGCAGCTCACCAGCTCAAATCCCCCTGCAGCACAGATTAGACTGAGCACAACCAAGCCCCCACCAACACAGGACACACCCCCAGCCAATCAGAGCACAGAAAAACCCCCATCCAATCAGAGCACAGCCAAGCTCCCACCCAATCAGTTCAAACCCCCACTAGCAGTTAAAAGGAAGAAACAGCTGCGATCACACATTGCTCCCAGAAGCACGGTTGAAGCCTGAAGATGACGAATGAGACTTCACGAAACGTTGCCAAGACATTTCCAATTTTACACGGGAGAAAGCCCGAACAACCAAAGACCTACATACAAACACCCGTGAAAACCTCAGAAAACAAATATATATATATATATATATATATATATATAGGTCTTTGGTTATTCGGGTTTTATCCCGCGTAAAATTGGAAGTGTCTTGGCGACGTTTCGACGAAGTCTCATTCGTCATCTTCAGGCTAGATGTTTACAGCTTCGTGCTTCCCGAATGAGACTTCGTCGAAATGTCGCCAAGACACTTCCAATTTTACGCGGGAGAAAACCCGAATAACCAAAGACCTACATACAAACACCCGTGAAAACCTCAGAAATATACTTATATATATATACTTCAAGATATGTTGTTTTATTTATGACAATGTTTGTGTATACTGTTGTGACAAAAAGAAATAATAATAAAAAAAAACTACTGGGAGAGGTGGTGCCAGATTCCAGAAAGTATAATCTGAGAGTTGAGCTTTTTTAAACAACCTCTGCCTCCTTCTACTCCCTGCCTGAGACAGGTATTGATTTTAGCACAAATTGATCTAAGTGACATAGAGTTTTTATTTCACGTTGCAAATATTGATTTAAGTGGCGGGGAGTTTTGATGGGTCTAGGATAACCCACTCTGGCCAACTCGCCACAGCCAAGTCACTGAGACAACTTGCTGTGGCCAATTCACCATGGGACAATGCACCATGGGACAATCCAATAATGCAATAAATACTATCTGCCACTGTTTCTTCTACATTACTTCCATTTTTATCAATGGAAATAATGTTGAAAAAACAGTGGCAGATAATATTTATCGCATTGAATTATCCCAGGTGTAATTGCCCTGCAGCAAGCTGTCCCACAGTGACTTGGCTGTGGTGAGTTGTCCTGTGTCAAGATGGCCACAGTTAGATGAGTGTGGTGGGATGGCCATGACAAGATGGCTTTGGCAAGTTGGCCGCAGAGAGTTGCCCCATTCCAATCTTGATTGTATACAGCAAATAATTGACTTATCAGCAGAGATGTGTGATTTTATACAGCAAACTCTGGCTTGGTGAGAGAGAATTTTGATTTTAAACCCACCTGCAGTCCCAGTTAACCCTGCTGGGAGTGACTAAAAGAATTATAACTGATTTAGAGGTGTGTTTGCAGTTTCTTGTAATAGAAGAGCAAACCAAACAAAGCAAACAAAGAATTTTGCACACTGTGCTATACATAAGACATTACATAACCAACCCTTTCTCCAGAAAATCCATTCAAAACCTGGAACCGGATGACCCTGTCCATTGTTAGTATTGTTCTACTTTTTAAATCCTTAGTCCATTGAAATTTATTTATGCCAGGATACATAATCTTGATGAGGCAAGAAAGGGCCATATAAACCTTTGAATGTAGTGCTGGAGAATATACTCCAAAAATGAATAGTTGAAAGGGACAATAATAACTTAATATTATTGATTTATTGATATTTATTGACAAAGGTAATTGCCTGTGAAACCATATCTGTAAATTTCACTAATTCCCCTATATGTATGCATATTTTATCTCCCATATATAGTACATACATATACCACATAGTTTTCTTTTAGGCACAGATATATACTAAGGCTGTCATGCTTTTGCAACAAAACCCTGGATGACCAGTGGATGGCAGAAAAATTATAGACTCTAGCTCAGGAGGACCTTCAGCCAACACAACATACATGCACACTTCAAACCCAAGAATACACTAAGGCAGAAGCTTGTCCATCCCGAGGATAAAAACACCTAGATGCAAACTGAACAATGTGGTACAATGCAGTGAGCCATGTGCAGATCTGTACATTGGAGAAACAAAACAACCACTTTATAAACACATGGCACAACACAGGAGAACAAGCCCATCAGGGCTAGATTCAGCAGTCCATCTGCATTTAAAAGACAAAGGCCACTCTTTTAAAGACAGCAAAATCCACATTTTGGACAGAAAGGACCACTGATTTGAAAGAGAGGTCAAAGAGCCCATCTATGTCAAAACTGAACAGCCCTCTCTCAACAGAGGGGCAGGGATACATCAGCTATCTCCAATCTACAACACAGTCTTTTCAACAGCTCCAAGAAGGCTCCACACCCATTTGCATCACTAAGGTGACCCTGACAACACAGATGAACCTCCTGGGGGCCTTAACGACTTGCTAAAAGAATGCAAATGACCAGCTGTCAGCAAGGAGTATAAATCCTTCCATTCCCCCACCATTGAGTCAGAGCTGAAGAAGCTTCTTGGTTGAGAAGTGAAATGCCTTCAAAGAAAAACCAGGAAGTCCTCTTGAAAAAAGCACCTCTGGGACAATCATGACCTGGACGCCTGAGAATCTCCATAGACATATAGACTCTATACGTGGTTATAGAGTCTATATGTCTGGTTATCCTGTGGTTATCAGGACTTTTGCAGGGTAGTTCTGCTGCTTGTTCTGTTTGGTTGTTGTTTCTGACCTTTTGTGACCTGAAGGATATTATTTTGCTAGGATTGTCTTCTAGTAACTGCTTCTTTGGACTTTTAAAAATTCTTGCTTGGATCAAGTGTTCTTTAGTTCATGGTTCTGATGTTTCATGTACCAGTGGGGTATAGATATCTTTGCCAATCTGGATTTTTCTTTTGCCTCAAGGAACATCAGTGCCTGGATCTCATTTTGGGCTTCAGTCTAACCACATCTGAAGTCTCAGTTTTACTTTACTTACCTTTGCTCTTCTCCAGTAGCTTTTTGGATACCTTTCCTCCTGAAAGAAATCCTACTCCAATGTCAGGTTGAGAGTTTCTTGATTGTAAACGTCTGTTTAGTTTTTCTGTCAGCATTTTGAAATGAATTGCCAGTTGCTTCTCCAGTGGATCACATTAAGTCTGATTACTCTGATCTGTCCATCATGGGTGATCCTTCTGGGAGGCTACACTTTCAAGAATATAGGTTATAGCTTCTTTGGGGTGTACCAATACATAGTCACAAGCCATGAAGAGACATGAATGAAGGCAAATATATGTGTCCCAGGATAATGTTGCAGGATCCAATCTGACACATTCTGGTGAGAGAGAAGTCCCCTGAGGATAGGCTTTTGGACTCACAGCATGAGTCCGAAAGCTCAGAAGACAATAACAAGAAGAAAACAACCTTTCCCCTATGACACATTTTATGCTTCAGTCACATCCATTTTTTCCCATATGTCATTTTATTTATTTTTTTAACCAAATTTATACAGCTGCCCATCTCACAAAACATGACTCTGAGCAGCATACAAACATAATGACAATTTAAAAACCATAAAACACTCAAACAAAAGTAAAAAATACCCAAGATTGCAGGAGAACAAAAATTATTTTGCAGGCTCATCATGGGATCTTCAAGGTTGATGAAAAATTGATGTTTTTGGGTTCTCCCAAAGGCAATCAGGGATGGGGCCAACCTCATCTCAGGGTGAATTATGTTTTAAAGTGCAGGGGCCACCACAGAAAATTATGTTTCAGAGTGTAGGGGCCACCTCCTGGGTCTTGCCAGACAGAGTTCCTTAGTATAATGGGACCTGTAACATATTCCTCTTACTAAATCTGATGTAATTGGGAAGAGATGTTTCTTCAAATAACCTGTTTCCATACCATCAAAACTACCACCTTGAATTTCACCCCAAAGCAAAGCAGTTTGCAGAATAGAGGTGCAGTGTATGGCGTCCTGCGTGTCCAAGATGCATACATAACTTTCTACAAAAATGGACTCTGTACTAGTTCTGGTTTCTCTTCAAGGGCAGGTGATTGAATTCAGTCAAAATAACCCTACCTACTTCTCAAGCCCAAAGAATCAGATTGTTTCCAGATAGTGAGGCCAGACTGGACAACTCCGCTGGACCTGTATCAAAGCTGGCATTCATCTTGGAATGAATTTGAACACTTTTGTTCAAGAAATGCTCTATAAATTCCTCTACACAGCCTTGTAGGTAAACTCTGAGGATTTTCCCAGGAGGGTTCCAGTCATCTTAAACAAGGCTATCACTGACTATCTGCAGATGCAATAAGGGCAGGGAACTATTGTCACTTTATCACCCTTAGTAACACAAGATATTCTTCAATAGCAGCTCTGAGTCATGTTTAATTGAGTTCATCTCAATGAATTCCAACAGCACTCCCATTTCAGCTCTGAGGTTTTTTATAAACCACAAGGAACAATAGGATCTACAAAAGAGAAGAGGGTGCATGGCCATATCCAGTCTAAAATCTTAGCTTCCCTTTCAAGGGCTCAGTTGGTATATGCATCAGTTCATCAGGCATAATCCCCAATTCCCTCTGAGTTGCGTTTGGGTTCATCAGTTGCTTGGGGGTGGACTGATCTAAAAGGTCCTGTCTCTTGTGACTGAGGCCAGCACCACAACATATCATCACTACCAGAACATGGTTTGACCATGATGGAAGACACCAAACGTTCCCCTAATTCCAGATCATAATTGGCACTGCTCCAACAAGACCTTCAGACCAGGAGTGTAACCATTGTCTTGTGCCATGTCTTGGATGACCTGGAATGATTATTGTGATGGCCATGGCTACCTCAGGCCCCACCCCTAGAAAATATAGATTGAAGTCTCCCAGAACCATAAACCTGGGGACCTCTACTGCATATACTAAGGGTGAGTCGAAAAGCTCAGGCAGGATGGTCATTATGCAGCAGGGAAGTTGGTATACAATAATTCAACTGAACCCTAGAACTCAACTTAATGAACAGGGATCTCACATCCAATAACTTGTGGATGCTGCCTGACTCTTAGTGACAAGGGGCAAAATCTAGCTCTTCTTCAGTGGTGGTGGGATAAACTTCCCAAATGATTTTCTGAGAACCTTTTCAAATCAACTTGATATTTATAGCTTTAGAGCATAAATAAACAAGTTATTTCAAAAAGATAACTTATCTCAAGTAGAAATCTTCAGCAGGGATTGTAATGGGAAAGTATAGAAATATACCTGGGAGTAAAGTAAATGATGAAAAGGCCAAGATGATGAAGATGACCTGATGAGTAATTAGCAATTTATAAAAAAAAATATTTAGTTATTTTCCTTGATTATTATAGAAAGCTGCTCTTCTATTATGCAAAAATATTTACAAACAGTTGAGGCAATGCCATATGTTTTTTATGTTCTGCTACAAACTCTAATTCAAAAAATTGTTTCCGCCACTCCTCTAATTGTCTTGCTGTTACTTTCCATAAATAATGCATGTGTATTCAGAAGCATCTGACTATGAAAGGGAAAAGCCTTACATTTTACAGTACTAAAAAGTTTAGAAAGGGAACCATAAGCGGCTTTTTATGCAAATGAAAAATGGCTCTGTGTTTAAGTCAGGAACAGTCATAATCATATGCCACATCTATTTGACCTATTTTGAAGCATATCGCTCCTCGCTGCAAGCTGCTTAGGAGAAAATGGAGGCAGAACCAGTAAGATTTTGTAGCTTCCAAGAGACAAAAAGAGGAGGGGGCGAGGGAGGGAGAGAGAAAGAGGGTGGATGGGAGGGAAAGGCTTCAGTAAGCTTTTGTGGTTGCCAATCATTGATGGTATGGTATGGTGTGGTGCAGTGCGGTGAGGTGTGGTGAGGTGTGGTGTGGTATGGTATGGTATGGTATGATATGGTAGAAATCATAACAATATATGTCTATGGGGATTCTCCAGTCATCCAGGTCATGGTTGTCCCAAAGGTGCTTTTTCAAAAGGCAACTGACAACTTCCTTGTTTTTCTTTGAAGACATTTCACTTCTCATCCAAGAAGCTTGAAAAAGTAGCTTTGGGATAACAATGCATCTTAAAAACCTTTATTATACCATAGGGGTTCCAACAATCTAAGATTTATTTGTACACTTATTTACAATCACACACACGTACACACTGCATAAGCACACAGTATATTTGGAGATTTTTGATTATTCTGAATTTCCTTTCTTCACCACATCTGGAAGGGAAAAGAAATCACTACCTTAGTCAACTCCCTCTATTTGAGGAAAGCTTCTGTGATTTTTAAATCCCATTATTTGGAAGCGAAAGTGGCCAACAGCAGATTTTTTGCCATGATTTTGCCCCAGAATCCATTACAACCAGTGGAGCTCAAAATCTTGGATATCTTGTTTCATTTGGAAAGATTAAGGGAATCTAATGGGCAAAACTCAAATATGTATAAAACTTGCTTTGTCACTTTGGAGGAAGCCCAGTGAGTAAGATGACTTCAAAAAGAACAATATAAATAAGAGAGGAGCTGGGAGTATAAGAAATGTTATGCCATTTCTCCTATTTCAAGGATATGTGTAGTGGATTTCAACTCAACAGTGGGGAAAAGGCCGGAAAGATTATGAATTAGACTTCTACCTGTCATCCTCCAGATGTTGGGCCACAGCAGCCCCAATTCTTAATCTGAAGAGCTGTTGCCATAAGGCAAACAAAAGGTAGTTACACATACCTCTCAGCCAAGATGTATTTTAACCAGGATTGTTGGAGAAGTCCCAGGGGCCCAGTTTAAATTTAAAATATGGGTTATAAACCATAATTGCTTGGTATCTGTTCAGAATCCACTAGCAAAGTTTAACAAATAAAACACGTTAAACTAATTACATAGTTTACTTAGCAAGAAAGCAGTGAAAGCCATTTTAGTACTATTCAATTGATTATGACCAGGTGTTTGGCCCCAACTGAACTAAGTTGGCATCTTATATGTAGGCCTTGTTCTGTTTTATTTTCATTTATTGTTATTGTCTTTCTTCTCAGACACTGCCTAGAATCTCGTGTTTAGGATGGACTGCAAATAAATACATTATGAAAATGAGCAGTAGAGATAACTAATCTTAGAGGCACCCACATATTTAGCAATAGTGTCTATAGTGAGGAAGCATTCATATGCAGTATGGAGATCGGGGTGAAATACTCCTGGATCAGACCGGATAGTGCGATGTGGTAGCAATCGTGCCCCGTAGTTCGGCGATCTGGTAGCAATGGCGGAGCAAAGCTCCGCCCACCCACCCGGGTGTCATTACTTCCCGGTTTTACCACACCCCACACCACCTGGTTCTATCTGTGATTTTTACCATATCTTATCTTCTCAGGCCAGATGAGGAGTGTGGGAGGGGAGGGTGATGCATGCGGCCAGCTAGTGGTGGGATCACCCAACAGGGAGCCACAGCAGAGGGTCCAAAGAGCAGCTCCGGAGCTGCAGGTTGCTGACATCTCTGCTATACCATAATGTAGTTTGTTTGAGTATGGATTAGTATTAGGTGAACTCAGCAATAGTGATTTGTAAACTATTGTTTATAACTAAATACAATAAGTAAACTCAATCCTGTTTTGTTTAATAAGCCATAGTTTAATTGGTACAGGAAATTAATCGGAGCATTGGATGAGTAACACACTGTATTTGGTGTAGGAAGAAAACTTGGATATACTCAATTTTCATTTCACATAAAGTAAAAAAAAATGCCTTTGGCTGTTACTTGACTGATTGTTGGATGTAGACCTTAAGGAATATTACATTGGTTTTCCAGTTTGATTTATTTGATACATTTCAATCTGTAAATATTTCATTGCATTGAAGCAGGTGTCATCCATTAATATTCCCAATCTAACTCAACAAAGCAACATGCAATGCAACTTTCATAGGTTTACGCTATTGGAGTCTCATAATGTGTTAGTATGCCAGAATTCATTAAGCAGCATGTTTCAGGCTTGAGCTTCGTAAATGATAGCTAGGAAACTTGATCACAGCATGCCCTTATAGAAATGTAGAATGTTGTGTCCTGCATTGGATAAAAGGGGAAATTGCATACAAATCTTCAAAAGCTTCATGAAATGCCCTGTTTCTTTTAGACAATATTCAGTAGGTCACAAATTTCAATTTATTAAGACTGGATATATTTGAGAAGATAACTCCCACTACACACCCCCAAGAATCTGGGCTCTTTCTCACAAGGCATTTACACTGATATGTCAACTTCATTGCTATGTTCTTATAACATCATCCTCTTTGGACACATTTAGTATCTTCTAGTTTCTCTGCAGTGCAGTGCAAATCACAAATAAATGTTAGAGATCAGCAAGTTTTGGAGGGTGAACCATTTAGCCAATTGAAGAAATTGTTTCCTGCCCTGCATTCTTGGTAGAAATTGTTACTCTCCTACTACATTTCATGGGCAATTTTATAATTTTATTTATTTATTTTATTTTTCATATTTATATACCGCCCTATCTCCCTAAGGACTCAGGGCGGTTCACAGGCAGTTAAAATACATATAAATACAAATTAAAAACGACAATTAAAAAACTTATTCTATAGCCAAATCATTAAAAACAGTATAAATAGTAAAAACCCCTTAAAACCAGTTACTTTAAAATCTAATCCAGTCCCGCGCAGATGAATAAGTGTGTTTTAAGCTCGCGACGAAAGGTTCGGAGGTCCGGAAGTTGACGAAGTTCTGGAGGGAGTTCGTTCCACAGGGTGGGAGCCCCCACAGAGAAGGCCCTTCCCCTGGGTGTCGCCAGACGGCACTGCCTAGCTGACGGCACCCTGAGGAGTCCCTCTCTGTGAGAGCGCACGGGTCGGTGAGAGGTATTTGGTAGCAGTAGGCGGTCCCGTAAATAGCCCGGCCCTATGCCATGGAGTGCTTTAAAGATTGTCACCAGCACCTTGAAGTGCACCCGGAAGGCCATAGGTAGCCAGTGCAGTCTGCGCAGGATAGGTGTCACACGGGAGCCACGAGGGGCTCCCTCTATCACCCGTGCAGCCGCATTCTGGACTAACTGAAGCCTCCGGATGCCCCTCAAGGGGAGCCCCATGTAGAGAGCATTGCAGTAATCCAGGCGAGACGTCACGAGGGCGCGAGTGACCGTGCATAAGGCATCCCGGTCTAGAAAGGGGCGCAACTGGTGCACCAGGCGAACCTGGTGGAAAGCTCTCCTGGAGACGGCCGTCAAATGGTCTTCAAAAGACAGCCGTTCATCCAGGAGAACGCCCAGATTGCGCACCCTCTCCATCGGGGCCAGTGACTCGCCCCCAACAGTCAGCCGAGGACTCAGCTGACTGTACCGGGATGCCGGCATCCACAGCCACTCTGTCTTGGAAGGATTGAGCTTGAGCCTGTTTCCAGACCCGTACGGCTTCCAAACAGCGGGACAGCACTTCGATAGCTTCATTGGGGTGGCCCGGTGTGGAAAAGTACAGCTGGGTGTCATCAGCGTACAGCTGGTACCTCACACCAAAGCCACTGATGATCTCACCCAGCGGCTTCATATAGATGTTGAACAGAAGGGGCGAGAGAATCGACCCCTGCGGCACCCCACAAGTGAGGCGCCTCGGGGCCGACCTCTGCCCCCCTGTCAACACCGTCTGCGACCGGTCGGAGAGATAGGAGGAGAACCACCGATAAATGGTGCCTCCCACTCCCAGTCTCTCCAACCGGCGCAGCAGGATACCATGGTCGATGGTATCGAAAGCCGCTGAGAGGTCTAATAGGACCAGGACAGAGGAACAACCCCTATCCCTGGCCCTCCAGAGATCATCCACCAACGCGACCAAAGCCATCTCCGTGCTGTAGCCGGGCCGGAAACCGGACTGGAACGGGTCTAGATAGACAGTTTCATCCAGGTGCAGGGGAAACTGATATGCCACCATACTCTCTACAACCTTCGCCGCGAAACGAAGGTTGGAGACCGGACGATAATTACCTAAGACAGCCGGGTCCAGGGAGGGCTTCTTGAGGAGGGGCCTCACCACCGCCTCTTTCAAGGCGGCCGGAAAGACTCCCTCCAACAAGGAGGCACTCGTAATCGCCTGGAGCCAGCCTCGTGTCACCTCCTGAGTGGCCAGCACCAGCCAGGAGGGGCACGGGTCCAGTAAACACGTGGTGGCATTCAAGCTCCCCAACAACCTGTCCATGTCCTCGGGAGCCACTGGGTCAAATTCATCCCAGAAAATATCACCAAGACCACCCTCAGACGCCTCATCTGAATCGCCGCAATTTTGGTCTAGACCGTCTCGAAGCTGAACGATTTTATCGTATAGATAACCGTTAAACTCCTCAGCACGTCCCTGCAATGGGTCATCCCGCTCCCCCTGGTGAAGGAGGGAACGGGTCACCCGAAACAGGGCGGCTGGGCGGTTATCTGCCGACGCAATGAGGGAGGAGGCGTAGCAACGCCTCGCTTCCCTCAGTGCCACTAGGTAGGTCCTAGTATAGGACCTAACTAGTGTCCGATCAGCCTCTAAACGGCTAGACCTCCAGGAGCTCTCTAGGCGTCTTCTCCGGCGTTTCATCCCCCTCAGCTCCTCGGAGAACCAAGGAGCCGGTTGGGATCTGCGCCGGGTCAGAGGCCGCAGAGGCACGACACGGTCTAAAGCCCCAGCCGCAGCCCGTTGCCAGGCTGCGGCTAGTTCCTCTGCCGTGCCGTGAGCCAGACCCTCAGGAAGTGGCCCAAGCTCCGTCCGGAACCTCTCCGGGTCCATCAGGCGCCTGGGACAGAACCAACGTTGTGGTTCCGTCTCCCTGCGGTGTTGAGTGGCGGTCAGAAAGTCCAGGTGAAGGAGAGAGTGATCTGACCATGACAAAGGTTCTATGACTACATCTCTCAAATCCAGATCCTTCAACCACTGACCAGAGATAAAAATAAGGTCCAGTGTGCCACCCCCGATGTGAGTGGGGCCATCCACTACTTGAGTCAGGTCCAAGGCCGTCATGGAAGCCATGAACTCCCGAGCCACTGTCGATGACGAGCCGGCAGATGGCGAGTTAAAGTCCCCCATGACTAAGAGTCTGGGGGTCTCCACTGCCACCCCGGCAAGCACCTCCAGGAGCTCGGGCAGGGCAGCTGTCACGCAGCAAGGAGCCAGGTACGTGACCAGCAAGCCCATCTGACACGTATGACCCCATCTCACAAAGAGGGATTCACACCCGGCAATCTGAGGTACAGTGGTCTCCCTCGGCTCATGAAAGCCAATATCACAAATGCCATCACTCTGCTAAACAAATAATTCCCTCAACACTGTCAAACTATTTACTAAATTTGCACTATTATTAATCTTCTCATCATTCCCATCACCCATCTCCTTCCACTTATGACTGTAACTTTGTTGCTTGTATCATTACATTTTATACTGATATTGATTGTTTCCTGATTGCTTATTTGTAGCCTATGACTATCATTAAGTGTTGTATCATTAAGTGTTAAATTTGTATCCTATGACTATCATTAAGTGTTATAAGGGTTATACCTTGATGAAGGTATCTTTTCTTTTATGTACACTGAGAGCATATGCACCAAGACAAATTCCTTGTGTGTCCAATCACACTTGGCCAATAAAAATTCTATTCTATTCCATTAGTCTTCTCATCGTTCCCATCACCCATCTCCTTCCATTTATGACCTTATGACTATACTTTTGTTGCTTATATCCTTATGATTTATATTGATATTGATTGTTTCCTGATTGCTTATTTGTACCCTATGACTATCATTAAGTGTTGTACCTTAGAATTCTTGATGATCTTTTCTTTTATGTAAACTGAGAGCATATGCACCAAGACAAATTCCTTGTGTGTCCAATAAAAAATTCTGTTCTATTTTATTCTGTTCTATTCTGTTCTATTATTCTATTCTATTCTATTCTGTTCTGTTCTGTTCTGTTCTGTTCTATTCTATTCATTTTTCTAGTTAATTTTAACTTTTTTAGAACTTTATAATTCCAGAAACTTTACTATTTCTGTAAAGGCAATATCAATCTTGCCCTGCTTAAATTTCCCTACTTATAAAGACTCTGTATATAAAACTCTTGCCTTATTCTTCCTCAGAGTCTTTGGGCTTCAACAAGTCATGTCTCTCCTCTCAGCCCTAGGTATCATATTGCAACCTACAACCAGAATTTACAGTTGCTGGGGAAAGTATCTGATTGTAAAAGTCGCATCATCTAATTGTTATAGGTCTTAACCCTAACCCACAAGCCAGAAGAATGTCATATTGGTTTCGTCCTAGTTGGGTTTTGTTTACAAGTCAGCCAGAGAAAAGCATACCCCAGATACTGAAGAATTAGCAACAGTGGCGCATTGGAAAATCTGCTAGAAATATAATTTGTGTGCAAAGAAGAAGTGGTGAGAACATAAAATAGAGAAAATAATAGAAAATGAAGAAGCTAAAATGCTCTGGGTCTTAGAATTCAGATAACACTGGAAAGTGGATGTGGCAGTACCAGGAGACAGCAGAACAAGAGAGAAAGAACTGGAGAAGATAACATAACTCCCTGCAAATAGAAATAGAACGACTGTGGCAAAAGAAAGCAAAAGTAGTGCCAATAGTAATAGGTGCCTTGCATGCAATTCTGAAACAACTGGAACAACTGGAGCACTTGAACACCATTGGCATTGACAAATTCACTGCCAGTAAATTGCAAAAGGCAGCTTTACTCAGAACAGCTTACATCCTGTGATGATATCTCTAATACCATCAAACATCCACATCTGCCTATCTTAGGTCCTTGGGAAGGACTCGATGGATAGACAAAAATGCCAAATCCAGTCTGAATATCTGGCTGACTGTGAAATGTCAGCATGAGCATTGACAAATTCACCATCAGTCAATTTGCAAAAGACAGCTTTACCTGGAACAGCTTACATCCTGCAACAATACTTCTAACGTTAACATCAACATCTTCCTATTCTAGGAAGGACTGGATAGGTGGGGAAAAAAATGTTAAATCCAATCTGAACCATAATTTATTAAATTATGACTGAACCATAACTTATTAAATTTGTACGCTGTTGTGTCATGGTGTTTCCCTGCCTCCTATTAATATTTTGAGGTCAATAGGAGTGAAGATGAGGACATGGCCAATTCAAAGCATTGTTAAAGACTGAGAAGGGAAAACGGTTCTATGTCGAAAGGCCCATGTAATAAGAAAAATATGCTTTTTAAAATGTTATAAACACAGTCCAGACTGAATTTTGCCCATAAGGTTTCTGTCTTTCCCCTTCAACTAAACCACCTTCTCTGATTATAATTCAAAATCAAAACATCTGATTATCAAAGGATTAAGAAGAAATCGCTTTAACCTGTATTGGCCAAACTATACAGCATTATTGGTGTCAGGCATACTTTTACAACCTACTCACTGCTGCATATTTTGTTTTCACTGTTAACTCTTGCACCCATCTTTTGTTATTAGAGGGGGACCAGTATCTCTGTGTACGATAGCTCCTTCTTATAAGCCGTTACTGCCATTTGATAGTGCCTGCAGGAAGATTCAATTAAAGCTAATGAAATCTGGGTCAAAATCTCTCTCTTCCAAGTTCATTTTTATTTTTGCATTTGATTATTCTCTTCTTATCTATTATGAATGTCCTTGTTAAACCCTCTCAGAGAGAAAAAATGCTCTCAGGGAAATCCTTTTCTGCAAGTATTGTATTATTTTCTTAAGTCTCTCTGTTTTGAGTCTCAATCAATGTCACTTGCTACCCAAGTCTGCATAAGGGCAGATGTGCTATTCAGCAGGTTCTGACAGGTTCTGGAGAACCGGTAATGGAAATTTTGAGTAGTTCGGAGAATGAGCAAATACTACCTCTGGCTGGCCCAAGAGTGGGGTGGGAATGGAGATTTTGCAATATCCTTCCCCCAGGTGTGGGGTGGGAATGGAGATTTTGCAGTATCCTTCCCCTACCACACCACGCCACGCCCACAGAACCAGTGGTACAAAAAATTGAATTCAATCACTGATCAGAGAGCAGGACAAGCTTGTTAACCTAGAAGTCCAACCTAGAAGTAAGAAGATATTTTCTGACAGTGAGAACAATTAATTAATTTATTGTATTTATTTATTTATTTATTTATTTTGTCATAACAATATATGTAGGTATCATACAAAAAGATTATATAATATATAAACACATATATGGGTAAATATAAGGAGGTATAAGCATATATGTATATAGGAAGAAGAAAAGAAAAACAATAGGACAGGAACGGTAGGCACGTTTGTGCGCTTATGCACGCCCCTTATGGTCCTCTTAGGAATGGGGTGAGGTCAATAGTAGACAGTTTTTGGTTGAAGATTTTAGGATTATGGGAAGAGACCACAGAGTCAGGTAAAGTATTCCAAGCACTGATGATTCTGTTACAGAAGTCATATTTTCTGCAATCTAGATTAAAGCGGTTGACATTAAGTTTAAATCTATTGGTTGCTCTAGTATTATTGCAATTGAAGCTGAAGTAGTCTTTAACAGGAAGGACATTACAATAGATGATTCTGTGAGTTAAACTTAGGTCTTGTCGTAGGCGACGGAGTTCCAAGTTTTCTAAGCCTAGGATTTCAAGTCTGGTGGGATAAGGTATTTTGTTGTTTTCAGAGGAGTGGAGAACTCTTCTTGTAAAATATTTCTGGACACGTTCAATTGTATTGATGTCAGAGATGTGGTGAGGGTTCCAAACAGGCGAGCTGTATTCTAGAATTGGTCTGGCAAATGTTTTGTATTAATCAATAGAATAGCTTGCTTCCTAGAGTTGTGGGCACTCCATTTGTGGAAGTTTTAGGAATAGACTAGGCAACCATTTGTCTGGGAAGGTATAACATCTCCTGCCTTGAGCAGGGCCTTGGATTAGAAGACCTCCGAGATCCCTTCCAGTTCTATGTTTCCATGAGTAATGCAAAAGATGAAGATATATGGGAAAGGCAAGAAGATATCTCTTTTTTTTTTCCAGTGTGCTTTGACATGTTAATGACAATCTTCAGATTTACCTTCCTCTCCAGGGAAGCTAGTTTTAATCAGCACAGCAAATATCCTTCCCCCAAAAGTGGGGAGGGAATGGGGATTTTGCAGTATCCTGCCCCTGCCACGCCCACCAAGACACACCACGCCCACCAAGACACATCCACAGAACCGGTAGTAAAAAAAAAAGTGATTTCCACCACTGCATAAAGGGACTCAAAAGGCCAAGAGTTACATGGATCTCCATATTGCAGGAACAGTAAGCCCTCCAAGTCTTAGCACACACATCTTTTCGTCTTGTGTCAAATCAATTTTGTGAGAAAGTGTGCATGTAGTATATGAACACAGGGATATGTCTGTTTTGTTTTTTTCATTTTGATAAATCTTTTAACTAAACTCCTTTAACAACAAAAATTCATATTACTATTTCTGCTAATTTTGTTCTGCAGTTTTCTAAACACAAACACTTCATTGACCATTTTGACTAAAGCACAGGTTTTATAAACAATATTTCCCCCAATTTGTCTATGTTATTTTCAAGAATTTTGTATTGATTTTCCTACAGATTATTTATACAGATTTAAATTTGGTGGTGGTAATGGGGGGAGTCCATTGCATTTGGATCTGCACATTTACACATTTCAGATGATTATACTATTTTTGTAAAAAGTTTTTTATTTTTTTTAACACACACACACAAATATACAATACATTTTTTTCTGAACAGAATTTTGGCCAGGTTTCAGATTTATACAACTTTTAGTTCTCTTCCAACACATTTTGTATGTTTGTATTAATATATGTTTTCCTTTTCTCTTTCCTTTTTGTTTTCTTTCCTTTATTTATGTTGTATATCTAATCTTACCTTTCGCCCTGAATTCTAATCATTTATCAACTTCTTTCTTTTTCCCCTCCCCCTTTCTCATTACTCCCTCTAAATCAGGGTCTCCAACCTTGGTCCCTTTAAGACTTGTGGACTTCAACTCCCAGAGTCCCCCTGGGAGTTGAAGTCCACAAGTCTTAAAGGGACCAAGGTTGGAAACCCCTGCTCTAAATTAAACCCTTTATTTCCAAATCAATCGTTATCAAAATTGATATTTGTAAAATTTTATATATAATATTTATCAAACATTAAAATCATTCATATATTTGCAATTTGAAACAATTCATATAATATTCAGCTGTTTATAAATTTATAACTCTTTATAATAAACCATAATCAAAAAAGAAAAAAAACTTAGTTAATCTTCATAACATAATATCATTTCTAATGCTTTAAGTGAATTCCATAATTACAATTAAAGACTCCTTATATTTTCAAATTCCATTATTAATATTTAAACCATTCAATACATTGTCAGCTATTTTTTTATTTTTTTATTTTTTTATTTTCTTCTTTTCTCTCTTTCTCCTTTTTTTCTTCTTTCTCTTAAAATCCTTTACTCTCTTTATGATTATACTATTTTTTAAGTTATTTGTAGGTATGACATTAGATACATTTCTATTAAAAAATAAAAGTAATGAATTTTGCCTTATTACTAATTTATAGTGAATTGTTGGCAGTCATCGCATGTATTTCAAGAACTTCCTGAGCAAGCCATATTTTCAAAAGGATCCAAACACCAGAAGTATTGAAGCTGGGGAAAAAGGCTCTCGGTATGTTTACAAGCTGAAGTGGAATTAGGACAGGGTAGGCAACTATGCTAACTTTATGACTTCAGCCTTCATAATTCCTGAGCCAGCATGGTTCTGAATTAGAAGTTCCTTTGAATTTCCTCATTTCAGAGCTTGAAATTGTGACTGAAAAATATATAAAAATTAATACAAGTTATGCAACCCTTGTGAGATATATTTCTGATAGCTTGTTTCAGTCATCACCACTTACATCTTAGACTAATCATAATCCTATATAAGGTATTGTAGCATTACAGCATACTTGCTGTAGAATGTAGACAGTGATGGCTTGGTTTGCTTGGAGATTTAGATGACATAGAAAGTTACTGGACAGCCAGTTTGATGTAATGGTGAAGGCATCAGTCTAGAAACTGGAAGACCATAAGTTGTAGTCATGCTTAAGGCACAAAGGCAGTTAGATAAACTTGGTCATTGTCTCTCAAATCTAGGAAGGAAGCAATGACAAATGACTTCTGAAATCTTTCCCAGAAAATTTGCTCAGGGAGTTGGCTGCAATCAACAAAGAAAGAAAGAGAAGGAAGGAAGGAAGGAAGGAAGGAAGAAGGAAGGAAGGAAGGAAGGAAGGAAAGAAAGAAAGAAAAAGAAAGAAAGAAAGAGAAAAGAAATAAAAAAAGAAAGGAGAAAGAAAAAGAAAGAGAGAGAGAGAGAAAGACGAAGGGACAAAGGGAGAGAGAAAGAAAGAGAAAGAAAAAGAAAAAGAAAGAAAGAATGAGAAAGGGAGAAAAAGAAAAAAGAGAAAGAGAGAGAGAAAGAGACAGAGACAGAAAGAAAGAAAGAAAGAGAAAGAAAGAAAAGGAAATTATAATATAAACAATGTAAATGATATAACAATAATTTAAATATTACAATATAATATTTACTGATATTTTATATTTCCAAAGAACGTATTTTTTAATCCTTTTAGGACTATAGGAATGTTTGCTTTCCAGCAATAATGAGTAGCAGCTGGCATCACAAAGGAAAATCAATTTTTCCCTTTAGATAATAGGGTAAGAGTTCATCAAGACTGTGTGCAATATTGTGTGATTTACACATTCTAGTCAAACCATAGCTGTCTTGATATTTGACTCTCAAATCTAGATAGTTTAAATACTCAACACTTTCACTTTCCTATCACAGTCTGGTTTTTTCCTTCTCTGTCATTACAGATACATTCTCAAAAAACATCATCCGTATGTCACGTGCATTTGAAAAATGATGCTCACATGCTAAGCCCAAGTCTTGATGTAGTCTAGAGACATTTTTCCTTGTTTAAATTAGCTCTTAGCAACTTTTTTTGAATGTTTAATTATGGTACTTGCAATTGTATTTATACTGCAGTTGTAATTTCTTTCTCTGTGTGACACCTAGGGTCTTTGAAGTACAAGAATTAAACCATTAAAGATACAAAGAACAATGTGAGAAAAACTAAGCACATATAAACAGAATTAATTGTTTATGTACTGAAATGAATGAGCCTGAAAATGATGAATGAGGCTGGATTATGCCCATTAAAAACATTCAAAATTCATTCAAAGCATATAATGAGATTTTTTAGAAAAATAATTTGTGACAACTACATCTCTAGCATTGGGGTAACCAATGTTGCCTTTATTGGTCTTGTTCAAGCATTTAATCAGATGTATGGAGCTCATATGTTCTCTTCATTTCTGTATGTATGTAATCTGTGCCCCATGCTGAGCACTTATATGTTTATGCAAATAGAAATAGAAATAATTAATTTAGAATTGAACACATGTATATACATCCCATTAAAAGTTTAAAAGGTCTTCATGCAAAAATTAAGTTTATGCTAGTTGCAAGATTTATAATTCTCAAACATTGAAAATTAAAGTAAATCTTCCTTTGCATCAATAATATTGTGGGAAATAGTGCTGATAAAGAGTCTTTGAAGATCTGCATCAGTTAAAGATTGCTCTACTAAAATTTTGTTTCAACTATTAATCCATAATAACATTAGGTTTCCTAACATTTTACACTTCCTCTATGCAAAGTTCTTCTTGGAATGGACATGTTTACATTTCCCGTTAAGATGATTTCTGTATTTCTATATAAACCTCAAAAGAGTTTTATTGCTTTTTTGTTCTTTGTTTTCTTCCTATTTCATTTTTATCTGTTTCCATATACAAGCAATAACATATATAGGATATTGCATTTGATGTACTCTTGGATAACAAATTGATAGGTAGCAAGTGCTGGCTTTCTCATTCTTCCTGGGGACGAATAACTGGATAAAGAATTTAAGAATGTGTTATTTGTGCTTTAATTTTCCATATTGAAAGATTTGGGTTTCCAACACCAAGCCATCCTTATGTTGAAGTTAACAGGTAATTAACTTCAACATAAGGATGGCTTGGTGTTGGAAACCGAAATCTTAAGTTAACAGGCCCTGTATTTGTACAAACCACAGTAACAAAGCATAGCAAAACATTAATGCATCTTCCCATGAAGATTTCCTTTTTCCTTTCCTTTCCTTTCCTTTCCTTTCCTTTCCTTTCCTTTCCTTTCCTTTCCTTTCCTTTCCTTTCCCCTCCCCTCCCCTCTCCTCTCCTACCCTCTCCTACCTTACCTTACCTTACCCTACCCTACCCTACCCTACCTATCGTTCCTTCTTTCCTCCCACTGCATCTTCCATTCAAACTATTGTCCTTTTTTAAAATTTGAATTTATATCCCGCCCTTCTCCGAAGACTCAGGGCAGCTTACACTGTGTTAAGCAATAGTCTTCATCCATTTGTATATTTATATACAAAGTCAACTTATTGCCCCAACAATCTGGGTCCTCATTTTACCTACCTTATAAAGGATGGAAGGCTGAGTCAACCTTGGGCCTGGTGGGACTTGAACTTGCAGTAATTGCAAGCAGCTGTGTTCAAATGTTTGGGCAAAGTTGATCAATTTCATAAAGCAAATGATACCAACAAATAACCGGAAAGCATTATTTGTATGGATATATAAATATTGCTATCAGCAATATCTCAATGATTTCCCACTGTTTGACCATAGCTGTGACTCCTAAATGAATCTTACTTAAATGGAATCACTCCAGATATACTGATTGATGTAATTACATTTGCAATATATATATACTCAAGAGCTGATAAGACAACTGGATGTGAGAATTTCTCTAAAGATCATTGGGGTATAAGCATACTATGATTAGAGATGTATAAAATTACAGAATTTGGTATGAGAGGAAGCACTGACTTCAGAATATCACTGAGTTGCTGGAATCCTTGTTGTTTAGAAAATGTCCATTTGGGAAACTAAATGGGTGTGTTCGGCTTCTCATTTTTTTACTAATAATGGCCATCTCTGCCATGCAGCAGAATGAAAGGAGCTGCTTCAGGTGAGCCCATGAAAAGAAAGGAAAGACAAAGGAAATAATTTGCATCTGAATGGTGCAACAAGAGTCTTCCTGCTGTTAAACCAAAGGAGGCTGCCGGTCAGAGCAGCCTATGAATGTGTTTGGTAGAGCTCAGCTGTGCCATGCATTATGTGGGTTGGAAGGAAATCTATCTGAAAGTTGGCAATTACAATTGAACTAGACAGGGTGGGGGGAGATCCTAGCAGCACTGTATTTATTTTACAATGGGCACATTGTTTTTCAACACTGGAATCCTTCTTTTTGCAAAGGATCAATGGCTTGGTGCTCCCCAATTGATACGTATTGGTTTGCAAGGCATTGCCTTGCCTATGTATCCATCCCAGGGCCCTTTGTGCAATTTGGCATTCTGAATGGGCACACAATAATTCAAGTCTCTTTATCTTTCAGCTAGTGGCAGGGGTGATAGGCAAATTATCCTATTTTACCACAGGGATCTATATAGTGGAAGACATTCACATCCCTTACAACACTGTAATTAGATGATTTTATTGTTCTATTGTTTTGGTGGCTTTTTTTTTTTTTAGAAGTAAAGTCATTTAGTGCCTCTATGAGGACCAGTCTCCATGGCAAACTGGCAGCGCCTTCGGAATGGAAACAACTTGACCAGCTTTGAAAACATTAAAGATTACCTTCATTATCAAGAGATGCAAAACCTGTTTCCTCTCTGCCCACCAACCCCCCCCCTTTGGTTTTCTTCTCCATGGCCCTAAATTGATCTTTTTTCTACGTTTCTTTTTTAAACTGCTCTCATTAAAAAAAAAAAAAGACTGCCCCTTTTTTAGAAGGGGCAAAGCATCGGTAACCCCGATGGCTGAGCAATTTTGAACTTTCTGCGGATTTCTGAGAGGAAAATGCAAGTGGCTTCTTCTTGTTGTCTTTTTCTTGAAGAATAATCTTTCCAGTTACAATCGGGCTTCCCAGCTTCCCATGTTTCAGAAAAACCTTAAGGGAAGACAGCATAAGAAGTATGCATTTGTGTAGGAGGAGTGGCAGAACCTGGGGTTCAGTGGTGGGTTTCAAATTTTTTTACTACCGGTTCTGTAGGTGTGGCTTGGTGGGTGTGGCAGGGGAATGATACTGTAAACTCTCCATTCTCTCCCAATCAGCTGGGACTTGGGAGGCGGAGAATAGATGGGGGCGGGGCCAGTCAGAATTTTTACTACCAGTTCTCTGAACTACTCAAAATTTCCGCTACTGGTTCTCCAGAACTGGTCAGAACCTGCTGAAACCCACCTTGAACTCATTCACTTCCTTTCTATGGGGCCAATACCAGTCAATGTTGACTGGGAGTGAGAGATCCCACCCTTGGCCCCTACTATGTAGGGTGTCATAGAGTTTGGTGTCTATGGAGATTCGCAGTCATCCAGGTCATGGTTGCCCCAAAGGTGCTTTTTTTAAGAGGCAACTCAACTTTCTGGTTTTTCTTTGAAGACTTTTTGCTTCTCATCCAAGAAGCTTCTTCAGCTCTGACTGGATAGTGAGGAATGGAAGGATTTATACTCCTTGCAGTTTAGCTGGTCATCAGAATTCTTTTAGTGGGTCATTAAGATCACAACATCATCTATCTATATAGTAATTGTGTTTGGCTTGTCTTAGTTAATATTTGCTTACTAGTTTTCTGTTGCTATTGCTTACTAGTTTTCTGTTGCTATTCTTGTTAAGCTGTGAACTAATTCTATTGGATGGAATTGTATAATTAATGGGTTTTCTGATTTGTAAAGGTGAGTAATAATATAACACTGTGCTATTCATGTACATATGATTTACCCATGTGAGTAATCATCCATGTTAAATAAAATGAATAAAATGGCTCTTAAATAATTTATTCACTTCTCTTGACTTTTAATAATCATTAGTAGAAAACACACTGACAATTTAAAATGTTTTTCCGTCTCATATAATATATTCAGTTTTTACTTAATTTCTCCTCCTTCCTTCTCTATTGCCAAAATTCTATATCGCGTTTGTAAAGCACAAGAATGTGTTTTCAGGATCAGTCAATCTTTATAATATGTTTTCCCTATTATCAACATTATAAAGGCATGAGGGATCTAACCATAACCATTAACCTGATTTAGTCAAATTGCAATTAATTTGCTCTTGACTTGCTTCCTGTACAAATGAATTCATCAATCATATTAATGTGTTTGTAGCGATTTGAGATTACAGGCAATTCTCTTCTATGATGTGAATATTCGCTAATGCAATTATGGTAAAAATATGTGCCTATAAAGAAATAAGAGGTTATGTTATTTTGCAACATCACAGTGTGTTATGAAATTTATACCCCGAACTGATAATATTATAAAATTTGGTCACTAATTCATATGATTTAAAAAAAAGATAAACTTTGCCAACACAGGGTCTTCTAGAAATGTCTGGACTGAAATTTGTAAAATTCTCCAGTAAGGATTTCCATGGGCTTCTTTAGTTCTGTGTGGTCTTCACATCTCTATAAAGGTGTTTTCATAGCAGATTGATTCTTGTGTTTCAGAGCTCAACCAAAGCTGATGCTTTCAGGGAGACCTACCATAGAGGAATTTAGTTCTGGTCTTGAAAGGAAAAGGGAATGGGACAACTTGCCACAGCCAACTTGCTGTGGCCAACTCACCATGACCAACTTGCATGGCCAACTCACCGCAGGACAGCTTGCTAGGGCAGGGATCTCCAACCCTGGTCCCTTTAAGACTTGTGGACTTCAACTCCCAGCTTTGCTGGCTGAGGGACTCTGGGAGTTTAAGTCCACAAGTCTTAAAGGGACCAAGGTTGAAGACCCCTGCGCTTTCAGGGAGACCTGGCTCCTCCCCCCTTCCTTCATGCCACCAGCTTCCTTACTTGGGACCCTTATGTCTGTTTGCAGGTGAGAATGAACTCAAATGCTTGTGAGGCAAGTACCTACCTGGAGGTCAGATGAAGAACTATCCACCTGCTATTGTCCATAACTGGCTTGTTGATTTCTCCCATTTATCCAGTCATTGCAGAACCAGCCTACTGCAACCTTCCACATACACCATGCTTTTATTGGGGGCATGTCTAATCTTAAATTTTCCCTTTGATCCTCTCAATACACATTCACTCAGAACCTAATCAGGAGAAAGGCAGTGTGTCAGAGCTTTAAGAGAAGTTGCAGGTGAAAGCAGAAGTAAATGGAAAGGAGGATCAGTGTAGCTGGGCTGAAATAGCATTAGCACTTAGACTTATATACTGCTTCATATTGCTTTACAGCCCTCTCTAAGCAGTTTACAGAGTCAGCATATTGCCCCCAACAATCCGAGTTCTCATTTTACTGACCTTCCTTACTGGAAGGATAGAAGGCTGAGTCAACCTTGAGCCATTCAGAATCAAACTCCTGGAGTGAGCAGTATTGCATTCTAACCACTGCACCATCACGGCTCTTGGAATGGAATCTTGGAATGTTCTTCTAAAAATTCTAACTGTGGCAATATTGACCTATCATGAAGCTTTTTTAAAACAACAACTACCAAAAAACACAGTGCTTATTATCAGCTTTGAGTCATGTCAGGGTTTGTCTACCCAGCCATCTCTTTGTTACTGTGTTTCTCAATCAACCTCAGCAACTTTAAGATGGGTGGGCTTCAATTCCCTGAATTCTCTAGCTAGCATGGAGTAATTTCAATTCATTCAAATCCTTAAAAAATACTGGAAAGAAAATCTATTCAAGAAAAGGCAAACAACATGTTCATGACAGTTTGGGTGATCCTATTTCGTGGCTGTACTGATTGGGGAATTACTTTAGTGTTGCTGCTTGGCTACTATTTTATGCTAGTTATAATTTTGCTTATTGTTTTTATTCTGTTTTTGTTACCAATCAAGAGTCATGTACTTGAGTTGGACAGCCATATAAATTAGAGAGAGAGAGAGGGAGGGAGGGAGGGAGGGAGGGAGGGAGGGAGAGGGAGAGAAGAAGAAAAAGAAGAGGAGGAGGAGGAGGAGGAGGAGGAGGAGGAGGAGGAGGAGGAGGACGGGAGGGAGATGCTCACATTGCTTTTTAAAAACAAATCTTCCTTTTTTATATACTTTACTGAATTTACAGTGAAGCAAGTCACATTTCTATTCATCAACAAATTTGCCGTGCTGCTCATAGCTAAAAAAAACACAGCCCATTAAAAATAGGAAAATGGCTTATAGTGAACCAAAAACTATTAGAATCTCATAAAGTATCCAAATAATGAGAAAGCATTTCTGTACATTTTGCTGGAACAGAATAATTAAGGTCACAGTTATACAAACTCTGACTCCAGTAGTTTAACATGACATCAAAGTCTTCAATAATTGTTCAATAATATTGAAGTCTGAGCTACCTGAATAATTAAATTATGTTACCGCAGGACCTTGTTTAGTGATCCACTTTTAGACTAGTGAATGCATGAGTAGCTTATCCATTTCTGAAACAGTGGGATTAGAGGCTTTCCTTTTCTACCTTTACTGTCATATTATAATTTCATAATAACTATTGATGTGAAAGCTGTCTGGGATATGAGAACACAGAAACACATGTTGTATGTGATTAAAACAAAGCTGTATAGGTACCTCCATCTGCTTGGGTTTTGTTCATTCAAAAGTTTGGATAAAGTAAATACGTAAATTATTAATAGGAATCAAGGAGTCTTATATGCTTTCAACAGGATATTTCGTATGTTTCTCTGGCCTAGCGTATACACACACAAAGGTTTTGTGTTGAAGTTAATTACCATTAAGTTGTCTGTTTGTCATAATTCTGAGATCCACTATCATTGATTTACATCTTAAGACATAATCTTGATAAACTAATTAAGAAAACAGAAAAAAACTCCTCTAGAATTATTTTTTGGCAGACGTATCTTTAAAGTCCCAAAGAGAACAGTACCTTTACACATGAGCTTCTATTTTTTCACTGAAAAGTGTAAGCATAGTCACTAGCATTCTGGAGATGTGAAATATGGTTTGTTTGTTTGTTTTTATTTGGTTCATAGCTATTTCCCCAGAATTGGCCTTAATGGAAACCAAATGTAATACTCTCTCTTTTGAGTATACTGAAATGTCTCTTAAGTGACAAATAATAGGAATTTTTAATCTTCCTCTCTAACTCTAATAGTGCTGTAACAAACAGAATAATATAACAATCATTTGTCATTATCAGCATAGGTGAGTCGCTCACAGTTTGCATAAGCTTTCTATTTTGTAACAGACCTAATAATTAAAAGGAATTTGGAAAAGTTTGGACCAAATATAATTCCTGCCTGAATTGCATACACCCACACCCAAATGCTACTTGTAATGTGTAGCAGAAAAAGACAATCAGAGATTGTCTTCTTGGTGGGCTGGGACAGGCAGAGGACAACATGCATTCCTACCATGAAAAATAATTGGTTGGTGGCCTCTACCATAGATGAATTTAGTTCTGGTCTTGAAAGGAAAGGGGAATGGGACAACTTGCCACAGCCAACTTGCTGTGGCCAACTCACCATGACCAACTTGCATGGCCAACTCACCACAGGACAGCTTGCTAGGGCAGGGGTGTCCAACCCTGGTTGCTTTAAGACTTGTGGACTTCAACTCCCAGAGTCCCTCAGCCAGCAAAGCTGGCTGAGGAACTCTGGGAGTTGAAGTCCACAAGTCTTAAAGGGACGAAGATTGAAGACCCCTGCGCTAGGGGACAATTTAACTATTTTATTTAATTCTTTAAAATAAATAAACATTATTTTAATTTTTGCTATTCACATTTCATTCTGTCCCTCTTTTTGCATCCTTTCTTTAATGATTCTCTTCCAGCATTTTTTTGGTATTAGTGTAACTCTTGTCCCTCAGGGAGTTGTCCTGTGGCGAGATGGCCATGGTAAGTTGTCCTCCAGTGAGTTAGCCATGATGAGTTGGCCGTGGCAAGTTGGCCATGATGAGTTGGCCGTGGCAGGTTGGCCATGATGAGTTGGCCATGATGAGTTGGCCGTGGCAAGTTGGCCATGGCAAATTGGCCATGGTGAGTTGGCCGTGGCAAA
Source organism: Ahaetulla prasina (assembly GCF_028640845.1). Lineage (NCBI taxonomy): Eukaryota > Metazoa > Chordata > Lepidosauria > Squamata > Colubridae > Ahaetulla > Ahaetulla prasina. The sequence goes on from NC_080539.1 coordinate 275,949,373, forward strand.
TTGTCATAAAACCAAAGGAAGGGGAGAGGGGAGAAAATGATTACTCAGCCGTGGGAATGTAGAGAGTGTGAGAAAGAGACTCAGAACAGCCCTACCTAGACCTTGTTGTCCTTAAGAAGTGGTAGTGAAGGTTTGGGACAAGTTTTCAAGATTTTATAAACTATAGCCTACAACAACAAAGTAGCATTTCTTTGCTGTGCCTGTTTCTTGATTTGGCATGCCCTGAAGATCTGACAGGTACTCATGCATAGGCAGGCTGGTTCTTCAAATCATCTTAAAGTGGACTTTGTGACTTAGACTCTCAAACCCTCTGGTGAAAACAAGAAGGCTTAGGGGAAAAAAGGAGAAAGAGAATGTGTGCAGATGATTATAAGAATCTTCTGAACATAAACAAAAGGGAAAGAGAACAGAAAGAGCGGTAGGTTGCTTAATTCTGTGCTGACCAGTTGAGAGACATTTTTATATGATCCTAAGAATTTAGCAAATAAAAGAAAAAAAAACCTCTCACCTCATGATTTGGGGAAGATATTAAGAACTTGTCAAACAGAAAATCTGATCTTCCTTTTCCTTCTTGTGGGCAAGGGAATAATGAGATTATTTAGCATAATGAGCATTAGAAGTTTGATATGTTCATTGTAATTCTAAACTTTGAACACTAGAATTACAGATGATTCCAATTCCCCAGACTATTTATTTCACATTTAAAAAAAAACCCTCCCATTTTTCAAGTTGAAAAAATAACTAGGAAAAGTATGTAAATTGGGCATCGACGTATATACTGTATAATCTATCCTTTGCCTTAAACAAGAAGGTACAAATCAGCATAAATCTGGCTTGTTAATTATTTTTGTGGCTGTGCCCTTAAGCAATGTCTGAAATTTTACAAGTGTTAACAGATGAGGAGAAGTATTAATAGTGTTACAGAATAGCCTACAGAAGCTGTAAACACTGTCTGGGATAGGTCTTGCCTGAGTTTTATAGAGGCTTCTGTACCCTTAAGAAGTCACTATGGGCACCATCATTTCTAGAAAAGCCTTTCATTGTGTGAATGATGTTGAGCTGTGGAATATACTAAAAAAAAAAGGAAATTAAAGAACATTTCATCATCCTCATGAAAAACTTATATACAGATCTGGAAACCACAGTACAGACAGAATATGGAGAAAAAATTTATCCAGGTTGGTACAGAAGAACAATAAGGTTGTATACTCCCTGTTTATATATTCAACCTATATGCTGAATATTTATTAAGGGAAGGTAGAATGGAAGACGATGAGCATGATTTTAAAACTGAAGGAAGAAACAGTAACTTGTGCTATCCTGATGATTCTACTCTAATAGCTGAAAATGCAAAAGATTTGCAATGTCTAGTAATTAAAATCAAGGTGCACAGTGAAAAAATGAGACTAAAATTAACACTAATAAAGACTAAACCAATGATAACAGGTGCAACAACCTGTTTTATGATTAATAATGGAGATATTGAAGTGGTAGATAGCTTCTGCCTTGTAGAATGAACTGTCAACAGTAAAGGAACTGTGGACAAGAAACATAATGCAGATTAGCGCTCAGTAGGCCAGGCATGAAGACCTAAGGAAAAGATATTCAAATGATGTGAAATATCTATACCTGTGCAAGCGATGGCATTCCCTGTGACACACTATCAGCCCTCTATTGAACATCAAAGAAGCTGAGTAGAAAAGGAATGATGCCTTTGAACTTTTATATTGAAAGAGACTGCTGAGAGTACTTTGGACATCCAAGAAAACCAACTGATGAATCATTGAATTTAAAATTCTCACTCAAAATAGATATAGTCAGGTTCAATTATCCTACTTTGGAGCAGGGGTCCCCAACCTTTTGGACCTCAGGACCACTAAATTCATAATTTTAAATCCCGCGGACCACTAATATGATCTGCCTAATGACTGGCAGGGTGGGCATGGCTAGGTGGTCATGTGACTGAGTGGGTGTGGCCAACTTGATGTCACTCATGTTGAGGGGCACCTCGCCAGCCTCTACTCACTCCTGCCCTCCCAGTCTCCCCACCCAGCTCCTTAGGGCCCCAACAGGAAGCAGTTGTTGGAGCTAAGCAGCCACCATGAGAAAGAGTTGGCAAAACAGCTGGATCAGTTCAAATTGGATCTGGCCAAGAAGGAGGCTCAGTAGAAGCACCTCACTGAGGACAAGGAGCAGAGGGAAGACCTGCGGGAGGGCAAGGCCAGGTACCGGTGCCTGGAGGCTCAGTGGGCTCAGATGGTCAGCCAGTTCCAGGCCATGATGGAGTCCTACTGAAACGAGGCCCTCTGGCTCTTCACCACCAGCGGCGCTTCCCTCCAGCCTTCACCCAAAGCCCTGCACCCTGAAGCAGACCCCAAGTTGGAATTTCTGCCTTTCTCCAACCCACACAAAAAGACCCCAAAGGGGGAGACTCTCTACAGCAACACAAAAGTTCATTGCACATATCTGGCCCAGGATCCCTAATTTAGTGCAATATAAAAAATGCAAATAATTTTTCTGCAGACCACCAAAAACTTTTTGCGGACCACCAGTTGGTGACCACTTCTTTGGAGGACTTCCAGTTGATGTCACGGCACTATCGGATGCGAGGAGCGGGGTTCCATGAACTCACACTGAATCCCTTCATTGGAAGGCCTCATAAGGGGCTAAAGTCACCCTTTAGGGGTGACGAAGAGTGAAGGAGTGCCCTGCAGGTATCCTGCTTAACCCAGGGCTAATTCCCTTTAATCCGATGATGAAGAGGAGAGGCAGCCATTATGGCTGCCGTGAAGCTGGGGCAGCCGAAGAAACAAAGAACATGCTGGAGGGGTGTGGCTGAACAGTGGCTGAAACTGGGTGAAGTGATCCTTTTTTTTTTTTTTTTACCTAAAACCTACCCTAAAGAAAATAAATTCTGGAAAGGAGACTCTTTGAAAAGTTTGTTTAAGCGGCAAACAATTAAAGAGAGAAAAATCACAGACCTGAAAGAAAAAATTCTAAGATGAGAGCGCAAAACTTTTAAAAATACAGAAAGATTGGATTTTTAATTTTTATTGGCAATAGGGCATTTTAAAATACTGGAATTACTTGTCTGAATTTTGATTATTTGTTTGAAAAAATACCAACGGAACCTGTCAAATTTTGTGCAATGTTGAAAGTTAAGCTGAAGGCGTCACCTTCTGGTGAATGGAATAGACATTATACTCCTATAACTCTGGGAAAAATTATCCTACTTTGGACACATTATGCAAACATGTAATTCCCTGGAAAAGGCTCTAACGTTGGGAAAGATGGAAGGAAGGGGAGGAGGATGACCAGCAGCAAGGTGGATGGAGTCAATTACAGTAACAATGAATGCAACATTGGAAGATCTAAAGGACCAGATTGAGGACAGATCATCATGGAAAAAATCTATATGGTCACCAGGAACTGAAAACACCTTGATGCCACATAATTAACACCTCTTTAATTTCATATCCTATGGATCTCAGGGCATCCTCAGAACAAGAAGGTGAAAAGAATAATAAAAGAAGAAATTGTGATGCCACATTGGAAATCCCATCCTTTGGAGCTTTTATCATAACAATAAAAAGGGTAGAGCTTGAGGCTTGATGCAGTGATGCTGTTTTGGTCATTTTACAAGAACAAATGTAAGAAACTCCTTTGGATACTCATGTTAGTGACTATTAAAGATTAGACTGTGTGTAATTGTCTCTAGTCTAGTATATATCTGTAGGCTTGTTAGCCACAATAAATTGGGTTAAAACCAGTGGTGGGTTGCTACCGGTTTGCCCTGTCTGGGCGAACCAGTAGTAGTGGCAGTGGGAGACTTCGCCCATCCGTCTGGATGTCATCAAATATGCTTTGCACATGCGAGCGAGCGAACCGGTAGCAAAGGTAAGTGAACGCCCCCCCCCCCCCCGTGTTAAAACCTTATTTTTAATTATCTTCTAACATCTGAAAAAGACATTTTTTTTGCTCTGCTACTTAAAATTGTAGCTTCTTTTACTTTTTAACCTTGTTATAACCCATTTTATTTTTCCTGTCAAGTTGACCTATCACTACATTTATAACTCATTATTTCCAATAGCTAAAATATTATTTAAGTGATACAATCTTGAAAACTCACTTGGAAGTTACTTTAGAACAATAGATTAAAAATGAAATATAATTTACCATAACCATCTCAAAACTAACTGAATAAATGTTTTTGTTAGACCGTAAACCATTAAGATCTTTTGAGATTATTGTAATCATGACTCATTCTGCAAAGGCATGTACATTCTGCAAAGGCATGTACATGTTTTAGAAATTAAGAATATTAAATACCAAGGCCATCCACAGCATTATTGTAATTCCCCGTTACCTCATAGCCAAGATGTCCTCAAGATGTGGTCCCAAAAATCAAGATGATGTAATCAAATGTCTGTTGTTTTTCATGCATGTTAAGGTCATTTTGACTTGTTTTTTAACCATGCCTTGCAGACCTCCTACTCATAGTCAAATCATATGCCAAGCTATCATATTTTCACAAGAAGATTGGAAGAGGAGTAATAACTTCTAAGGATTAATAGGCAAGACATGCATTAAACACAAATCCTTGGATTCAGGCCAACCAGTCTCTAATAATTCATTACCCACATAGATAGCTGAATCTGAGAATTATCATTTGAACTGCCCTATCATTAAAGATATGAGAGGAAACTACTCTCTGCATGTTACACTATATGTAAAGGAAAAATATAATTGCACAGAAATTCAGAATCAAACCATAAAAACTTGTTGAAAACATTTAAGCAAGAAGAGCGAAACAGAAATATCACTGTGGATTTATAAACTTTTTATAAACCACTTGGGCAGGCAAAAGATGCTGATGCCTTTCTATATCAGATGACCCGTCTTTCAAATAGAAATACAATAGTGTTAATGAGGAATTTCAATTATTTTGACATCTGCTGGGAACTTAACTCTGCCAATTCCAACGCAATCTTATTCTCTCTTGATGGCAACATCATTTGTAAAGAGTTTGGAGAAAATAACAAGTGGATTTGCTAACTTGGACCTAATTCTCACCAACAGGGAAGAATTGACTGAAGACATGACGGCGATTGGTAGCTTGGATGAAAGTGATCATGTGATCCTTGAATTGATGATATCAAGGGGAGAAGCAATTGAGAAAAGTCAGACTTCAGAAAAGCAAAGTGATAAACTCAGAGGAAAGATTTAATGACTTGAACTTTGAAGAAGAAAAGTAACCAGGAAAGGTGGAAAATGCTAGAAAATAAAAGACTGAAAGCACAACCACAAGATTTGTAAAACATTATGGAGCAGTATATAAGTCTAAGTGCTATTGCTATTGTTATATTGAGAACCATTCCCACAGTTTTATGATATCAGCAAATCATACATAAATAAATCAGCTCTAAATGAAGAAAAATGGAATATTTAGGTACATCAAAAATTATAAATTGGATATGTAGTGTAACTTGCACAAATGCCTGGATGCATATTTATTCATCTTTAGCCCAGTTTAACCTTGTAGATACAGATACAGTATATCATCATGACTTAAGAAAAACAACTATTAATACTGAAAGAGTGATTGCTCAACCTGAACCCACCACTGTGAGTCAAAATTGGAAACAGATTTTCTACAAGAAATCCTTTGTTTTTTGCTCAGCAAACAGCTAGAAACAAAATTCTGTTTGGCAGACTTTGTGTACAACCTTTACTGAAGTACGAATGACCTCCTAACAAAGTGTTGGACTGCCTCACAGTTTATATAGCTTTCAGCATTGTGATTCGATTTTGACGTACTTCTTAGGGGAGGCATATGCAGGGCAGTGGTATCCATGGAAACTAAAATGATAAAGATGCCTCTGGCTCTATCTGTTGCCTGTAGTCTGCTATAAACAATTTTATATATCCCCACAGATTTCTATCCAGAGACCAATTGAGGCATTAACCATTTGTAATGATTTTCTGTCCTCTGGTGAAGTAAAGACACCTACTCTAGGAGGATAATAATGCTCAAGCTAATTGAGGAACTTTGACATTCTCTCCTGTTAAGCTGGTGGGATATAATTAGAACTCTAAACTTAGCAAAGTATTTCTTTTTTACCTTAGAAGATAAAAAAAGCAAAGATCTCAGGACTAAAGACTATCTCTCCTTGCATTCCAAAGGGCCATCAATTTAGGAAGCCACCAAGCTTCCTAACAAACAGGAAGCAGCAGGTGAAACTAAGCAGAATCACATCAGATACCTGTACAATTAGCACTGGGCCCCCCAGGGCTGTGTGCTCTCCCCACTTCTCTTCTCTCTGTATACCAATGACTGCATCTCTAACGATCCATCTATTAAACTACTGAAGTTTGCCGATGACACAATAGTGATTGGTCTTATTCAAGACAATGATGAATCCGCATACAGATGGGAGGTTGAACAACTAGTCTCGTGGTGCGACCGGAACAATCTGGAATTGAACACACTCAAAACCATACAAATGGTGGTGGACTTTAGGAGAAACTCTTCCATACTTCCACCTCTTACAATACTAGACAACACAGTATCAACAGTAGAGACCTTCACATTTCTAGGTTCTACCGTATCGCAAGATCTAAAATGGACAGCTAACATCAAAAATGTCATCAAAAAAGGACAACAAAGAATGTTCTGAGCCAACTCAGAAAGCTCAAACTGCCCAAGGAGCTGCTGATATAGTTCTACAGACGAATTATTGAGTCTGTTATCTGCACCTCTATAACTGTCTGGTTTGGTTCTGCAACCTAAAAAGACAGACACAGACTTCAGAGGATAATTAGAACTGCAGTAATACTACCAACCTGCCTTCCATTGAGGACCTGTATCCTGCATGAGTCAAAATGAGGATTGTGAAAATATTTACAGACCCCTCACATCCTGGACATAAACTGTTTCAACTCCTACCCTCAAAATGATGCTATAGAGCACTGCATACCAGAACAAATAGACACAAGAACAGCTTTTTCCCAAATGCCATCACTCTGCTAAACAAATAATTCCTTCAACACTGTCAAACTATTTACTAAATCTGCACTACTATTAATCTTCTCATCGTTCCCATCACCCATCTCCTTCCATTAATGACTGTAACTTTGTTGCTTGTATCTTTATGATTTATATTGATACTGATTGTCTCTTGATTGCTTATTTGTACCTATGACTATCATTACCTTATGATCCTTGATGAACGTATCTTTTCTTTTATGTACGCTGAGAGCATATGCATATGCGCCAAGACTAATTCCCTGTGTGTCCAATCACACTTGGCCAATAATAAAAAAACACTATTCTATTTAAAGTACTTGAAACCATGGCTCCCCAAGCCAGGTGTAAACAACACGTTCAAGATGACTGGGAGTAAATACACTTAATTGCACCTCCTTTTGCTAGTATCCACTTGACAGCTACCTGCAGTGGAAAACTTGATCTGTTCAGGATGACTCTTCTCCCACCATGTGTGGAGTTCTGATCAGTTATCCTGCTTAAGGATTTGGGGAATTATAGCTCCAAAATATCTAGAGGGCACCCATATGTAAGATTGACAGCTTACATATCTGAAATATCTGCAGTCTCTTTGATGAATAAGGATGAGAATGAAATACTGGTATGAACTCTCTCTAGTTTAGAAATTCATAATATATAAGATTTGATTCAGGCTAAGCTCATAAAGACCTCCACTATTCTTAGTAGCTATCCTTCTGCTACTTGCACATCTTTCCTAGCCAAACCTTTAAATTAGGGGTGAAATCCAGCAGGTTCTTACAGGTTCTGGAGAACCGGTAGTGGAAATTTTGAATATTTCGGAGAACCAGCAAATACTACCTCTGGCTGGCCCGAGAGTGGGGTGGGAATGGAGATTTTGCAATATCCTTCCCCCAGGAGTGGAGAAGGAATGGGGATTTTGCAGTATCCTTCCCCTGCCACTCCCACCAAGCCATGCCCACCAAGCCACACCACGCCCACCAAGCCACGCCCACAGAAACGGTGGTAAAAAAATTTGAATTTCACCACTGCTTTAAATGTAGATAAATTGTGGTAGCAAGAGTTTTTTTTAATATTCTAGGTACATCAGTGGTTAGTGACCTTGGTAGCAGTGTGGTTGTCTCTTTAGATCATCTCTGGGAATAAGAACCAGCTGATTGGCCCTGAGGCCTTCCTGTACAGTATAGATACTGTGTGGTGCCTTGCCAGAAATAGGCAACGTTTTGGATTGTGAGAATTTCAAAATGGCATTTGCTTCTGGGATGGTCCATGCAAGAAAGGCCACATGGCAGATTGACTGCTTCCTCCCAAAGGTGATCTATGAAAAAGGAAAATTTACTGAACTATGATGGTGGTGGGAGGAGGACGTGGGACTCAGTGGGTGGGAAGTAGATCCAAAGCCTGCCGGGCGAGATGAGGGGAATTCTCATAGTTCCCATCACCAATCTCTTTCCATTTATGACTGTATGACTATAACTTGTTGCTGGCAATCCTTATGATTTATATTGATATATTGACCATCAATTGTGTTGTAAATGTTGTACCTTGATGAACGTATCTTTTCTTTTATGTACACTGAGAGCATATGCACCAAGACAAATTCCTTGTGTGTCCAATCACACTTGGCCAATAAAAAATTCTATTCTATTCTATAAGTGGGGGACATCCTGTTGCAACTGAGATAGGTTGTAAGGGTGGGCAGATTGCCAAGCATCCAAATTTAGTTCATGTTATTGTGGGGATGCTGCAGCATCTGTAACTTTGGATACAGATTGCAAGTCCCTTTGTTCAGCACTGTCATAATTGCAGACAGTCAGTGAACAAACAGTCATAAGTCAAGGACTACTTGCAGTCGCAATCATTCATAGGAAGTAAGTACTTTATGATGCTGAAATGGTTTAATTTATGCCAGATCTGGACCTGATTAAAAGACAAATGCATAATACTCAGTTAAGTCCTGTGATAGCTCACTTTATTCATAAAAACAGGGTGGCAATGAGACACCCTCTTATAGTGGATGAATAATGAAAACTGAATGGGTCTTGACAAGACCCAAATGGCCTTTTCAATATCTTCTTGCCACAAAGTATTCATGCCCACTATATTAACTGTGAACTATTCTATTTAATAAGATGCCGTATTTTTACTAGCTGCTTTTCTGCATAAATAGGTTTAGGTATGGAATCTATTAGAAATCTTACATTTTCTCATATATCTCTTCAGTTTACATCTGGTATTTTTTAAAACAAGTGCTTAAAAATGTGACATGCAACATATATTTCAAAACCATCATATTGTAAGTTTTTGAAAAGTCCAATCGAAAGTCAGGCAAATATTACATACTTCCCTCTTCTGTCCGTTCACTATTATCTGATGAGATTTTACTGTAAAATTATCAGTTAAATTTAGATCAAGAAGTTGATAATATGATTTAATTGTTGCAAGGGACCTCTACTTAAACATAAATTCTAATTCTCTTATTATCCTAGAACAGGGGTGTTAAACTCATGGCCTGTGGGCTGGATGTGTCATGTGCTGGCCATGCCTGTCCCCAGTTTAGCGAAGGGGGGAAGAGTCCCGATATGTCACGTGATGATGACGTGATGACGTGAATTTGACACCCCTGTCCTAGAACAATTAGGGGAAACCAATGTAGTTTGGAAGGTGCATGCTTTCTTATGTCTTCATGGGCCTAAGTTGATCCTTCAATTTTTGGGACTGTGCATAATCCTGCCAATGAAGTTTCAACCAATCAAAGAACCCCTTTGAAGAACTTTCCTTCATTCCAGAGGCTCAAAGAAGATTCTATCCAGGCATGTTGTAGAACAGGGGTGTCAAACTCAAGTCCTGGGAGCCAGAGTAGGCCCATGGGGTCCTTAGATCTGCCCTGCGGAGCTGCCCTAGAAACAGCAAAGGCCTGCAGTGCCTCTGCCAGAGAAAATGGAGCTTGGGAGGGCCACATGAGGCCCTCCCGAGCTTCATTTTTGCTGGCAGAAGGTTGCAGGAGGCTGTCACAGCCGAAATCGTAGCTTGGGAGCTTGTTTTCACTGGCAGAGTGCTTGGGTCACCACAGGTGCCCCCGACCCGAGTGATGTTGAGCTGGCCACACCCATCCTGACCACACCCATCCCAGCCCCTTGAGGTCAAACACAACCCTGATGTGGCCCTCAATGAAATCAAGTTTGACACCCCTGTTGTAGTATGTATGTTATTTTCAGTAGAATGAGAAACCTGCCCATGTAAATTTGAGATATGCTGCTAAGTGGTATTATATGCTGTTATAAATCAATCTTATAAAGAAGTACAAAGAAAAATGAAAATAAGAGGAAAATAAAAGAGGAAAAGGAGAAGAGAGAAAAGCATAGGGTAAAGATGGGGGAGAAAAGCATCGATTTCCAACTCCTTTTGGTGTAGTAGAATATGTTAGTAACACAAAGCCTTCATCCAGAAGAGACCCTAAACAAATCCTCTAACTTTTAAACATTCTCCTATCATGTCCTCCAACATGTTGTTCAAAATGAATCCTTGTTTGAGCAGCTTTGAGTTCTTGCCACTATATGTGTTTCACACAGAGAGAGTTAGTCCTTTAATAACTCATCTTGGCAATAAGAATGCTTCCACTTTAAAGTTTAATTGTAGCAACATAAAAGTAGGTAACTCCAAGGACATTCTATCACTACTGTCCTTGAGAAGAAATAGCCCGAGTAAACAATCTGTACCTCCCACAGGAAATCAGTTTTTTTGAAGTACCCTTAAGACCCTCAGTTGGTTAACTCCTTCAGTGCCTTGCCAGATATTGAACAAAAGAGCACTACAAAAAGGCTAGGTGATCTGAGGGAATTATTAGCAATAACCTGTAAAGCTGTTAAATCTTTAACAGAGCTGCCATCCCAAATGCCCAAGAAAATATTATTTATTTTGAAAAACCATCTATTGGTTCACCTCCTATTTTAATAAGGAATATAAATGGAGAAAGAACAGCAACAAATAATCCTTGGAAATAGTTTCTCCCATATTCCCCCTGCTCCCTGATAAAAAATACCGCACCACACAAAAAGTGTGAGTAATGGAAATGAAATTAAGGCCAACAGAAATTGATAGCCTCAAAAATCTTTCTATACAATTAAAATATGGTGAGAACTATATTTTTCATTCTCCGGCTGCTTGCTGTATCTATTGTCATTCATTTGGTCTTCTTTATATTTAATTTTAGTTCCCATTTTTTTCATTGTGTTCTTTTTCATTGGTCATTACTGCAACTTCCAGATCATTTGCATTTTTTATCCATCAGAGTAGTGTCATTAGCACAGTGAAGATTATTAATGTGTATTCCTGCAGTTTTCAAACAACACTCATATATTCATCATATAGGGTGAATAACTGAGGTAATAATACTAATATTCTGTATCATCATCATCATCATCATCATCATCACTTTTGTTATTTCCATTGCCTTTTAATCTTATATTTGCCACTCAGAGCCACCAGACAGGGGGTCTGTATAATCAATATAAAAAATAAATGTATTCAAGCCTTAATGTATATCCTAGGTTTCCTATTTTACAAAGAACATTTCACAGCTTGACATGGTTGACATAACTAAAAAAATTTGTATAGTCAATGAAACACATATTGACTTATTTTTGGAATTCTTTGGCTGTCTGCCTCCACAGAAGCAGATTGTGTTTCAGAAAAAACAGCCAGAAAATTCATTATGAGTTGAAATACACAGGAGACGTGACAGATGAAAGCCTGGGCTATAGTAAGTATTGGGGGAAAAACCGACAAAGTTCATTCACTTAAAGACAGGTATAGACAGACTTGGTGCCTATCACAACAGCAGATGTATTCAGCTTCACTTTAAAAAGACTAAATATTTAATTACACTTTCAAGACTATCTCCCTCTTTTAATGTATTTTTTTTCTAATAAACATACATAAACTAAAAATGAAGATTCCCCACCCACCCACCCCACAAAAGAAGAAAAGATTACACAAATAAACACATTAGGAAAAAAATAAGCACAACCCCCTATAATTACTACTAAATCCCACGTTTACCTGATTTTGTAAACCTTTAAAAGGGAAAACTAGAGTTACAAAATTCAGTAAGCATTTTTCCCCCTAAAGGGAGCGATTACTTTCTCTGAGTGCTAACATATAACAACAAATTTCCAAGTTTTTTTTTTTTTTAGATTCTCTGCGAGAATTGCTTTTGTGGAAAAGTCTATATAACTTCAGACTCTTAGAGAAGCAAATTAAGAGACGCTTGAATATTTCTGATAAGAGTTGAGACATAAATCCTTATGCTCTTGCAAACTATTGGTATTATTGACATCAAACTGACATTTTTGGTTGTTAGGAAACTTAACAGGGTAACTTGGTAAATTTTGGGATCCATTGAATAATCATGGCTATCCTGCTTCTAGGTATTTTGTTTATTTTTTTCTTAGAAAGTAAAATGTCATTTTTTAAAAAGCTCAAATCTAATATCTTTATTT